>NC_043967.1:51400271-51755881 GCF_902148855.1 Sphaeramia orbicularis | reverse complement strand
TGCAAATGTATTAAAGAACCATATATGTGTTCTACTGAGAATTAATATGTGTTTCATGGAGCAGAAGATATGATGAATAGTTGAATTTAAGTATTTAAGTATTGTAATGGTGCAAAAAGTCAGGTGCAATGGATCACATTCAAATCAATAGGGTGTCGGAATGGTATATACTTATACTTCTCATCCAACCACAATCAAATTCACTCTATCCAGATGGCACAATTTATCTGGATAATTTTTTTTTCTTTTGAACAATGAAGAGATGGAATGAAAACAAGCCGAAATTAAATAGAAGTAACAAGGCTATTTTTTAAAATGTATGGAGTAGAAAGTACAGATAATTGCGTGAAAATGTAAGGAGTAGAAGGGAAAAAAAAAAAAATCAGCTGAAAAGTAAGTACTCCAGTAAAGTATATATAACCAAAATTTCTACTTAAGTAAGAAAACAAAGTATTTGTACTTGGTTACTTGACACCTCTGCTGATAATTACAACAACAATAAAATTATTGTTAAATGAATCACAAATCACAGTACATCTGGTTTAATGCTGAATCTTTCCATTTTCTCCGCTCTTCTAATTTTCACCGGTGATGTGATTCTATCCAACAACAAAAGGAATAATATGTAACATCCCTTGAGAAACTATCCTTTTTCTGATTATAATAGACTTGGAAAGATAATCCTATGACTTTGGTGACCATTTTACTCTACTCAGTGTCAGAAAAAAAAAAACCCTCTCAGCTTTTAGTCAACAATTTCTGTAAATTAACAATAATCTAATTGTTGTGTTTGTCACTACGCTGATGACACTTATTTAGAAACCCATATTTTTTTTACACTGACTTCATTTTGAACCATAACAAGCCTGTATTGAACAGGATGACGTCATGTAGAAGGTGTTGAGTGTGTTTAGGACCAGTTAACATGTTCATATTTATATCACTATTGAAAATTCAAGTTCTCTGAGATCTGTTTCAATAACAGAAAAAAGGTGAAAAGACAGGTTACCCTCATCTGCTTCTGCAACATCTGATTCTTCTGTGGAGACGAAAGAACATATTGAACAGTTACGATCTCTTACATAATGGACAAAAAAGGATGAAAATAAATAGAATAATAAACACACCAACCTGCTACTTCAGGGGAATCTCCACCATCTGAAAGACATTTTTTTATCTTTTAAGTTTATCACTTCAGAAAATATGTTTCTCCCTCTCAGATGTAAAAGATTTCTAGTTTCAGAATATTTGCATTTTTATCCTTTTTTTTTTTTAAATTATGCATAGATAATAAAGACTATGAAAACTTGTACCATTAGAATTGGCAGATGCATCGTCTTCATTCCCATATTATATACAGTCATTACCATGTTATAAAGCTTTTAGAATATTATTTGCATGTACAGCATCTAAGACTAATGTAAAAAGAAGTGTACAAACTGATATAAGGAATAATTTTTTTGTACTTTTAAATTCTTACTTGTAGTTTTGTTATATATTGATACATTATATTATACTAGTGCGTTGACCTGTGGGGAGCAGCGGGTCATATTAATACAGATATCTGGGGACTGTTAGTTGTTAAATGCATCGCTCCTGTTTTTAGTTTCATTTCCCATCATGCAGCGTGGTACTGTGCTTCCCAAAAACTGCCATGGGCATAGCAACGTGATTGTAAGGCTATTGTATTCCAAAATGACTAATACCTCCCAAAATATTGGTCCTGTCAACTTGCTGAGATATTTAATGTGGAGATGGGACTATTCCTCAAATGTAGGTACCAAATTGGCCACTTAAAAACATCTCAATTTTTTAGAATTGTGCAGATACACACACGCACACAGACACCCTGAGACCTTCCAGTATTATGATCTAGATTCTGGGGGACACGGTATCGAGTAAATAAATTGATGGGACGCCATACACATATAATACTGTGTGGGACTTGACATATAAAACAACTGTAAAAACTGTAGTCCTCCTACAAAAACGAGCCATACATATCATTAATAAGGCCGGTTACTATGAACATACTAATGAATTGTTTATTTATTTATTTTTATTTTTTATTGATTTATTTCGAATATGGATGTGATACAAGCTTCCTGATTACTACTATCTGACTTCTTTGCACAACATAATACATACATGGATTACATTTTTATTGTTTTTACTTTAGTTTATTATATTAGTTATATTGTATTTTTAATTCTTTTTTTGTGTATTATTCATTTCGGGGGAGGTATTCATATAAGCCTTCTTTTTGGCTTCTAACCTCTCCTGCACAATTTTGTTACTTGTTTGAATGTTATTTTTTCTATTGCTGTTTTATTTTGTGCAAATAAATTAACAATTAACAATACAGAAATGAAAAGTTAAGGAAGCGTAAAATAATGATACACGCAAAAAGAAAAAAAAAAAAAGTCATATTCGAAAAGGAGTGAGAAGAAGCATAGCTTATTAGCTCTCACCCCTTTGTCTAAACCAACACTATGTACATATATACATACCTACATATACACCCATATATGTACACATCTATCCATCCATACACATACATATATACACACACACATATATGTATACATACATACATACATACATATACACATCCACATATATCATACACACATACACCTACATATACATACATACACATATATGCATATACGCACATATACATACCTATGCACATACACTTACATATACATGTACAAATTCATATATACATTGTTACATACATACACATATACATTACCAGAGGCTTCTCTGCCTCCAAGCCCTATGCCATATCAATAAGTAAAGGAAAATAGTCAGTAATGATAGTTATCAATTATAACTGCTAAACAAAATATTTTTGTACATTTTCTTAAACTGGTTAATATCTGGACTTTGCTTGAGTTCCTCACTTAGATTGTTCCATAGCTTAACACCAAAAATTGATAAAAGCTTTTTAAGGCTGTTGTCCTGTTTTTGATTTTGAAGTTATGTTCTCCTCTTAACTGATAACCTCCCTCCCGATGAAAACCCATATTAAGAAATTTAATGATTTGGTTTATTATAAAATAATGCAAATAATGCATAAAGCAAAAAAGTAAATTTGTTGTACAGAAAGCTAGAAAAGAGACTAAAAGAAGACGTATATCTGTTGTTGGAATTTAACTATGGAATGAGGCCAGCATGGATTTAAGAGTGCGTAGCTCATTTTTGGTTTTTAAACAAATGATACATGAGGCAATTTTTGAAGGATACAATTGTTAAGATTTAATAAGTAAATAATTTATTTTCGACTCTACATTAAATTACCGTTAATTTGGTTGGTTAAGTTTTCTATTTTTCTGGTTTAGTTTCACTTTTTTATGTTTTTGCTTGTTTGTTTAGTTGTATGCATTGTTTTTTTTTTCTTTTTCTTATATTGAATGCTGGGTAACTGAATTTGTTATGTAGGACAGGCATTAATGGAAGCATTCTGCTTCCGCCTGGACCTTTTCAGTCACTAACCTGTTGGTAATGTTTGTAGTGTTGACACTGGTTGTATTATGTGATGACTGAATAAAGAATTTCATCATCGTCGTCATCATAAATATTAATTGAATAACTGATCTGATCATTTAATCAATGACGTTCTCTGTGATCTCAACGAGGTCCTGTTCAACATTTATTTTTTTACTGCTTCATTACCATGTGAACTCATATTGTTGATAGTTTGTGCTTTTGTTTTCATTTTATCAGACATATTTATTAGGTTACCTTCAGAGTCTTCTGCAGCATCACTGTCATCTGTGGAGACAAACATGTGCAGTGGTTGCATATTGTATGGGATAATCTATTGTACTCATGGGTCACTGAGGGAAGGTCATATACTGATAATTATTGTTTTCTTTATCTGAAAGTCCAGAGTGGTTGTCTCTGGTGTGTAGTCCACAGTGTCAGGCATTGATAGTCACATTTAATGTGATGTTTACAGTAACAATATTACCGTGTATTCCTGTCATTGATATCAGGTATCAAGTGTAGGTAATATTTATTGTGTTTACCATCAGTTGTCTCAGATTCAGCGGTGTCCTGCTCGTTTTGTTCTACAAAGACAAAATATTAGACAGTCAGATTCTATCAGTGAGTTGGAACAAACATTTATAGTCACAACTGATATGCAAGGATAACAGATTAAAAAAACATATTAAGTGTGTGAATACTACGGTGGTATGTTAGGGCCAATATAACTTGAAAAAACTTGAGATTTATTAAATGAAATTCATATATTCAAAGCAACAACAAAAATAGGAAGTTGGGTGAGGTAAATTGGATAGTTCGATTCTAGGCTTCATGTTCAGTTTGGTTAGTTTTAGGCACCAAAACTACTTCAGAAAGGACACTTAGATCATATTTATCAAAATGCAGAATACATATCCATATGGTAGAGAGACAGCCTGTGTAAACATGACACAGATGGTCTACTGGATCATAAACCCCCCCCGAACCTGAACTCCTGAAGGCAGCACACCAGCAGATTCTGCCACAAATGTCACAAGAGAAAGAATGGAACTGTTTGGCAACAAATAAACCAAATATGACGTTATCTGACCAGCAGCCCAACTCAAATAGATGGACATAGGATGAGATATTACAATACAAACTACATCAACATGATTCAAAAGACCAGAAGTTTCATTGATTCATTAGTTCAGACTGGAGCACAGAGGGCCCTCATGAAAATATGGAAGGAACTTCATGAAAGGATTATGCTAAATCCAGGTCTCCATTGCAAAACAGATTTCAGATCCTACTGAGACTTCCTGGTTAAATAAAGGTAAGTAAATAAATAAATAAATCAATCACATTTTTAGTGACGGTAGGGATGCCTGAAAACGTCTTACACTTTGCACATGCATTAAAAGTTGTAGAGTATCGAGAATTAAACATTTTTTGGCTCGTGGACAGAAAACAGTCCTGCATCCACCTAGACTTCTGAAATTTGCCCGACATAGGTATCAGTTGCAAAAAACAAAAACCTCAACAGGAAATCCACTATTTTGTCTTGAATATGGAATTTTTGGCCTAAGTTCACTGAACCTAAGCAACTGTAGAGTTGAAGAATGTCATCTTAAGATTTTTGTGACAAAAAGTGGTGACTTTAATCCCAGGGTCTCAAACTCATTTTTTTTTCAGGGGCCACATTCAGCCCAATTTAATCTGAAGTGGGCCGGACCAGTAAAATGATAGCATAATAACCTATAAATAATGACAACTCCAAATTTTTGTCTTTGTTTTAGTGCAAAAAACCCCCATTAAATTATGAACATACTTACTTTTATAAACTATCCACATAAAAAAGATATGAATAACCTGAAAAAGCTGAAATTTCTTAAGAAAAATAAATGCAATTTTAACAATACTATGCCTCAACTTATCATTTCTACATGTGCATTATGGATCGGCTCTACAAAGACGCTAAACACTTGGTAACAGGCAGAAAATAGTTAAAATTGCGCTTAATTTTCTTTAGACATTTCAGGTAGTTCACATTTGTTCAGGTTATTCACATTTTATTGTTAGAAGATGGTTTGTAAATGTAAATATTTTCTGCAATAAAACCAAGACAAAAATTTGAAGTTATCATTATTTATAGGCAGTGTAATATTTTTTTCACATCTACCAAGAAGAACATACAGAGTCATTATTTTTTGTAAGTTATTATGCTATTATTTTACTTTAGATCAAATTGATCTGTATGTGGAAGCTGAACTAAAATGAGTTCCACAGCCTTGACTGTAGAATTTTTGCACTTTGCAAATTCATCCCATGGGCTGCATTGGAACCTTTGGCGGGCCGCATTTGGACGCATGTTTGAGACCCCTGCTTTAACCTTTTTTGTGGCAGGGTTGTGACTCTCAGTGTGTTGCTGGCAGTGGAACTCAGGATCACCCACAGTCTGACACACGTGTCAGGTACAGATGCATGGAAACCATCTCCTGGAGCCAAACTTTGATTTTAACAGGAAGTCCACCATTTTCTCTGAATATATATGATTTTTACCATTTTCACAGTGTCCTGTTGATTTTTACTGTTGAATTACTTTCTGCTACAACTGAAACGTGGCTGACTGTCTATGTACTTGCATTAAAACCCCTCCTGGAACACCCACTACCACCGGCCCAATCATTGCTGCTTGTTGCTTTAATATGTAAAACTCAATAATAATTTGACCTTTTGATATGTAACGGATTTCTGTTGACTGAAATAGCTGCAGGGTGATTCTAATCAAGCAGCAGACTTAGAGCTAGCAGCCAAAATCAGAGCGCCGTACATCTATGGAAACAAACAATACAATTCTTCAACAGAAAAGAAACCCAGATGACTAATGAAGTTTGTATAATCTCAAATAAACCAACACTACACAATAAAAAAAGAACTGTTCATTTACAACACCTGCACATGTTGTTTAACAAACAGGATGAGCACCCACCTTCACATGATGGATAATATATTGATAAACTTTTATTGCAAAAGAAAATAATCGGTCTCTAATAATGTTTTTCATGATTGATTAACTGAGGTTCACTTTAGTGATTTTAGCTATTGCCTCATTCAACTTTCTGCCCCAAAACTGAGTAGCTTTGGTGTCTTAACCAAACCAAACTGACTTAATACTGACACATAAACAGAATTTGTACAGGATTCAAGGTTTTTTTTCCACGCAATTTCTTTTTTGTCAATTTGATATAGCTTAAACTCTGGAGATTTTCTGTGGGTTTTTTTTTCTTGCAAATGTAGACTCTATACTGAAAATATTACTATCTTATGTTATAAATATCTTCTCTTTATTTGTGAAACCAGTTTAACCTAAATGGCCCCTGATAGTAGTAATAGTACTGGATGTCATTCTGTACAAAGATATTAACTGTGATATGAAACCTTCGTCATCCAAATTTTCCTCTTCTCCATTGTCCTGGTAGTCTGAGGGAAATGAAACAGACAAGTTACAACAGGTTACCTTGACTGTTTTCTGCAGATTCTGAATAATAATATCTTATTGATTATGTATCATAAATGTACTAATACTATTCAGTCGCTGCATGCACACAGTAGTGATTCCTTCTAAAACAGTGGTTCTCAAACTTTTTACAGTGGACTACCCCTGAAATATATATACTCCCAACTCTCGCTTCAGCAATTTTGATTGAAAAAATGAGGCAAAATTTGTTCCTTTGCCAAAGGTATCTGTTTTTATTTTCAAAACTTTGTAAACAAACATATATTTGACTTTAATATATTAAAAATAGCAAATCTTTATAAGCTAATATTGTGCAAAATATAAACTGAAAAGTGCCCTTTTTCATTGCTAGGAAAAATAAATGAATTGGTCATGAATGAATAAAATGAACCTTTCATCAACAAAAACTAATTAAATACTCAAATAAACTTATCTCGAATAATATTAAATAGAAATGTTCTTAAAATGTTATCAAAGCTTAAATGAGATGACAGACAATAATAATATTAATAATATAAAAAATAAAAATATTGAAATGAAATAAGGTCAGGAGTGTCAATTTTATTACATGAATGCATTTATTGTGTTTTATATTTCAGCATTAATTCTCATTATTTATCATATATTCAGTACATGATGACTTATTTTATGTCTTTTTCCCAAAACAGCTCAAGTACCCCTTGGGCTTCATCCAAGTACCCCTGGGGGTACATGTACTCCACTTTGGGAACCCCTGTTTTAAAACCACCTTGATATCCTTAGATCACTGTATGTCTTTGTTAGAAAAGATGATGTGCCATATAAACATTGATTTCTTAAACTCCTCAGACCCAGCTATGGGTTTTCTATCCACATTTGTGGACAAGAGTTTCACAACTTTATACAAAATAACAAAAAGAAAGAAAGAAAACTGTCCACCACAAAGGACATTCCATAAAAATTTTAAAAACTGCATCTGAAAAAACTGTTGCATCATGATGTTTCCAATATAGGCACTTATTTAATAAAAAACAAAAAAAGCTTATACGTTGCTGACATTTCCTGGGTCTTATAGGAGGTTAAAGATGATCATATATCTGCTAAACCTACAGTTGATAACTGTTCTTTTATTTCAACATGATGACTGAATTCATTAAGCTGCACTCTAAAGAATGGTAAGGGAAATAAATTATTTGTTGCATTTACCAGAGGTTACATCGTCAGCGGCCTCAGGGTCGTCAGGGTCCTCAGTTCCCTCAGCTCCCTCAGTTTCCTCAGTTCCTTCAGTTTCGTCAGTTCCATCAGTTCCATCAGTTTCAACTGCACCATCTGAAATAACAGAGAAAAGTCATCGGACGTCATCGTCTACCAGCGAGTTTCAACATCAGAACACAACATCCCTGTATCAGTCAAATATTATGCAACATTCAGCGTCTTATTGAGAGACACTCACCTGAACCATTTTGATCTGATGAGTCTGTGGGAGCTGAAACAGAAGAACAGGTGAGGCGGTTAAACAGGTATGTGAACGCACAGGTAAACAGACAGACAAGTGAACAGAGGTGTTACCGTCAGTTCGTTCTCCAGAATCTGTAGAGAGAAGAAAATATAGAATAGTTAGAACATTTATTGTTCTGAATGTCACGGCAATATTCAGCCATTCTTTTTTGGGTTCAGACTTGTTTTACATCTGTATTAAACAAAAACTAGTGCATATGTTTTTTATATTAGAGCTGCAACCGGTTAATCGACTCAAAGTGATCCACAAAAATAATTCAACCACAATTCTCCTGAATCAGAGCTTTGTTTCCTTCATTTCTCTGCTGTTAAACATTGGTTCCACTGTTGTGTTTCACATGGACGCTTATTGTGACGCACAAAGAAGCTTCAATTCAGGAAAACTGCAATAGAATATCTCCCTTCAATCAATTCGAGTTGATTAATCGAATCAGGATTTTTAGCATTGGCTTCAAGCACCTAGTCGATTAATCGGTTGTAGCTCCATTTTATAGATTTAGGTATTGAAGTGTGGAGAAAAAGACGATTTAAAACCTGACTATAATTGAATAAACTGAATGAAACTTGAATACACTGAGTTAGAATAGTTATGTCTTCACTGACTTACACAGTAGTGATACATGTTTTCCATCCTTAGAAATGATGTTACACATTGAAAACACAAGATGGCACCAGTGTCTTGATGACATCAAGTTTCATTCATTACTATTAAGTTTCGTCACATATACTGTAATTTCCACAAATAATGGCCTGAACCTTTATTTACCTCAATGGAAGAAGGTACAAGGCCTTAATTTGATGTAGGTTTGTACTAGGAGCAGGCCTTCATTTATAATTTCTGCTGTTTAGTAATTAGAAACGGTCAAAATTAACATGAAAATGACAAGAGTACAGACAATACTTCCTTTCTCATTTCCAAATCAAAGCCCTCTAGTACAGGCATGGAAAAATTAGACCACCCTTGTTTTCTTCAATTTCTTATTCATTTTAATGCCTGGTCCAACTAAAGGTACATTTGTTTGGACAAATATAATGATAACAAAAATGGCTCATAGTAGTTTAATTTCAGAGCTGATATCTAGTCATTTTCTATGGTTTTCTTGATAATAACCAAAATCACTTCAGTTCTTACATTGATATCTATGGCACTGTACTGACAAAAACAGTGCTTTTTGACATTCCATGTTTTCTTTTCTGTTTTAGTCACATGATACACACAGGAGTTAGTACTGGATTGCATAACCATTATTTTTGATGGTCTAATAATTTTTTCCATGACTATTTTGATAGAAATCACTTAGAGCATAACAACTTTTATTGTGCAGATTTATTATGTATGGTTTTGCAAATTATAATTTTTCTGAAAAGAAAGACACACACCTGTAGTGACTGAAATTGGATAGTAACCCTTCAGGTAAATGATTGAAGGCAAAAAGAACAACCACAAATAGTTTCATCTCACTTGTTACATCAGCCTTAACCTCAGCTATTATTAGAAACCTGCTTGTAACTGACAACTGGTTTCTATTGTATATTATTTAATTAAGTATAAATAAATGGACTTGGGAAATATACCTCAAAAGAAATAAATATTTCTTTTTTCTTGAATTACAGATGTACATTTTACTACTAGAAAAAGACAGTTCAAAGAGTTCAGTGAAAGCTTAATATGATCCGTTCTATACTTCAGTCTGATTGTGTTTGATGGGTGTGTGTTACCTGGTTGTGCTGTTGTCGGTTCAGCTGTTGCTGGTGCTACAACAAAACAAGATACAAGTAAACCACGCTGACAAACCTCAGCTGTGTGTTCATGAATGGTCATGTCTCAGTGTGTGGCTTGAAGTGCTTGGGTTTAAGTGTACCGTTGAAGTGTTTTAGCAGGTCGTCAGTTCTGTCTACAACAGAATAAAAATAGCAAACACTCAAATTAAGAACACTGTGGTTTGAGGAGCTGAACGTGTTGATTAGATCTGTTCCAAACAACTTCTGCTTCTGAAATCAGTGCCGTTCAGGACGCCATTATCTTTGGTACCATCCAGTGAACCAGGTTATTTTTCCACAAGATATTAACCAAACGTGTCGTTGACGGAGGGTGACGCAAATGCAAACATGTCAGAACATTCAGTCCAACCTTCAACTTTCTCTATAATCCTTAAGGTTTGTTTGTTACTTATTCTTTCATCTGTTTTTTCTTGTGCCGTTTCCTGTCTTTTCAATTAAGTAAATCTCCAAACAATATTTATGTCACATTCTGCCATTTCTACTGGGTTCTCTTCCTCTACATTATTATCATTGTCGTCATCGTCGTTTGCCAATCTAGAGGGGATGACAGGACCACAATGGTTCACGATTCAGGTCAAGAGAAACCCTACTATTGTTTGGGTCCAGCTAAACCAGTTTTCCAGGCTCTGAACCCTCTGACTGGAACAGCACTGGTTCTGCATTGGCGGAAAATGACTATGGTTGTGTCTCAAAGTCAGTGAAGGACCCTTGATGAACATCATGCTTTGCCATCTAATTTTGCCAGAGAACTTTATTTATGGTTTATTTGATAGAGGGACTGATGTCTGTGTGTGTATGTATATTTACTTATAGTGTAGTGTGTGCAGCAGGGCTTTTACAAAATCAAAAAAGAAAAATATGGAGTTTGGACTGAATACAGTGAGAAAGAGACATAACAAAATATTCTAATATTGTTTCAGCATCCATCATCCTATATACTTCCCTTTTATTAATGCCATTGCTAATGTATTTATTATTATTTTTTCTAAGTACTATATCACTGCCAGTGAAAATATATCATATTTGTCTCCATCCAGATTCAGTTCGTGGGTACATTTCTGTATCAACATGTGTAACTGATGTAATAAACTGGAAGTGGGACATTTTTGTGCCCTCTAAACTGTTAATTAATGAATGCATTGATAAGTAGGAAGGACTATGAGGGAATCTTGACCCCGAGAAACAGATTTTTACTGTACATGAAGGGGGACAGGAGGAGTTCATCAGTGTCAGTGTGGAGGATGTAATGAGCTGTGCAGCCTGTAGGGGGCACCACTAGTGCTTCAATCTGACACTGGTTCAAACACGATGAGCTGATATTTACCGTCATCTGAAGGCTTGTCTGTAAAAGACACAAAAGACATAAAATTAATTTAGGTAACAGTCATTCATATATATTCACATACATATTTGTTATTCATTCATTCTGATCTAATGTAATACACAAGTTGGGTAGTTTGGGTTCCTTTATTCTTTCTGTAAAATATCCTTAACATTTATAATTTATGTTCAATACAAATCTGATCTCACACCATCTGTTCATTTATCAATCATGTAGCTGTATAAACTTTTCTTTCATACTACTTTGCTTTTAATGAACTGATATACATGTACAATTTGCAAAACTCACTACAGTTTTAGCATTTCATTATCCAGGGTGAATTCAAATCTGTTCTGTCAAATGGTCTAACAGAAATGTGTAACTGCTATTCTTAAACTGGTTTTTAGCTATTTTATGTTGTCTTAATTGTACGCAAGTTTTACTTTGTTTGTTCAATTATATTGTACTGATGTGATTCTTGGTCAAGTCTCCCTCGAAAAAGATTTTATCTCACAGGACTTCCTGGTTAAATAAATGTTAAATTAATAAGTTAAGGGATTTAATATCATCATAAATATGTAATGGTTATAAACAATGATATACGTTATGAATATACCAATAGTATGAGTGAATTATTTTGAATAAGTTTGTAACAATTAATTGATTTGCAGTGATCAATAATGATACTTGAAATGATGAACAGATGAAAATAAAATAATCAATTAGTGATTTCTTGATATGGTTTGAAAATATGATTAAGGACTTTACTAAGTTCACATTGAACATTATGTTACATTAAATATTGTTAATACTGTTTCATAGATTTAAAATGTATTTTAGAGCTTACCAGCAACAGGAGCTGCCAAAGAAATGGCAAGGAGAACAGAGAGCAGTAAAACACCTGTAAAACACCTGCAAGACAAAAAAATACACCTGTGAAACACCTGCAAGACAAAAAAATACACCTGTGAAACACCTGCAAGACAAAAAAATACACCTGTGAAACACCTGCAAGACAAAAATTACACCTAAAAAACAATTGCAAGATAAAAAAAACAAAAACAAAAAAAAAAACAACTGTAAGACACCAGCAAGATAAAAAGTATGCTTGTTAAAAACCTGCTAGACAAAAATTACACCAAAAAACAAACAAAAAAAACAAACAAAAAAAAAAACACCTGAAAGATAAAAATATACCTGTAAAAAACCTGCAAGACAAAAAAAAAACAAAACAAAACAAAAAACCAAACAAACAAACAAAAAAAAAAACACTTGGAAAAAACACCTGAAAGCTAAAATAAATAAATAAATAAAAAATTACACCTGTAAAACACCTGCAAGACCAAAAAAAAAAAAAAAAAAACCCAAAAAACAGCTGTAAAACATCAGCAAGACAAACAACAAAAGAAAAATACTGTATACACAGAAAAATACATGAACTTATATCACCTGTGGAGACAAAAACAACTTATATACTATATTTATAAGACCAAACATCTGTTTGTATGAGAAGCACAGGTAAATCTCTGATGCAAAATGAAGCATTATTTGCATCTTCTTTGCTTCCTTCAGGATGATCATGCACATTTAGACCATGTGAGGAACCAAGTATTTTTTGACTCCGACTCATTTGCACGTCTTGAATTAAGTGTCAAGTGAAAACACAGCTACAAGAGAAAATTATCAGCTTCAATCCATTTTTTTCTCAATAGAAGGAAGTAGCTAAAAACATTCCATTAAAGCTGGAAGCCGGAAAGGACCCATTATGGTGGCCTTTAACGTTCGACAGATTCTTTTGTAGAAGATGTCAACAAAGAGAACTCTGTGTGGTTCGACCAGACATTCAGATGTTTCACATATTTAAGTCAGGATAAAAAGTAAAAAAGTCTGTCTGACTCCTATTGACTTGAAATTTGATACATCTACAACTTCACATATTTGGACAACAAAGTCCACTCACAGCTGAAGTATTTACTTGTATATATATATATTTTTTTACTTTTGTATTTAATTGTATTCTGTGTCTCAATTTGCTGTGACCAGAAATAAGCAAAAAAGACATTAAAAGGTTCAAGGTTCATTTATTATCATTCATACATCCTGACCCATGAATGCACTAAAGTTGTTGAAAAAAAAAAATCTCATAATTTAATAAAATAACTTAATACCTGACATTTTGATTTAACCAATAGAAAAAAAAACAAAAAACAAACAAACAAAAAAACCTCAAGCCAGCATGTTATGTAAATGCTTCTCAAGAAACATGAGCCCAGTTGGCCACATGAGGGTGCTGTAATTAAGAACAAAAACAACAATATTTGAAATGTGTGAAGCTCCCTACATTTGTCTCATTATGTCCCACAGTAAAACCCATATAGTCAACATTATTATTATTTTTATTATTATTATTATTATTATTATTATTATTATTATTATTATTATTATTACTTTTTTTTTAATTTTGAAGTGGAAAAAAAAAAAAAAAGAGCAAATAGAAAACCATCCCTAAAAATATCAGCCAACATTCATGTCAGTTGGACAAAACAGCTGATTTCATGCTAAGCTCCACCCACTGTGATGTTTGATTGATGGCGGCCATGTTTTCAGTCTAACTCATTTACAGTAGACGTTTGCATTTCAGCTCTGAAAACGTTTAAAGCACTGAATCAGTAGGTGTCACTTTAGAGAATACCAAGCTGGATGTGCATCAAATATAAAGTCAATCAGACTTTCATTAAGGGGAGGGCGACCTTTAAAATACTGTTTTGAGCTTTAACAACAGTGCCGCCATGTGGCCCATTGGGCTCATGTTTCCTGGAGAAACATTTACGCATCATTTCCAGCTCGCAACAAATTTGACTGCAGTGTAAGGCAATAACAACAAACAATAATAAATCCACAACAGGCAATCAGTGAGAAAAGAAATGAGTTTTTTGTTGAAGATGAGGACCAGTGCACCAAGTCAGCAGGACCCGAGGGGGCGACTGGACTTTTATTAAATGTCTGTGACAAATTCTATGGAATGAAGTCAGAATGCTTCAAGTTTACCAAAGCATTTACAAATAACCACCTGAAGTGACCGACCAAGAATCATGACAAGTGAACAAACAATCGGTGAGTTTTGGTCAATTTCATGATCAACTTCACCCACTGTGCAGATGCTCGGGTTGATGGCAGCCATGTTTTTAAACCAATCTGATCCATTTACAGTAGAATTATGCATTTCAGCCTTGACTCATGTCATGTTATGCATTTAATGCAAATAAATCTAAATTCCAAAACAGCACATGTCAAGTCAGTGTTTTTCACTTGCAAATTAAAATATGCAAATTAACAAATGACCCATTATGGCATCTTTTTTATGTCCAAAAGGCTTTTTGTAGAGCATATTAGCTGAATGTGTGAGGATTATAACTAGTAAAGTGAATGTAAACTAGGAAACACTTTACCTCAACTAAAAATCATTAGTGAAGGATGTAAAGTTTAAAAGTGGAGAAAAAATGTAAAATGTGGAAAGTCAAATCTTTAACTTTTGAGTTTTTTCAGTAAAAAAAAAAAAATACTGAGGTGAATAAAAAGGTAAAACTTAGAACTGAAACAAAAAAATAAGGTGAAGAAACTAAAGTGAAGTCTATGAAATGAAAAGACTGAAGTGCAAAAGTGAAGAATGTGAGGGGACAGGACTGGGTAAAAGCCGTGTTCACAGTGTAAAGGGTTAAATTTCTTTCCTCCAGAGAAAAAGACAAAGCGCCTCTTCTTTTCTGATGTATAGAGAGAAAAGAGGACTGAGAGCCGAGCTGCTCAGACAGAAAAGCTTTAGGTTCATCTGGAGTCGAATGTCCAACAGCAGAATCCTCTAAACAAATCAGCCAAACAAACGGACTCTGCTTTAAATGTCGGCTTCAGGCCCTGACCCAGGTCTAAGCATCAGCAGGAAACCAGACAAACAGGTGCAGAAGGAGCTCAGACCCAGCTGAACCAGGAAAACACCTGATTACACTTTCACACTTAAGGAAGCAGAAAGTCACAGAAAGTTCTTGTAGAAGTTTAGGATAATTCACATTTACATAACACAACGTAGCAGGAGTTTTGGGGTCATTTTTATGTAAAGTAAATATTCATCAAACAGATTTAGATAAAAAGAAGAGAAAAGTCTCACCTTTGCAGCATCTTGTTAGAGGTCGACAAAACAAAAGGTGAACGAAGGGAATGAAACTTCAGATATTCTGAACTCAAGTGAAACGCAGCTGCAGCTTTTTATATTCAGACGACACTCCTCCTCCTCCTCCTCCTCCTCCTCCTCCTCCTGCTGATCACCTGATCACCTGTCTGTCTCAGTCTGTTCACAGCTCAGACCAGAACTTTCCTCACACTTTATCCAATGCATTCAGACAAATTTACACACTCATACTCACATTTTATCCAAACATACTTTCCTGATACTGTTCCACAATGATGCAAAATTTAAGAGGAATAATTAAGATCATTTTTAGTCTCAGCTTTTATTCATTCAAACACATTTCCTGATGGTAAAAGTTGCCAGACCTAATACCTTGGTTCCTTTTTAAAAAAAAATCTTGTTCAGACAGTTTAGAAACATTCAAGAGGTGAAATTGGAAACTTTGCAAATTTTGTTTGTTTTTCTCCAAAAACAATTGTATTTTGGAGGTTTTGGAGGCTTAAATATGCTCAGCATCAGTGGAAGTAATTCAGTTTAAGTTAGCATTTAGCAAACATGTAACACTCTGCACAAATGCGTAAAGTTGCAAAAATGTCTGTATTTTGCAGAATTTATGAATGTTGTTAAAAAAGTGGCTCACTAACGCCACCCAAATAACATCGGCTGTTACGAGTTTCTCCTGCACATATGAAATTCAGTGCATATACCTGCACATGACGGAGATCTACGAAAAAGTTTATCTGTCACATGACAAAAGGGATTGCCCGTTTTATATTTGATACTTTGCTGTAATTTATAGGCTTTATTTTAAATTTTAAATTTGTAATTTTGAAATTTGCTCAGTTTTACAGGGAGAATTTTAATATAGTGCCTGTTTATGTATACACAGTCATGGAAAAAATTATTAGATCATCAAAAGTCATCAAAAACAATGGTTATGCAATCAAGTACTAACTCCTGTGTGTATCATGTGACTGAAAAAGAAAAGAAAACATGGAATGCCTAAAAGCATTGATTTTGTCAGTAAACAGTGATGTTAAAACGGAAGTGATTTTGTTTCTAGATATAGTTTTTATGCTGCCATGTATTCGTGCATGCTGTGCCACATTTGTCCAGCAGTCACTGCCAAAGCGCTCTGGCCATGGCAATGTGATTGTGAGGCTATTGTATTCCAAAATCACTAATATCTCCAAAAATATTGGTCCTATTAACTTGTTGTTTTTGCTAGTCTCTTCCTTGACCAAAAATACTTCAGTATGACAAACTGCAGCAGTCAGCTTTTTCCGGATTTTGTGTGAATTGCAAGACACACATACACACGCACACAGAGGCCACTGGGCTTTTATAATATAGATGTATATGTATATCTATATGTATATGAGATTTGACCCTAAATGAATCAAATTCCGCTTATAAATACAGAAAACCTTTTGGAGTCACTCAAGGAGGCGCCTTAGTGACATTTGTTTCCATCTCGATGTGATATTTAATTTGACTGCAGTGAATCCAGACCTGAAGACGTCTGCACACCACCTCAAATTTTATTAAGAAGTTTCACTTATACTTCGATGAACTGACTGCTTTCAATTGAGTTGGTCTTGAGTGTTACTGGTACTTTACATTTACATCTAAACCGGTCATTATTAACCCATAAAGACCCGATGCAACTTTTGTGGTCGTTCCCAAATGAGTTTTTCCTTTATTTTTAACCTTTCCCAAGTGATTGGTCACCATTTATTGTAATATTATGCTCTGTATTTTTTTTTTTTTTTTTGTGAAAATGGCCTATTTCCCTGTATTTACTGTACTAACCATATACATGTTCATAAAAGCTTGGTTTACAGTTGGGGGTTATTTTATCTGAAACAAAGAAAACTGAAGAAAAAGTGACTTTTTCAGTAAAATGTATCGATAACTGAACATAAACCAAATGTGTCCATCCACTGTCATTGATCCAACCAAGGTTATTATCGTTAACGAAAACTAACGAAATGACGAAAACTAGAATTGTGAAAACATTTTTGTTAACTGAAATAAGTAAAAACTATAATTAAAAGAAAAAAAAAGATAACTAACAATGTCAGATTGATACAAAAGCGATTTACTTCACTCGAGCAATTTTAGTTAGCGGCACCATATGGCAAGTCATGGTACATCACTTCTTGTCACTTGTGGTTTAGAGTTGTCTTCTGGTCCCCACTCTACCTGGAAACATGGAGACTAAATTTGGGAGAAAGCAGCAGAGTCCTGTCTGGGATTTATTTGAATACGACGGAGAAGAAGAGAAAAGATATGACAAAACTAAAATTAATCCTAAAACTAAACTAAAACTAAGCATTTAGAAAAAAATGAAAACTAATAAAAACTAGCAAACCTGCTCTAAAAACTAATTAAAACTAACTGAATTAGAGAGAAAAAAAAGTCAAAACTAAATAAAACTAAACTATATTGAAAAATCCAAAACTATTATACCCTTGGATCCAACTCCATGGGTTTTACTGGTGAATCAAAGTTGTAGAAGATGACAGTGTTTCCACGGTAACTCTAGAGCCTCTGAACGTCCAAATGGGTCATATCTGATGACCATAAAAAGATGACAAACCACATTTTACACCAATTATTTACATGCCTTGATAGGATTAGTGGATTTGGTCTCCAGTAGATGTTTGGGTCTTTATGGGTTAACATCCCATATTGTGCAAAATCTTTTTGTTGAAGTTCAACATGATCAAATAACACCAAAGCTGAAGACTTATTGTCTTGCAGAATGCTGTTTGTCAAACCCCTGGAATGTTGTTTGATTCTTTCATTTTCCATTGATGTCATGGTTTTATTTAGTTTTCTTTTTTTCTTTTTTTTTTTTTTTTAACTGTTTTTATTCATACTTCCATTATTGAAGCTGTTTTTTCGCTGCTAGTTTTAGTGTTATGCAGTTTTAACAACTCATGCATCAAGTCCTTTAGAAAGTACATGAACCTGCCCCATTCTACCTGGAAACTGCTTCACATTTCCTTGTAATAGAAATATGTAGGTGTTTGGTATGCACGGTATGGTGTACTTTATAAGAACAAAGAACTGGTTGGACTGTATTTACCAGAATGAGGGCTTGGTAATTTACATGAAAAGGCTATTCATTCTTATAGGTTTACAACACAGTAACAGAACACTATTGTTTGCACTAACGACAGATGATTTAGTCTGAGGAGTGATTAACGTGATTAGAACAGAACAGGTGACACTGTAGTCCAAACCAGGTGCAGAACAGGTTTGGTTCCAGTCCAGGTTAAGTTTGCTGGGATTTAACGCTGTTTTCTTTCTTCAAATTAAAATATGTCATGATAGTTAATTAAACATGAAACTTATCAACATAAAGTAAATCCATCTGAAATCACATCCTATTGTTTAAAATGCAAAATCTGGAAAAACAAATGCGTCAGATTTGGACTGAAGTACAGAACTGCATCAAATATCAGTGATGTTTACACTCAAGGCCACATATTATCATTAATCTCCTATTGATTTTATCCTTCGATTTATTTGATGCAGTTCTTGAATATCTCTTGGCTTCAGTCACAGTAAAAACATGTCAGCGTCTTTCAGCCACCAAGGCATTCATTATATCAAAACTCTTAAATCAATTTGGAGTCATTCAGAGTATTTCAAACAAAAACATAATGCTTTCTATCAGGAAATGAAGTGTGAACAGCTGTCATATTCTACAGGTTTGAAAGAGAAAAAACTACAATGTAGAAGAAGAGCATAAAACCATAAAATAAATTAACAAACAGACAAACTAGTAAAAGAAATACTGAATTAACCCAGTGTTTGGTGGAGATTCGGTCAAATACAGAGAAAAAACAGGTGTAATAAAGATTTTAAAAGATTTTTGATAAATTAAGATTATTTTGGACCTCTCTCATTATCATACATGTGCACAAAAATGTGAAACTGACTGTACATTTACAGTTTAGGTAAAGTAATTATAGTTGTGTTGGTCACAACAAAACAGGCAAACAATGTCTGATAATATTCTGATAATTGATATTTATGTGATATTCTTTTCGTTTTTCTGATCAGAGAAAGAAAACAGGCCCTGGTATCGCTGCCTAAATATACAGCGTCAAAACTAAGGTTGGGATTCATCAGATGATTTGTTTACCTGTTAGAGATCATATTACAAGCCTTAAAACAATTTAAAACAGCAGAAATGGGCACAGTGGGTCACAAGAAAAACCATTTGAGCCACAACAGTTTTTCAGGGAACCATTTTAACTCATTTAAAGACATAGTTAGGACAGAAACTAATTAATACGACAGCCACTAAATATATCACTTATTTTCTTTTAACTGATAGTGTTTATTGAAATGATAAACATGGCTGCTAAATTAAATTTACGTTGAATATAGAAAACTGGTATTAAATATTTACTCAGTGTAAATTTTCTGACTTGTGTTTGATGATTTCAAGCCACTGGTTTAAGAAATATTTAACATTTCTGGTCACTTTTGGACTTGGGTTGTACTAACATTCCAGAACATCAGTCTCCGTTGTTTTTTTTAGCTTCATTGAGGAGGTTTTTCATTGATGCCGGTGTCAGTGAAACACTGGAGGCATTCTGTATGACCTACTCCCTCTTCGGCTAAACGGACTGATTCAAGGTGACATAACTGCACTGGCCCATGCCAAACACAGATCACCACGACCACAGCCTAAGCCAAAACCACATGTTTTCACAATTAAGTAGAAAAAACATTTTAGCTTTTAACATATTTCATTATATTTTCATTTCATTTGGGTTTGTCTCTTCTGTTTTACTTTTTCTCATATTAGGACTAGGAGTTTATTAGAGTTCAAAGATGAAAAGAAAACCGAGAAAAGCCAAAAACTGAGCAGATTTACTTTTACGGACATTTTGTTTCAGTTTTACTTTGGCCGACTTGTTCAATGGAGTTTTCATTTATGAGGTAAAGGAAAATGAAAGCACATATGACCAGTTTTAGACTTATTTTTGTCTATTTTTATCGTTTTTTAAGCTGTTTACATCAGTTTCATCAACTGCATCCTTTACTTTTGTTTATATCTTGTTACTTTTTTTGCCCAGTTTTCACCTTCTCATGCCTTATACTTGAGTTTTGTCGTATGTGATATTCCCAGATTTACCTTTACAGACACACATACACATATGTATATATATATGTATATATTTAAAGTAAAATGAAGAAAATCAGAAAAACACATGCTCTGTAAAATATTTACACTGAACCACAGAAACGTAGTATTTGTGCCCTGTTACATCACAGCTGAGTGTTACTGATGAAAACCCCTGACTGTGTCTGGTTTCAGGTGGACGCTGAGCTGCCATCTGATCAGGTTTGAAGCGTTTTCAAAGAGCAGCAGCTGAAGTTCAGTGACGAAGGGAAAATCCAGAAGAGAAATGTCGAGTGAAAGGTCACCACAGATTTAACGGATCCGTTTCAGCCACTGCTTTACAACCGAGGCTGAAAATACAATATCAATACGGTGATGCACAAATACACCGAACACATGATCAATACCGATCATCAGACTATAAACTAGAAAATCAGACTATAAACTGTTATAATCAGACTATAAACTATTAAAATCACACTATAAACTATTAAAATCAAACCATAAACTATAAAATCTGAATATAAACCAATAAAATCAGACTATAAACTATTAAAATCAGACTATAAACTATTATAATCAGAATATAAACAATTAAAATCTGACTATAAACTATAAAATCACACTATAAACTATAAAATCTGAATATAAACCAATACAATCAGACTATAAACTAATATAATCAGACTTTAAACTACAAAATCAAGCTATAAACCATTAAAATCAAACTATTAAACATAAAATCAGTCTATAAACTATTAAAATAAGACTATAAACTATAAAATCAGACTATAAACCATTAAAATCAGACTATGAACTATGAAATCAAACTATAACCATTAAAATCAAACTATAAACTATAAAATCAAACTATAAACTATTAAAGTCTGACTATAAACTGTAAAATCATACTATAAACCATTAAAATCAAACTATAAACCATTAAAATCAGACTATAAACTGTAATTCTCAGATCTTACAGTTGCTCTTTACCCTTTTATTAGTGAGCCAATGTGAAACTAAAAAGTACAATTGACAACCTGCAAACGAGCCATATCGTGAAGCAAAAAATACATTATCATCATTTATTTATGAGTTAGTACCATTACAATACAAACAATTATTCCAGTAAGTACTGCAAAATAATATCAATAGTAATACCATAATTCTAATACCATACAAACCAAGGATAGCCCTCTTCACTTAATCTCTGTATTAATTTAAAAAAAAAAAAAAAAGAATATAGTTACTCCAAACTTGTCACTTACATTTCTATACATGGGGTAGTCCGTCAAACCGACTTTAGGCATAAAAACATCTTGGATAGGAACAAACAAATGTCTAACTGGACGGCGGCTCCACTAGTGGTCACTCAGGGTATTGCAGCGCTATGATTCTCCAGCCAAAAAGCATTTCCCCATTTTAAATCACGATGAGAAAAGAAAAATAAGATGTAAAGATACTGACACCTACAACAACAACAACAACAACAACAACAACAACAACAACAAAAACAACAAAAACAACAAAAAATAAGAATAAACAAAATCAGCAAAGTTTTTACCATCTTAAATGGAGTAATTGTAAATAAAAGAACAAAGTAATCAAGAAAATTAACAAAAACAAGTGAATTAATCAAGAGAATGAGCCAAAATAAACACATTAATGAAAATGAACAGAAATGAGTAACTGTCAAACTCAATAAAAAAATAAACAGAATTGTCAATGAAATCTACAAAATCTCATCAAAAATAAATAATAATTTACAAAAAAATGACCCATATCATCAAGGTATAACAACAACAACAACAACAACAACAACAACAACAACAACAACAACAACAACAACAACAATAATAATAATAATAATAATATTAAATGGTCTGCCTTTTAGGAACAACAGTGTAAAATTAAACCTGGCTCATACATAGTTTCTTATGTTTCTGTTGATCAATCAACACTGGTCCTTTCAAATAAAGCAATACATCTGTTTTCATCATGTATTTTTGGACAAATATTGTGGCTCAGATGTCCAGCCGAATGAAGTTTAGATGAATAGGATCTAGGTAAAATATTTACGTCACTTTTGTATTGTCTTATAAGGAGGAGGAAAAAGTAAGAAACTAGCAGGAGGAAGTTGACATATTAAAAATAACTGTGCACTGTAAGACCGGATAAGTTGAGTTTACTCAAAAAAATGTGTGGAAACCGGTTGCCATTAAAAAAATTAAGTAACGAGTAATGAAAATTTGAGCATATTAAACTTAAATGCTTGATTTGAATGGAAGTACAACACACTAAATGCCACATTAATTTAACTTCAAATTTGTTGCAATGTCAATCTCTTTTTATAATCATTAGACTTAATATCATCAGTTCATCCTACTCAATTCCAAGTTGATGTAATGTAAAGTCTTTTGCAATATAAATTGATTTGTATAATTATTCAACTTAAGATATTGTGGCATGGATGGAAGTTAAGCAGGAAATTAGCTTGATGTAATTTGTCTGTATAGGAAGTGCTTTTAATTTTAACCCTGACCATATTTTCAGGGAAAAAACGCCTAAACAGACATACCCAAAGTAAATGAAGAATTACTTCACAATAATAAGGTTCATATGGATGTTCTTGGTGTCTATGGACATTTAGAGACCTCACAGAATCTATTCCCATTGTCTAAAATATTGTATCTATTACTATGCCTGAGTAAACTGTAACAAACTAAAAGAGAAATTAGAATTTTTTTATCCTCGCCTGTTTTTTTTTCCACTGGATTGACGATGATATGCATAAATTAATTGTTCGTGTTGGAGATTTTTAATAGCATATATTTCACCCCACAAAGATTAAAAATCATGTTTGAACATTAAAGTTTGCACTAAAATACACTTTTGATGTACTTTTATTTACATTAGGGTCTAAACTTTGAGCAAAAGTTGAGGAAAACATCCACTGTCCTGATTTATTATATTTTTATAGTAGATGACTATTAATATAATTTTTTAGTTCTATCAGTTCACCCGCAGACTGATTGAGCTAAAGAGCGTTTTTAATTTGGCAAGGTGTAATAATATTCAAAACACAAACATAGATTTGGATGAACAGTAAAGCCATTGTTGGGCCTATGGCTCTCACTCATGGTGCAGCTCTACAAAAATACAAAAACAAACACAAAAAGGCCAATAAACATGGACTTACACACATTAACTCAAAATTAGCACTAACACCACAACCCCGCTGAACCCCTGCACAGAAAAATAACACACTTTCATCAACATGCCCAATACCCACAATGCAATGCGGAGATAAAAACGTGTGGTCATGACTAAAACTTAGTGATTCAAATCCATTCAACTTAAACTTTTTTGTACTTTCGACGATGTCTACAAATTAGTAGAATATACTTAACATTTTATGGTACTGCATTAAAACTTAAATAATTTAAGTACATTGTAATTAAAGCATTTTAGTAAATACAAAGTCCGGGTTTACAGTGTGGTTTGACCTGATTTACAAACTGACTGTACATACACAGTTTGGGTAAAGTTATTTCATTAATGTTGAACACATTGGCAAACAGTGTCTGATAATATTCTGATAACTGATATTTCTGTGATGTTTTTTTGTTTTACTGATCAGAGGAAAAAAACAAGTGGTTTCGGCACCACAAACCACGCCCCTCACATGTATTGTAGCTTATTTTGGCATTGATCCAGCTGATGTCATCACATCTATGCATGTACTGATGTTAGCATATTAATTGCCTCTATATATGTGCCAAGATTGAAGTAAATTGAAACAAAATGGATGTTTTTACAGACATTTGAAATTTTGACTATTATAAGTAAATGGGAGGAAAAAAATAATTAAAAAATACATAAAAAATTTGAAGTTTGACCTACGTTTCCCAAAATGTAACCACAGTTATTCTGGGTCACTGGCAGTCTACAAACCCAATTTGGTATGAAGTCAACCAATAGTTTTGCTGCTGGAACGAACAAACGAACGAACAAAAGAACGAACAAACAAACAAACAAACAAACAAACAAACAAACAAACAAAACAAAACAAAACAAAACAAAACAAAACAAAACAAAAACTAGAAAAGCACTCAGAGAGCACAAACCTCCACCAAGGCAGATCTAGATTTATCGCTGCCTAACTGTAATTATACATCATCAGGAATAAGGTTGGGATTCATCAGATGATTTGTTTACCTGTTAGAGATCATATTGTAAGCCTGAAAACATAATGAAATGGCAGCAAAAATGGGCAAGAATGTTAATTTGTGCAGTAGTTCACTTCTTTTCATGGCTTATAAGGATGCAGTCAATCCGATGGTTTCATTTTTAACAGTGGGTCACCAGAAAATCCATTTGCGACACAACAATTATTTGTGGAACTATTTTAACTAATTTAAAGACATGGTTAGGCCAGAAACTAATTAATCTGACAGCCAGTAAACACATCACTTCTCTCCTTTTAATTTACTGTGTTTATTTAAATGATGAACATGGTTGCTAAATGAAATTTACATTGAAAATAGAAAATCAGTAGTAGCCCATGAAGACCCAGGGGTAATTTTGTAAATGCAGTGAATTTTTCTATGTTTAATTTCCTTTACGTAATGTAGATGTTTGTGAAAACTCAGAGTAAATTCAAAGGATATTATATCAAAACAGAGAAAACTGGACAAAAACTGACTTTTTCAGCAAAGACATCAATAACAGAATGTAAAAACAAGTGTGTCCATCCACTGTCATTGGTTCAACTCCATGGGTTTGACTGGTGAATCAATGTTGTAGAAGATGATGATGTTTCCATTGTAACTACAGAGCCGCTGAACGTCCAAATGGGTCATATCTGATGACCATGAAAAGATGATAAACTGCATTTTACACCAGTTATTTAGATAGATAGATAGATAGATAGATAGATAGATAGATAGATAGATAGATAGATAGATAGATAGATAGATAGATAGATAGATAGATAGATAGATAGATAGATAGATAGATAGATAGATAGATTGACAGACATTTCAACATATTAATAGGTTTAATGGTTCACAAGTTATTAAACATTTTAGATCAGTAGATGGTTTTGGTCACCAGTGGCTGTTGGGGTCTATATGGGTTAAATATTTACTCAGTGTACATCTTATAACTTGTGTTTGATAATGTCAAGTCACTGGTTTAAGAAATATTTAACATTTCTCTCCACTTTTGGACTTGGGTTGTTCTAACATGTGATCACAGGGTGTTACACCTGATCGGTAACAGAACAAAGCTGAGCTAAAACCATTTCATAGCTCATGTGAAAGTTGATTAACATAAACTGAAGACATAATAACATTAAATAGATACATCATTAAATACATCATTAAAGTTTTAATGTCTGTTTTGTGTATTTAAATGTTGAATTTAAGACATTTGTTGTATTGTTTGTTGTAAAGACATATGTGGCTCTAGTAGAACCAGTAAATAATTCACAGAACAGAAACGAGGTGAACAGATTTTTTCTGTGACCTTGTCTACGTGTGGTACTTTAAATATGGGTGTGTATGTTTTGTTTGTTTTTACCATCACTGCTTCCTTGTGTGACTGATGGGAAATACCATCAGCCCTCTGGGCATAGAAGGTAATCTCTTTTTCTCATCTTTGTTAATTTCCTGTTATAAATCTGATTTCTGGAAATCAGATCATCAGTAGAGTTCATTATTGTCATTGATCATCAGCGTATTTTTAATCTGATCATAGAAACCTGAATTACAACATTTTCTGCTACTTCACATTTGTAAATCTGCAACACAAGAACAGAAATATGAGGAAACACTGTTTTCAGATCTCTGCCAACACAACATTGTTTGCAGGTTTTTCCTGACGCCTGTCAAACTGAGACACTGAGACACGAGAAAAAAAATCAACCTGAAATAACACAGATTTTTATTTTTCCTTACATGTACAGTTTTGGTGAATTATAGTAGAATTTATGTCCTGTGTCACATGTTCAGTAAGAATGAACATCTGACTGAAAACCAACTATCTTTAGTTTAAAATGGCATTTTTGCAATAACCTGATAAACGTTCATTGTGGTGTTCTGTTGTTAGTATCGAGCAAAGGCAGACCTCTAGTGGTCAGAATAAGTTGCAGTAGCATATATTTTGTACTTTCGGTGTTCCTGAAGTCTGTTCATACCTAAGACGGAAATAAACAGACACGTTTTTCAACATTTGCCTATGAGTATTTTTTACTTTCAGTTGTTGTATGAATGTGCACTGAAAATATCTCTGATGTAAACCTTTGTTGTTGGATCAAGTGGTGTTGTAAATCTCAAGTTAATTTGTAAATGCTAATAGTTAGCATGTATATGGAATATGGAGCTAACAATTCTGTTTCTATTAATTTAGTGTATAATGTCATGTAAATGTAGTAAGACAACGAACATAACATACGTTCTGTTTGTATGTTGTGAAGCTTTACTGTAAGTGGCATGTAAAGCTTCAGAGAGAATTTTGACATCTGGCTTTTCTTGAGAAACCTGCTATCTATCTGCTGAGCTAGTCCAAGTCATACCCTTTTAATGACTCTTTCAAAGAATCAATAATACACTGACATGCTTTATACAAATACTGGTGTATAATACTGTGAATACCATTGGACTTCTGTCAAACTTCTGTCTGTGAAAGTCTTTGTGTGGCTAACACTGACACAACTTCTCACGTGAATAAGATCTGCAAGACAAATATACAGCTGATCATATTTGCATTGTTTTTTTCCAACAGTAAAAGGGAAAGGTTGTGTGTTCTTGAGGCTGCGTTGTCAAATGTGTTTGTTTTGCCACTTTTACATGTGTTTTGTATTTTAAATAGACACCACCCTCCCCCCTCCCCCCCGATACCAAGTTTTGCATCAAATATCTGAAATAGTGTGTTGTAGAATTGCAAAGTAGAAAGTGTGTTTGTACTAAATTGCATGATTACGTTAGATGACGTTTTGATGCTTTGGTCAATGTGTTCATTTTTAAAGGTGTCCTGCCACCAGTGTTGGGCAAATTACTTTTTAAAAGTGATTAATTATAGTTACTAGTTACTTTCCCAAAAAAATAATTGAATTAGTAATGGAATTACTCCTTCATAAATGTAATTAGTTACCAGGGAAAGTAATGATTGCATTACTTTTTTGAAAAACCTTCAAATATGTAAAAGGAAACTGATTTTTGAGCGTGTTTCACGGGCCAGTTGCATAGAGTAGAACAGCAGACAGGTACTGAATACCATAACTGTGGTGAGGCTGGGGTCTACCAGGGCCCGGCTTTTCCACCACATAAGTGCATAACTGCATTTAATGGAAGATGCTCCTCCAGTTAATCCCACATCTCCACTTTATTCAGTCACTCCTCCCTGACACAGTAGTAAATGTCTCCAGTCCAGTCAGTCGGACTCACTACTAACCCCTCCCCTAAATTAGCTGCACACGTAGCTGTGTTCAAGTGAATAGGGTTTGCTGCTGACAACTCAAACTCGGAGATGTCATTAGTCGTTCAGGTGAAGGCAGTGTGGACAACTCATATTCATTGATACACAGGTGAAGCATGAAGGCAGTGTGGGCGATCTGAATATAAGAACGGCTCATAAACAAATGGCTCGTAGATGAATTGGTTCTTATCGTTCACTGAAAAGAGCCGTTCAAAAGATTCGACTCGTCTGCGAACGTCACACCTCTCTTGCCTGGATGAGCAAGCCAGGACGGACAACAGGTGTTAGATATCAGTGCATAGTAACGCACCACATTTCACCGCTGGTAGAGATAATGGCGTTGTAACGTTTCAAATAGTAATTCATTAGATTACCCGTTACTGGAAAACAATAACAGTGTTAGTAACACCGCTATTTTTAATGCCGTTATTCCCAACACTGCCTGCCACACAAAACTGCTTGTACTTCTATTTTTAAAAAAAAAATATGTTTGGTCCATAGGTGTTTGTGTTATGTAGTGAATTTGAAAATTATCCGCTACCTCCTCTGTCTGCTATTACCACTGAAAAGAAACAAGCGGAGAAATTAGGTCAATTAGAAAAACTGGTCTGTGCGGCGTTTTAATGCCTGAGCTCATTGCTATTCATGAGTGAGACCACGCCCACAGAATCTGTCTAGCTCAGTGAGAGTTTTCGTTTACAGCAAGCTGGGGTGCCGTAAGGGGGGGAGTAAACATGATAAACTCATGGGGCCCAGCATTCCCAGGGAGCCAATGGATAAAGGTTAGAAATTTCAAAAATTCCGTGTAAGGTACAAGAGCCGTACAAGAGAGACATAGAAGCCAGGAGTCGGACGTTCAAGGCATGGTAAGTTTCACTTTTGGTTTACGCCAGTTCTGCGCAGGGTAAAGGATGCTGAAAAGCCAGGCTCTCATTGGCTAGCTGTTAGCCAATCAGAGTCAAGCAGATTAGCATGTTGAATATTCATGAGAACTGGTGCAAATTGAGCTGAGTCTTCCAGCAGGGTTTTTATACCACGTTAGATTGGTTTGAAAATTGGTAACTAAGGCTTTTTTTCCACAAAAAAATGTTACAGAGTCCATGGTAGAACTTCAGACATGACTGCAAAAGTAATGAAATATGTGTGACAGGGCACCTTTAAATTTAGAAGAAGTTGGGAGGAGCTGTAAACTGGGTGTTGTGTATTATAAATACACAGTGTTACATACATATAATATATTTTAAAAATCTATATTTCAACATTTCACTTTGAAATATTTTATTTGATAACCTTTAGCTTTAATTACAGCAAGTAGTCATCATAGCATCATTTTGACATGCTCATGCAATATCACTTATATTCCCTTCCATAACTGCAATGATTTTACCAGTTTATTTTCCCTTGTTTTGATGATGGAGAGTTGAGCCACTGTGTAAAGTCTTCTCCATCACACCCCAAAAGATTCTGAGTGGCGTTCAGGCCCGGACTCTGTGGTGTCCAATCCATGTGGAAATGATGTCTCATGTTCCTGAATCTGATCCTGATAAATCTTGGTGTCATCTATGAATATGTCGGTGTCATCAGCAAAGAAAAACTCCACTGGTGTTAAGACCTGGTCATTCAGTATATTCAGGTTCAGGTGAACTCATTTGATGGACACATAATGTTGTGAACCTAGACCCGACCAACTGAACCAACCCCAGATCATAACACTGCCCTCATAGGCTTGTACTGTAGGCACTAGGCATGATGGGTAATCACTTTTATCACTGGAACAAGTTCAATCTGGACTCAGAACACATGACATTTTACCATTGAAACATAATCCAATCTTTATGCTCTGTACCAAGTAACGGCTGTTTAAGAAATGAGAAGCTGCTCACTGCATCAGGATTAAAGAACTTCATGGCAGTAATTATTTAACCCCTCACAACTGAGACAAAACCCTATTTATGATGTAGATGAGAAGACAGAACCATGTCTGTAAACCAATAAAAAACCCCACATTACACTATTCCTAAACAGCCAATAATTTGGTTTATGTGACTTTATAGTAACATATTGTATTGATCGCTATTCTTTAAATTCTTTAAAAATACATGTAGTTTAACAAATAACAATGGTTGGAAACACTTGGTTTGTTATTCAGTGAATAATATATTTTATATTTTTCTTCAGTTTTTTCTTTTGTGATGTAATAACCATTGCATTTATGATGAGCTTTTATGAACATCTACATCAAAGGTGTCAAACATGCGGCCAGGGGCCAAATCCGGCCCACCAAAGGGTCCAGTCTGGCTCCTGGGATGAATTTGTGAAATGCAAAAATTATACTAAGAAATTAACAATCCTTTTAGTTTAGGTTCCACATTCAGATCAATTCAATCTCAAGTGGGCAGGACCAGTAAAATACTATCATAAGAACATATAAATAAGGACAACTCCAAATTTTTCTTTTGTAAATGTAAATATTTTCATTTTCACACTAAAACAAAATATAATTTCGTAAAAAAATATATAAATAACCTGAACAAATAAGAACAACCTGAAATGTCTTAAGAGAAATAAGTACAATTTTAATAATATTCTTCCTGTAACTAAATGTTTTGTGTGTTTGTAGATTCACTATGATCTGTAAGTTCAAATGTACATGTGTAAATGATAAACTGAGGCAGAATATTGTTAAAATTACACTTATTTTTTAAAGTTTGTTCATGTTATTCACATCTTTTGAAAGGATAGTTTGCAGATGTAAACCTGTTCATAATGTAAATTTCCTTTTTTCAGTCTAAAAAAATTGAGATAAGTTTGGAGTTGACATTATTTATATATTATTATCTTATTATTTCACTGGTTCGGCCCACTGCAGATCAAATTAAGCTGAATGTGGTCCCTGAACTAAAATGAGTTTGACACCCCTGATCTACATGATCAGTGAATTAAACAGGGGGAAAGACATCAAAATGCAAAATTCAGAGGACAAAATTATAGTATATGATGATAAATCAATTAGGAAAGGTTAAATGTAGAGAAAAATTCATTTGATAGATAGATAGATAGATAGATAGATAGACAGATAGATAGATAGATAGATAGATAGATAGATAGATAGATAGATAGATAGATAGATAGATAGATAGATAGATAGATAGATAGATAGATAGATAGATAGATAGATAGATAGATAGATAGATAGATGTACTTTATTTATCCCAAACTGGGAAATTACTTTTTTTTTTTTTTTTTTTTCAGATAGAACATTTGGAAGTTGCCATAAAAATACCTTTAGGTCTTTAATATTTCATATCACTATTCCACTCCTTTTCATTACTTTAAAGATGATCTTTACGGACTGAGAATGAGCTGGTTTGAAGTATCACACCATAAATGTCATATTCTTTGGTAACTGCTTGTAAAATGTCCCATAATCCCTTTCTGTCCATCTCATCTTGGTCTTGGTTGAGGATGATCTTAACTCAAATACAGTGCAATGAAGGATTGTCAGGTTTGCGTTACAGTTTCATTTTGACACGGTGGTTGTTGTGTCTTATTTTTGCAGAGGCGTGATACAAGGTAAATCCCACAACAAGTGTGTAAATAATCACAAAACCCCACAATGTGTCTGATGTGTCTGAAAACATGAGCAGATGAAGTGAGTGGAGGGGTCGCCTTAGGACAACGACAAACGCAGCAAAAACACACTCATGAATCTGTCGGAGTGTGTGACTGTGTGCATATTAACAGCCTCTAATCAGGTGTGTTTTCAGTCCCAACAGCCTCAGGCATCACAAATGAACCTTATTTATGTAGAAACACATTGTGAACACAACAAACACACAACACTTCGCAAAGAGTCTCCATCAATACACATTATCACTGCACAATACACTGTAATCACTACAAACTATCACTATTATCGATGTATTAGTATTGATTATTGATTATTATCAATATCTGAAACCATAGAACTGAAACAGATGCACCTTGAAGGTTTCAGACAGAGACAGACTTTCAGTTTGTGTCTGTTGGTAGGTTTTGTGATGCATAGTTGTTGGGTGGAAGTCGTTGCTGCAGAAACAAACAGAATAAAAGTATTGTTTCCCCCAGTGCTGAGTCAGTTTACACACTCACCTAATAATAATGGAGACTTTAACGGAAGCAGAAAAGCTAAGTCAAGAAAGTAACAAAGCCTCGTTTCTGGGAAAAAAAAGAATAGTTTTATCCAGTTGTGTTGAAATAAACGCTGCAACTAACACTATCATTATTGCACTGGTATTAAAGTAGAGTTCTTTATATTCTTTTAATCATTTTAATATGCATATTTTAGTATTTTATTCTCTTTTTTCATAATTATATGTTCTTTTTAGTTTCTCTGTATTATATTCATTTAATATTTTGATCTGCTGTTTATACACTTTGTTTTATTTCCCTCTGCATGTTTCTTTTATTAATACACAGCAAATTGAGTTGCCTTTTGAATTCACCTTTTCTCATTTCAAAACTCACCTGCCGAAAATCTAACTTTGTCTTAATAATACAGAGAATATCCAGCTTAAAAATGCTGAAAAAGTAAAACAACAAAAGAAACAAAAGAAACCGCTGTAAATCATAATGAAATAAAGATGTAGAAAAAGATACTAAAACTAAAAAATTAAAACTAACTAAATAACATCTAAATAGTATAAAGCAACTAATAAATAAACAGCAGAAAAATTTTCAGTATTGTAACAGTCTCTCCATATATTAACTATAACACTATACACTAAACTGTAACAATATTAACTCTGTCTTAAATAAGTATGCTTTTGTTGCTTGTAATTAAAACAACATAAAACAGCAATGAAAGAAGAAATATAAACTTTTTCTCCACTATTTTCACATGATCTTCTTTAACCACCACTATTGTTATTTTACTGAGTGTCCAGAAGTTTCCATTTGTCTCAGATAGTGAAGAGGTTGAGAAAACATTCAAAGACATGATGCCAGAAGAATTTTCAATGTATCCTTGGTTTTTGTTTTAGGGCTAAAAACCATAAGTCGTGTAAGAAGATGGAGGAAGTTTAAAAAAAAAGAAAAAAAAAAAGAAGTTTTATTTTAAATATTTTCTTTAGATAAAGTGTTTTATAAAAGTCTAGTACTGTTTACTAACTTTGTGAAAATGTAGAAACCAAACAACATGACATATTTGAGACAGAGGTAATGAAAAATTTATACGATAAACTAGAACTCTAATTTTGACTTTTAAAAAAAAGAAAAAATTTGTCTAAAATTTGTTTATATTTCTGAGAAACTGTCAAAATATTTTTCTCTCAGGACGTATATGGAGAACATATAAAATAGATGTATTGTTTGTGAGACGTGCATGACTGTTGCAGTGACATGTTTCATCCTGTGGAGGGAGTCTGTGAGCTGCAAGTCCAACAGGGAGCTGAAAAAAGCCCAGTTTTAATCACAGAAATGTTTAATCTGTTCGAGTAAATGATCGACTGGATGAACAGGCAGCTCCGATTGGTTCGTTTGGTGTTAGCCACTGTGGCTAATAGCTAATGCTAATGGATAATGCTATGGAAGTTTATGTTAACGATGACACCACATTTCAGAGGAAAATGTACTGAGACCTGAAGGATTTGGCTCATTCAATTTTTTTTTTTTTTTTTTTTTTTTTTTTTGCGATTGGATGACTTTTTATCATTTATCTGAAAAGTCTACATCTCCACGACGGAAATGACATTTTGTCCATGTGATCAGCTGAAGTCAGAAAAACTCTACTGAGCATGTGCAGAAATCTGGACTATGAAAAAAAAAAGTTTCCATTGTAGTGGAGAGGAAAATATTTACAGCAGAACAAACAATTTGTAAAGTGGAAGAAAAAAAAAGACAGATTATACATGTACACACAATACGTCAAATGGCATCAGGAGCTGAGACATGATGATCCAACCGTGGACTCATACCTCTGGTGGTTGGATAATGTGTATTGTGTAACGTTAACCCAAAATTCAGATTAAGATTTTCAAATTCAGAGTTTAACTTTATTAAAAATGACAAACGTGAACATGTGTGTGGCAGGTTTACATTTATGACATTATACGTGAATAAAAACACAGACATAAATCGGGATAAAAACTCACAGATTCATAAACTTGCAAATTCACACATTCATAAATTCACAAATTTATAAAGTCATATATATATGTATAAACGTCTGGGCTCTGCTCAGGTCGGTAGTTTTCATTAAACAATGAACGCAGAGACTGAGGTGAACAAATCTAGAATTAGTCAGACAGACGACCAATCAGATGCCTCGGCCTCGGCAGGCTCCGCCCACGCAGACTGTGAACATGCGTGTAAGTGTTGGTGTTTTTGTCGTGTCATATGTGTGTCTGAACATGTGTGATGATGGTTTTAGATGCGTTTGTGCGTTTGTTACACATTAGTGTGTGTCCATGTTTATGTATCTTCACGTGTGTGTTTCTGTGTCTGCGTTGTACAGTTTGTCTCTTTGTGTGTTTATGTGTGTTTGTTTGTTTGTTTGTTTATATGTGCGTCTATGTTTGTTTTTAGATCTGGCGGCGTCCAGTCCTGGACCTCCTCTTGGATGATCGGTTTCTCACTGCAGACTTTGGTTGTGGAACAATGGGTTGGACGGGGTTTTGAGGAATGGGGGCGAGGCTCCTTTGGTTCTGGGCGGGGCTTTGGTTGACCTGGGCGGGGCTTTGAGGTGGAAGGGCGGGGCTCTGAGGTTTGGCTGAACGAGAGCTGATCTTTTTCTGGCCTGCTTCTTCAGAGTCGGAGTTGTCGTCGTCTAAAATACAATTCAGAGGTTGATTAAAGACGGACGCAAACATCACATCAGGTGTTTGCTTATGATTCAACCATTCAAAATGTTTGTTTTTGTGTATGATTTTGTTGTTTTTGAGACAATCACATTTGTAGGTTTGTTTTGTTTATTATTTGGTCAAATGTGTAACAATGTCACAGGTTTGTTTTGTCTTCCAATCAGCTTGATTGTGTGATAAATGTATGTTGCTGGTTTATTCTGTTTAAAATTTGATCATTTTTACAATAGACATGGGTCACATATTTGTTTTTGTTCATGATTTGATTGAGGGATAATCACATGTCCAGATCAGTTAACTTTTTTATTTGTTTGTGATTTTGTGCTTTTCTTACCATCATCTTCTTCCACACTGTTTGCAGCAGCAGGTTCTGAAAATATCAACAGCAACTTTTACAAATAAGAACTCGTGAAAATGAACCAATAAAATGTAGGAAAACAAAAGGACGTACCTGGAGCCGTCACCTGATTGGCTGCTGGAGCTACAGGGAAACACCATATTAAAAACAAATGAGTGTGTGAGAGAATGCAGAATAAATGTATGGATTAATGTATGAATGGATGAGTCTCACCATCTGGAGTCTCTGAGCTGCTGCTGGAGTCTGAAAACAAAATCCTCATCAATATAATAATAATAATAATAATAATAATAATAATAGTAGTAGTAGTAGTACTGAAAATCTGAACAGGTGATCATGTCATCAGATCCTGAAATCTAGATCAATAACCAGATCATTATCAACATCCTGATCTTGAATCAGTAACGTGACAGAAACATGGTGTTCTACCTGAAGGTCCTCCTGCATTAAGCTGAGATTCATCTGCAAAACACAACATATGGAACAACACAATACAATGGAAGGATTAAGATCAATAAAATATGAATGATATAGCATTTAATTATTATATAAATATTATGAAATTGAATTAAAATTAGGTGATATTAAACTGTGCTTCCTCTTTAGTTTATCACATTGGCCACTAGATGGCACAGTAACACAGGAGTGTAAATTCTGATTCTACTGAGAATTTAGCTGTATTAAACAGAGTAAAGTTTAAATAAATACATCAAATATAAAAATACATTTTCCATTGGATTTAATGAAGTTAATACTAATCTTTGAGAGGTTGGTTTATTGCTGTTATTGCATTTTTTTGTTTATATTATTATAATATCTATGATACCTAAAATAACCATGACCATGAAACACAATGAATAAATTAATGGTGGGTCAGCATGACTACTAATGCCATCAGTTAAGTTATTGGTTTATTAATACAGAGCATCATCTGGGTCTTTTTATTTGTTATTATTTAATGCAGTGGAACATCTGACTGAGTTCAGTCTTACCAGGCTGATCAGGGGAGACAGCATTCATGCTCTCTGCAACAGAAAGATAATAATAATAATAATAATAATAATAATAATAATAATAATAATAATAATAATAATAATTGCTCTTTAGATTGATAAATCATGCGTTTCAGGCTCTATGTGGTGCTGGCGACAGTAAATGTGATGTTTATTTTTGTACAAGCCGAATAAAAAACGTAAAAATGAATGAGGAGAAACTGTTAATGTCATCAGAAGTTGTGTTACTGTTATCTTAATGTGGTCTTATTGTTGTACTACTGCTTCTTTTATATTTTTTTAAAAAGGTTTTTACATGAAATAAATAAATGAATGAATTAAAATTTTGACCGACCTGTTGGAGCTTCATCAGACGTTGAGTCTTTATCTATAAGAGACAGACACACAGGTGAGAGGACAGACAGGTGGACAGACAGGTGAGAGGACAGACAGGTGGACAGACAGTTGAAAGGACAGACACAGAGCTGACAGTCGTACCTGTTGACATGGCTTGGATCCCTGCATCTGAAAACATAAAGTTAAAAAATGTGAACATGTCAGCTCATCATCAGTAATGATATAATTTAACACAAAGTGACTTAATGGTTTCCATGGTGATTTACTGTTATTAAATCTTATGCTAATAAAAAAGAAGGCATATTATTACAACATCTATTTTTTGCTCCTCTTTGGACTAGCACCACAGCTCCCTGTTCATCTTATCCATATTTGCTCCTGTTCGGCCTGTATTGATAAGAAGTGAAAGCCTTTCGCGTTTGTTCCATTGTAACATCATCATGTAGCAGCAGTTACACCTCGGCCATGTTGGAAAACTGTTGTCACCTCTTTGCCTTTACACTCTTTGATTCTGTTAATCCATTAATAATCAATACTTGTGCTAGTACTACTAATAATAACAACATCCCACCGTTGGAGTCCAGGTCTCCCTTCACCAACACAAACAACAGGGAGAAGAGAAGGACAACGTTCCTGTAAAACAAACAGCATTTTCAGTCTGAAAACCAAAAAAAAAATCTCAAATATCCAATATTATTGAAGAATATAAACACTGCATTTTATCTACACTCAGTTTAGTCTGAATTGGTACTAAAGTAGTTTTATTTTAATGAAATTACTTTGCATTGAGTTAGCAATGAAAGTCAAACAACTGTATTAGACTTCAACTCCCAGAATGCATTTTAGCAACATCATTCACAGAGCTTCACATTCTCATGTTTCTACAAAGTCTAATGTGTAGGTTGGTAAACTGAAGCTCAGGAGAGAACTGGACCTAAGCTTCAAACTGTTTCAACAAAATGTAAGGTCTGTAATTTCTTAGTTTGGGATAAATAAAGTACATCTATTTATCTATCGATCTATAATTTCTAGAGGGACGTTAAGGCCTCTTCTCCATGGCAACAGCAGCTGAGGTTCATGGGTATTGTAGTGCATAGAGTCAATCAATCATTCCCTCTACGCGACCAGAGTTGTATCAGTTCTTATTATGTTTTACAATATCTTTAGTTTTTCAGTCTGGTTTTGTCTTCTGTAACACATCACATTTGTCAGTGACATATTTTCTGTTTTTTTTTTTTCTTTCTTGTTTTTTTTGTCCTGATCAGGGGAAGCCATTAGGGTCGGTCCCTTCAATATTGACCCTGTGAGAACCACTGCGAGTCACCATTTTGTTAATATTCTTCATAAAAATCTTGTTCAGCACAGACACAGAATGGTATAAATGTTTCAGATGACATCAATAATAATATCAATAATTTAAAAAAAAAAAAAAAAATCAATCAGATGTAATGATCACAGATGGAGGTGATTGGACGTACCTGGTGAGCATGTTTATGAGGTCAGACAGGTGCTGGTTCAGTTCAACAGGTGAGCGTTACCGTGGTGATGTCAGGAAGTCGTCTGCCTCTGAGCGTGTGCAGAGAGGCTTTTATACCTGCCTAAATGTCACACAGGTGTGTGTGTCTGTGTGTGTGTGTGTGAGGTTCAGGTTTCTGCATTAATGTACGGCCGGAACACACGCACACGCATGCACACACACTCACACTCCTGTATTTGTGTACCTTTGAGGACCTGAATACAAACACAACAGTAGCTTTAAAAAACATAAAATCTGTTCATAGCACTGATAAACTTCTCTTATCAACCTGTGGATCTTACAGGTCGACCCATGGGGGCGGGCTCAGGAAGTTTAAAAAAATATCTTGAGTTCAGGTGAGAAAGTATTATAAATAAAATTGATTTCAGTGGTCTGATTACCAGTCCACCCTCTGTTCCTCTTCACTTCACACAATACAGGTCATCTTCTGTCTTAGATATCAATCATCTACACTCAAGGGATTCAAAAACGTGGCCCCAGTTTTTGAAAATTTTACAGGACCAATTTAAGATGTAATAAAATAACAGGAAACAGTTTGTCCCTGATTGATTTTTATTGTAAATGTTATTATCATACTTAAAAAAAAAAAAATCATAGCATTACCGTAACAATACATTCAACATCTGTATTTAAATAAGTATTTATATAAATACCAAATTTCTTACATTCCTTTTCTCACTCATTTGCAGTTTTTCTACCTTTCTTCTTCTCTGCACTTGTTGTACGTCGCTGCGGTTAACTGTGAAATTTCCCCACGGTGGGATAAAGAAAGTCTTGTCTTATCTTATCTTATCTTATCTTATCTTATCTTATCTTATCTTATCTTATCTTATCTTATCAGCACCATCAACCATCCCACCATCCCAACTGAGTCCCTCCTGGCGCAGATGATTTCTAACGGTTGTGGGATGTACAGGCCTGTTGTAGGTGCCAATGGTCTCTGCTGCTGTGGTCGTCACTGTCTGGAACCTGTCCCCAGAGATGCTGGTCTTAGTTGCGGGTGGTGATCTGTGGTCGACCAGGGCGAGGACGGCTGGACCACTGTGCTATGACGAACAATCAGAGTCCTGGTGACTTGTCTAATGGTTTGTCCTGCCTCCAGAAGACTAACAGCCCCATCTCAGTCTTGTTCTGCCGGTCATGGCGTTTTTGTGGAAGTCATTTTTAACCAAGATTTCATGTCTTTTTATAGAAGTGACTCAGTTTGGTACAGCATTGGAGTCACTTGGATTACAATAATCTGACTGCTTGTCCACAGTCATTGCGTTTAGACTCAAGACTACACCCAAAAACAAGTGACATTTGACGCAACTTCTGGAGTTGAAAATCTGCACACTGTCTTTTCTCATGGTGAGAGTACTGAAAAATTGGTCCTGAAAAAATTCTTGTCTTAATCCCTTGAGTGTGCATTAAAGGGGAACTATGCAAGATTTTCATCTTAATTAAACAGCGTCAAAGTAATTGTGGAGGTTAAATGGGTTTTTACGGGGAGAATGGAGGCTCTCCGCCTTCCCACTAGCATATCTAGGGCAGAAGACACTACTTGTAAGTTCTCTGCTACCGTCCTGATGGCCTAGATCTCGTCTCTCTTGAGAAACAGCATGGTTTATAGCACTACGACACAAACACGCCCCCAGCAAGGTACCACCGGCTAGTGTCATAACACGGACCATTGTCAGTATCTCATTTAGACAATCAATATGAGTACCTGAAGTGTATTGCATGTTGTCATCGAGTAAAAAAACAATACAGGGTTGCAAACTGTAATCGTCATGTCAACTCAGCTTTTCTGAGCTCCAACTGAATGACAACCAAAGGTAAAATATTTTCATTCTAACTCATTGCCTACCCCGTCAATACTATTTACAAAACGGTGCTATGTCAGCTAATGTAATAAACATAGCACCAAATCATATAAATAGCCTATGATTCAACTGAGACAGGCAAAGCTTAGAAAACACAGTCGACATAATTACACAGTAAAGATCATTAGCCTTTCATTCATTTTCTGTAATCTCTTGTTTATGACAGATAGGACTACACAAATATACACATCGTTAAACTTATATGTAAAGTTACCCACCTTCGTAGACATCGCTCCAAGGACTGCTTTCTTGTCTCTGGCTTCATTAAAAACAAATGCACATGGTCGCAGGGGGATGGTTAGGCGTGGGTTTTACGACAGTGAATATGTACTTCGAAACTGTAAGGGGAGCTCCCTAGAGAAAAATGCTAGAAAAACAGCGAAGAAGAGCCAAAATGGTATAATCTTGCATAGTTCCTCTTTAAATGTGCGGGAGACTTTTGTGAACCATTTTTCATCAAATCCATCAAACCTCAGTCATAGCCTAAGTATCACAGATCTCTAAGTCTTTCTGTGATTACTCACTTGAATCTCTTGCATTACGGTGAACAATTTCGAAGCGCCATCCACCATAAACAAAACGTATAATTACAAACAGAGCCAGTTGGTAACTTGGGCATCTTTGGAATTTTGTCACGATGTGCATTGTGGGAAAGGGAGGCTCATGCAGCTGCCTGCAGCAGCAGTGTTCCCGCATCGTGTCTTTAGCAGCTGCCGCTGTCAGGTGGCTGCGCGAGCCTCTGTTTCTCACAATGCGTGTTGCGACAAAGTTCCAAAGATGCCCGAGTTCTCTCCTGGCTCGAACATAAACACACGTTTTGTTTATGGTAGATAGCACTTCAAAATTGTTCACCGTAATGCAAGAGATTCAGGTGAGTAATCACAGAAAGACTTACAGATTCGTGATACTTAGGCTATGACTGAGGTTTGATGGATCTGATGAAAAATTGGTCACGAAAGTCTCCCCCGCCTTTAATGAACTAAGTATTCATGTTTTAAGCCCACATACCCAGAACAGTCAGTCCACAGCAGCATCTGATCCATCCAGTCCCAGTGGTGGAGAATCCCAACTCCATAAAGTTAAAGTCCTACCATGTATTTGTTCCAACCACTCACTGAACCAGCCCATTTTGATGAGCACAACTCCTCATCCAGGTAGATGGGATGGTTAGTGGAATCACCTGTGTTAAGTGAACAGGTGGAACCAATACATGGCAGGACTTTTACTTTATGGAGCTGGGATTCTCCACCACTGTCCAGTCCTAATGTCAGGATTTATGAAATACAAACTCCTACTGGAAGAATGCATGGTCAGCGTTGGGGAGGTGTGATACTCTGACCTTCATGTCTTCTGTTTCCTGTCCAGGGTTTAGAATGTGGGACAACATCAAACAGCATAATGTTCTGGAGCAGTGGAGGTGGAATCTATGATTCATCAGTGACCATCACAGACCATCTGCCAAGACAGAAAACCAAAGGCCCGTCTCTATCGGTCATGTGTATGTCTGTACAAACACGATGTATGAAGCAAGAAAATAAAAGATTGTATGTATAGAAACAATACATATCAGACAAACATTCATTCATTTTCTGGACCGTTCAGTCCTCTGGGATGCTGGTGAAGTTGGGGTACAAGCTGACGTATACAGACCAATGACCATACTCTGTCACATTCAGGTCATTTTGATGTATCAGTTAACCTGTTGAGGTGCATGGCTTTGGACGCTAGGAGAAATGGTAAGTGGTCTGCACTTATATAGCACATTTTTTACACCTTCATGGTGCCCAAAGCGCTTTACAAAGCCTAACATTCACCCATTCATGCACACCCTCATACACCAGTAGGTGTATGAGTGCCAGGCCCTACTGGGAGCAAGTTAGGGTTCAAGTGTCTTGCCCAAGGACACTTGGACATGTGGACATTCAGATCCAGGATTCAGACCGCTGAACCTTTGGTCACTGGATGACCTGCTCTACCAACTGAGCCACAGCCACTCATGGAGAACCATGAAAGCACCTGTGCAGACATGGAGAGAACATTGAAACTCCACACAGAAACATCCATGATGGTTGATGCTGGGACTGAACCCAGGAACTTCAGTAAATGTTTGCAAACATACAAATAAATGAACAATGTACTGTATAAAAATCTACACATGTAATAGTATGTCTAAATCCCTGTTTGCTGTTTACTGGTGCTACCTGTGAACTTCTGGTAACTGGTACTAATTCCAGAGATTGTCTGCGATCTTAATTTTATGTCAATCTTCCTTGTCTTTAATTTGTAAATAATTCCACTCCATACTCCCTCCCCTCTACCAGTGAACCCAGAGGTCCTGTGATATCAGTCTCATGCTGATTGACATCTCTGTGATTTGTTTCCTCTGTGGATTTATTGATCCTGTTCCATGGTTAAAGACGATGAAGGCTGGATGGTGATGGAAAGGAAAGTTTTAAAATGTTTTGGAAGTAAATTCAGAAGGTTCATGTCATGATGTATCACAGATGTTCACTGAAGGAACAAACTTAAATCTGTCAGAAAACTGAGCTGAATAGAAGGTTAGAGTTCATACATGATGAGCACTTACAGTTATCTGTAACTGATGAGCCTGCCTTGGACAAGGTAAGATCCAAGTTATGTAACCCTAACTGATACAGTGAGGAGCTTCTCACTTCTGAAACAACCATGTCAGAAGATGTATCCTGGAGTTGTGGAAAATACGTAACTCCCATAAGGGTCAGACTATTGGCCTACATTAGCCAAAGAAAACAACTATGGAGATGCTGAAACTCCTGAAACTGGGTTAAAAATGGTCCAACACATGGTTAAACACAACGTGCTGCACACTTTTAATCCTCCTAGGTCAAATATAGTGTAAGATTCTGTTGAAAGTTACTGCCATTTAATTTAGATTAGACTGTCTTTGTGTAAAACTTATTACATACATATTCATATTTGAAAGTACTCAGATATTATAACTGCTCAAGGTCACTGGACCTTGAAAAGTAGGTCAAGGTCACCTATTTTCAATAGGCTTCTGCTCCATGCCGAGATGCATCCACAGTATAAATTTGGTGCAGATATGTCAATGCATTCTTCAGAGAATATGATTATATCATTGAATGGACAGACAGACAGGCAGACAGATGGACAGACAGACAGACAGATGACAAAATGATTACAATACTCTTTGGCCGAGTGGTAAAACATGGAAAGACAGAGATGAGCCATCATCTCTGAGGAAGAAATGTGGATGGAAAAAAATCTTAACTGATCGTGACTGAAGATCACTCAACTGTTTGGTGAAATCCAATCATAGATTGGATAATGCTCATGGCTTTGCTTAAGAGTGAAAGTAAGAGCATTTCACAATGTGAAGAGAACCCAGTGGTTTGGGACTAAACGGCTGTGTAGCCTTAAGAAAACCATTTATTATCAGGCTAATTGGAAAAAAGGTTTGATTTGCTACTGGGAACAAAGATTGGACTGTGTTTCAGTGGAAAAAGGTCATGTGGTCTGATGAGTCCAGACTGATGGTGCATCAGGGTGAAAAGAGCTGCAGATAAAGTGATTACCCATCATGCCTAGTGCCTACAGTAAAAGCCTGTGGGGGCAGTGTTGTGATCTGGGGTTAGTTCAGTTGGTCAGGTCCAGATTCACAAAGTTATGTCCATAAAATTAGGTCAGCTGAACCTGAATAAACTGAAAGATCAGAATGAACATCAGTGTTTTTCTTTGCTGATGACTCAGACGTATTCATAGACAGCAACACCAGGATTCATCAGGATCTGACTGTTACAGAGTGGTTCAGGAGCATGAGATGTCATGGATTGGACAACAGAGTCCAGACATGAACCACATGAAGAATCTTTGGGATGTGATGGAGAAGATCTCCATCAATAAAAAATCTGGACCAAAATGAATGGATGAAAGTTTCTCTAAACAAAACCACAGTGAATGTGGACTGTAATCCAAGCTGAAGCTAAAATATTAGAGTGGGATTTTTTTTTTGGCCAGCCACTACATATGCTATATATAAACAATACATATATAATTCTGTCTATATATATATATGAACTGCATATATAGCTGTGTATACATATGTAACCAGTATGCATAACTCAATATGTACGCACAATATATATGGCTGTGTATACACATGTAAACAATGTATATAATTCTATACATATACACACTATATAAATGGGGTGTATAAATATGTAAACAGTGTGTATTACTTTCTATATAATATATATACCTGTGTGTACATATGTGAACAGTGTAAATAACTATATACATACACACAAAATATATATAGCTTTGTACAAATATGTTAACAGTGTATATAACTCTGTACATGTACACAATATATAGCAGTGTAAAAATATATAAACAGTGTATATTACTCTACATATATTTACAATATATATAGAGCAATGAATAAATATGTAAACTGTGTATTACTCTCTATCTATCTATCTATCTATCTATCTATCTATCTATCTATCTATCTATCTATCTATCTATCTATCTATCTATCTATCTATCTATCTATCTATCTATCTATCTATCTATCTATCTATCTATCTATCTATCTATCTATCTATCTATCTATCTATCTATCTATCTATCTATCTATCTATCTATATGTATATATATGTGTTTATGTTTATGCATTTGGCAGACGCTTTTTTCCAAAGCGACTTACAGGGGAAAACCAATTAAATCACTCAATCAATCAAATTTTATTTATATAATGCCAGATCACAAAAAAAGTTATCTCATGACACTTTATATATAGAGTTGGTCAAAAACCAGACTGTAAGCCAATTTACAGAAACCCAACAGTGTATATATATATATATATATATATATATATATATATATATATATATATATATATATATATAAATATATATAAAGAGTGTATATTACTCTCAATAATTAATATATGTAGCTGTGTATACATATGTAAAAAGTGTATATATAAGTCATACCTCTAACTGCAGAAAGCATTTAACAGCGTCTATCTGTGTTTTTTGGCTGTGTAAATGCTTTTATTTTAATTACTATTTCTTTCTTTGTTTAAATACGTTGAAGAACTTTGAGTCTGAACAGAACAAACCCACACGTGTTTCGACCAAACAAACACGTGTATTGGTTTCACTGTGTGTGTGTGAATAAACAGTGTTTTTTCTGTCTTTGTGGAATTTCCTGACGTCCTCACAGATCAGGGAATCCCCTCACACACACACACATATACACACACACACAGTCTGATGTAAGTCAGGTCCAGTTACATCAGAAAACTGGATCCTCCAGACCAGATCCACCTGATAGAACCTGACAGAACAATTAGAGCAGAACAATGAGGCTGGAACCTGAACCACTAAGACATGAACCACCACAGACCTGGACCGCTATGAACCCGAACCCCAGACCTGGACCGGTATGAACCCAAACCACAGATCTGGACCACTATGAACCTGAACCACAGACCTGGACCGCTATGAACCCAAACCACACACTTGAACCAATATGAACCCAAACCACAGACCTGGACCACTATGAACCCAAACCACAGACCTGGACCACTATGAACCCAAACCACCTACCTGGAGCACTATGAACCCAAACCACAGACCTGGACCACTATGAACCCGACCCAAAGACCTGGACCACTATGAACCCAGACCACAGACCTGGACTGGACTGCTCTGAACCCAAACCACAGAGCTGGACCACTATGAACTCGACTCAAAGACCTGGACCAGTATGAACCCAAGCCACAGACCTGGACCACTATGAACCTGACCCAAAGACCCGGACCAGTATGAACCCAAACCACAGACCTGGACTACTACAGACTACTGATGCTGTGATGTTTTTGCAGTACCACTGGCTCCAGATACTGATGACATCATCATCATGTGACCAGTCACACTGTGTTACATGTCATGATACTGAAGACACGAATAACACTGCGTTTGTCAGCTGACGTCATGTTCATACCCTCCTTTCTCCACCTCCAACTTTAGGATTAAAACACTTCCTGTTCTGACTCATTCTTGTTTCTACATATTTTCAATTCTTACCTTGTGTCAAATTGTATAGTTGTCTTAACACTTACACGTCATCTTTTTACTAAATTCAGACATATGCACATACTAATGTCATTATAACAAGTCTGTTTCACTTATGATCAGCTCATTCTGTTCTTAAAGATTTTAACTTACCTCTAATCAAAATTTTAAGGTTAATTCTTTACCAAATGTGATCAGCATTTATTGGGAAATTGGCAGAAGAACGAGGTTTTCTTTCCTCCTGCCTCTGTATGCTATATAGAATATATATATTATATAGACCTCTTCTCATGAAGTGATTGAAACAATTTGATTTATTATTAGATAAAGTGTAACTGGGACTCAGTATGTAATAACTGCACCTGGTCAAAAAAGGAGGTTTATACGTTTATACAGGTGGTCAGTGATTACTGACCACCTATATAAACAGGAAGAAAAAGACAAATGTGTCTGAAAACAAAATTATTCCAACAGTGTATTATTATATATATTATGCATATCACATAGATATATATGTATATAATATGTAGACTCACATAGATGCACCTATGTATAATATAGACTCATATATAAATACATCTGTATAGCATTGACTCATATAGACATTTATAAATGCTGATGTATGTATCATCTCTCATCTATGTGTATACATGTATGCATTATACAGACTTTAAGAAACATTTATATACTATACAGAGTAGTCATAAATGTTTATGCATACCATATATCATATGGATGAACTCATCTATATATTGCATAGACTCACATAGATAGATCTACACACACACACACACGCACACATAAATATATAGTCACAGAGTACACACATGCATGTATAATACTGTACACTCATAAATACACTTATACACTATATATACTCTTACATGAACACATCTATATCATGTAGATACATGTTTATTTTTGTAGTCTCAGATACATGTATCACATACATATATAGATAAGTATATATAAATTCAACTTATCTATAAATGTATTTACATGTCATATAGATGCATAGACTCATAAAAAAATGTGTAAATAAGACTATATATTGATACATACATATACACACACACACATCTCTCTCTCTCTCTCTCTCTCTATCTATATCTATATCTATATATATATATATATATATATATATATATATATATAAATTAGATTCATACATCTGTTATCTGAGAGTGCTGAGTACCAGGTTGAAACCGAATACCGTTTGTGTTTTACTTCCGACTGTGGAAACACTGTTCACATGCTGCTGCTACATGTTCATCCTTTAATGTCTATACACTTTTACTCAAGTCTATCACTGGGCTGATTCCATTTTATTTTAAGTATTGCATAAAAACCAAAACCAAAATGTGTTGTTAAAGCATTACTGGTGTTTAGAGTTAGATCAGAGTTAGACAAAACCTCTTTTATAATAAAGTATAGAAGGAGCTGAAGCCTGAAACATAGCTTTAGTTAGTCATCCTGTCCTTCATCCCTCCTTAATCCTTTATTTTATATCACCATTCTGCTTCAAGTATACTGTATTACATGTATTTATTTGTAGTGTATGCCAGTTGTTTGTTCTGTCTTTATTTGTTGTTATAGCAGTGTTTCCGCTGCTCACTGAGCCAGGACCTGCTGAAAAACAGATGTTATCTCAAAGAGGACTTCACCTGGTTGAACAAAGAATGGAATAAACTGAGCCTCCAGTTGGACGTCATCATGACTTTTAGACTTAAACTTCGCTGTCCATTTTATATAATCAATAGGAAAACAAACAGTTATAATCAGTGGTGATAGTTTTATGTTTAATTTTCCAGCGGGTTCTTCTTCAGGTGGACACGATGGTGAGTGTGTAATGGAGAAAACAGAATACCTGCTGTCCTCACACACGCACACACACAGGGATAATGGGGGTTTTTGGAGGCTGGCTGGTATTTCAGTATCAAAGCCTCTTCTGTCTGAAAACGTCTTTCTGTGTAAACGGAGAGTGGGCTGAACGGCTGAAGAAGCTTTTTAAAGCAGCGCTGCTCCATTCAGCCAGCGCTGCAGCTTTGAAACACGGTAAGGTCAGATTTACATGTTTATAGAGACTCCATCCATTAATCAGTGCATCCACCCTTTCATCCATCTATCCCTCCATCCTCTGTCTGTCTGAGGACGTCCCACAGGACAAATCAGAAGAGAACACAACGTCTCTGTGTGAAAACCTCCGAAAACACACTTTGGACACACCGAGCCAAATAAACACATATATAAATGTAAACGTATGTGTTATAATGTTCAGATATGTACACTGGTGTCTGAGTGTTCAACAGACGTGACAGCAGGTTTATTTTAAAACACTTTTCCTCTGAGGCAGTTCAGGACCGGTTCAGAGCCTAATCCTGAACCAGGTCTTCATGTTTCAACAGCCAAAGACCCGGCTCACATCCAGGAAATCTGGTTCAGGAGCACCACCAACACTTTGCTGGTTCAGAACCAAGACTCGCTTACATCAGAGGTTTGGAGCCAGATTACCATGACCAACAAGACTGATTAAAATGCTGTGACCGGTATTTAAAAAAAAAAAAAAAAACAGGGCTGGAGGAGCGCCTAGTGTGTCTGAACCTAAGAAGAAAAAAGCTCAGATGAAAATCAGCAACAACAGACGTGACATAAAATAAAATACAACATATGAAAATGCAACATAACATGACATGACAGGATGTGGCTCTGTCCTGGACACCTCTATGTGCAGACAGGGAGACCTAAAGCAGGGAGAGCAGCATCCAGGACCCCATAAGGATCAGAGCAAATCAGCATCAGTGAGTCTGTTAAAAGCACACCAATACTCCGATCACTATCTGATTTGTGGAACTGTCAGATTATTCATGGGATCATATAAACAGAACTAGAAAAACACTCGGAGAACACAGACCTCCATCAAGGCAGATCAGCACCCCACCCAACCCCACCCCACCCCACACACACACCACCACCAAAATTTAATTATTTCTTCTTTGTGCCAGTAACAACATTTCCTGAAAATTTCATCCAAATCCGTCCATAACTTTTTGAGTTATCTTGCTAACAGACAAACCACGATGAAAACATAACCTACGCCGTTCCTTGGTGGAGGTAATAAGATGAATCAGAAAACAAATGACAAAAGTGCTGGTTATTAGCTCATGTTTTCAATATATACTGACAGTCAAGAGAAACTTTGAGGTAGAAATGTATGCATAGTTCTACTTGTAGGGGGGTTGTAATAATTTATTGTGGATTTATTGATGACTTAGTGCTCGGGTAGTTGAAATAATGATGAGTTGTCATGTTGTCAATGTTCATTGCACATGGGTTGGTCTCTTTGCAAAAGTGGACCAAATACACATTGAGCAATACTCAGTGGGTATCTGCACAATCTGAGGATTGGTTTTGAAGGCTCATATAAAGGCCCAAAAAAGGCCACCACTGTTAGTCCAGTGAACAGCATCATGACATGTCTATCATGTGAAGAACGTCTCCAGACACTGGTTATGGTGGAGGCCGGTTTGAGCTGCAGTGATATAGCCAGGCCTATGGGCTGTTCCCAACCCACAATCAGAAACCTGGTTGAACGCTACTGTTGTGACTTTGTGTTTGGCAGGTGCCATTTTTTACCTCCGCCAGGAGGTATTGTGATCGCTTTGCTTTGTGTGCATGCGTGTTTGTTAGTAAGATAACTCAAAAAGTTATGGATGGATTTTCATGAAATTTTCAGGAAATGTTGGGGGTCATCAGTATCAACATTTCCTGAAAATTTCATGAAAATCCGTCCATAACTTTTTGAGTTATCTTGCTAACAAACAAGCATGCACGGGAGGCAGATCTGTCTTGGCGGAGGTCTGCGGTCTCCGAGTGCTTTTCTTGTTTGTTTTGAAATTATTCTTGAAACTCTAGATTTTTGTTTCTGTATGCCAATATCCTAAACAAATGATTCATATAAAAATTCCAGTTTAGGGTTTCAAAATAAAAATTATGTTGAAAAATATGGTCTCAAAGTTTTCATTGACTGTGAGTGTATATGATGGTGTGATATTACACATATATGTTGGTTTCTGTACATTTACACAATGGATTTATAAATGTTCTGCTAGAAAGAAGCTGTAAAGTGAACGTATTGTCATGTGCAGACACTGTTTTGAGGTAGATCTGGTAGCTCTGAGACACACATTCTGTTTGAATAAAACCCATTTTCTCATTAATTCTCAGAATTTCACATTTTGGCCCAAGACCGTATCTTAGAACTACAAACAACTAGCACTTTGGACTGAATTTTTCTTTATCAATAACTCAACTTTGGTAAAGTTTAACTACTTTTATTCTGGAAGCATTTTAGTTGTAGACCAGTGTAATCTGATTATGAGAAATCAGATTAACACACCTGGAGTTCTTCCCAACACTCCGATGTCTTCATGCATATATATACAGGTTAATCTGATTTATTATGCTCTTTTACATCTGTACATGTAAACATAATTAAGAACATAGAAAATGGAAGTTACATAGTCAAATAGGAGCAGAAGACAATGGGAAGTTTGATTCTACCATCACTACATGCGTATGTACTCCGAATGAAATCTGATAATGGACTGGAGCGTCTAAACCAGGGTTTATCGATTATCACCTTTCTTAAGTGCATGCAAATGCGTTCAGTCTGATTATTACTATTGTCTGATTACTTCCAGTTATTGGACTTTTATGGTCATGTCAACAGGCTCAGTGACTATGACACTGAAGGATCTGATGGAGGTGGACTGCAAAGGAACACCAAAACCAAGATAAGCCAGACAAACACAATGAGCCTATTGGATGTGTAGAAGGAAGTCAGCTGATGTGGACTGAAGCCACACATACAGAAGTACTGGTGGTTATGGTTAGGCATGAACTACCATGATGCACAATTATAATAACATATAACTCATGTATTTACATTAAGTAACTGACATTATCAGTCTCTGTGTTCTAGAAACCCAGGTCATATGATCTGGGAGGAGTTAAAATGTAAACTGTACGCCGACAAAAAAAAGGACAGTGAGGAATGCTGGGACAGATAGATCTGGCTGGAGGTAACATATGAGGAACAACTGACTGGGATTGTTTGTGACTGCTTCTTGGAATGAACTTGTGTAACATAATCACCAGCCATTAGACAATTTATAAAAACTCGTTAATTTGGATTGAAACTGACTTATAGTCCATCCTGATGTGTACCGTCTGTACATAAGAGCCTAAACTATGGAATTAGAAGGTCTGAGAGGGTTTGGGTTTCCTCGAGTCCAGCAGATTCAAGGACCTTTTGATAAACTGATAAAGATCTTCACTTCTAAGCTGAAATCCACAACATGTTTTAGTCTCCTCTTTGGTCTCCAGAGGCTAAAGGTCAAGTGGAAGTGACTTTAGACTGTGGCTTGTCACATGATCGGATGCATTTTCCCTCTTTGATGGCGTTGCTCTCATCATGTGTCTGAAGAATGTGGACTCTGTGATTAGTTCTTCTCAGTCTGAGACAGTCGGGTTTTAAAACCAGGCATCTACGTTTTGGTGGAGCGTCTGCCAGGCAGGTAATGAATGTAGCGTCTCATCTGTCAGATCTCCATCAGCAGGATGAATTACAGAGACAGCGTCTCCACATACCAGACAGGATCACTGTATGAAACAGATCCAGTATCAGCTGATATGAAACAACAGTCACATCTTCACATACTCCATCAGTCGGCGGGAAACTCCACCGAGTCCAGTCCAACGGCTCAGGTTTACTCTGCATTTAACCTCTAAAAGCAGCTTCGACCTTCACTTCACTAAAAAAACAGGGATCGTATTGAGGATCTGCTGCTCAAATGGCCAAAATGAAAACAAATTTACTGAACCAGAGACTTTGTGTTTCTAAAAAAATGTAACTTTGACCTCAAATAAATGAATAAACAGTATGTAAGCAAAGTCAGAGTATATTCACACTAATGGTGTTCTTCACAATCTGAAACATCCCTTATGTGGTTTAAGATGAACTCACTTTTAGATCAGAAACAGTAGAGGAATTTAAAACAGGATCCATTACAGAATTTGTTTTCATTTATTTACAATTTAAGATACTCATGACTCTCATAGAAATTATAAATACATGCTAAATATAGGTTTAAACTCAATATTAAGCATTTCAACAAACAACCATATCTGAATAAATAAAATAAAATAAATATAACAAGTGCAGATTGTGATTTTGAACTAATCTGTTGTTCACGGAAAACCATTAAATAATAAATGAATAAATAAAAAAAACTATTAGAAATAAAAACAGTGACTGGTGAATTCTGTCAGAGCTGTTGTTGTTTTGTCATTTGTGTTAATTTTTCTGTTGTGTTCACACTGACGGTGTGGACTCACTGCTCCCCCTGCTGGTTATTGACCATCACTACAATAATCAGTCATTTCCAACAACAACGTCTCGAATGTAATATCACCAATGTGTAATATTGTTTCACTGTCTGGTCAAAGGTTTTGTGGCCAAAAGTAAATCCACAACGGTCTGCGCTCCTGGTCTGGACGGGTTCAGGATCTTATATCATGGAGGATCTTAATTTGACATCTAAGCTGCTTTTCATTAAAGGTTTAATGTAGAAGATTGCAGAATCTGCTGGGTTTTTGATGTCAGCTGACTGCATTCCTAGAATAACAGTATCGAGTGTTTGGAGTTTGTCCTTGATGACTGTGGCTGTGATCATGTGCATGTACAGGTTTATCGTATTCATCTTATTGTCAGAAACAGGAGATGAGAGAAACAATATTAAACATGTCTTACACTCTGACACCATGCAGGACAAGGGAACAGCCGTCCACAGAGTACTGCTTCTTTAGTATTTTCCACTGTGACTGACGTCTTGTTGAATGTTTACTATGGACAGATTGACATCCTAATGTTTTTTTTTTTCCCATCTAAGCAGCGAGTACATGAACTTATTTCATTTCTTAGTTCATTTGCTGTTGCTGCTCCAAAACTGTGGAACTTGCTGCCTCCTGACTTGCGAGTCCTCACTGACCTGCCCCTGTTCAAGTCCAGGTTAACACAGACCTGTTGAGACTGGCTGTTAACCCTTGGCACTGAGACACTATTAGGTTTAATCTGTGGTCTTTTCTATCACTGTGTATTGTGACCTATTGTTTTATGCATATTTATGGTATTTGACTAAACTGTTTCTATCTTATAATTTAATCATGCTTTCAAATGTAAAGCACTTTGGTCTTCTTCATGTAGTTGTAAAGTGCTATATAAATAAAGTTTGATTGATTGATTGATTATTTCATTAATGAAACAAAATCTATCTGTCATTATGGATCCAGAAATGAGACACTTTCATTATAGCTGCCATGTTTATATTTTCTTTTACATCACTTGGCATCTGTGCAACAACCCACAGCTGTCTGAAACCAGGATAAGAACCAAACATGAACCCAGTACTCTGGATTCTGAAGAATTTCTGAACTTCCTCATACACCATATTCAACTTACATAGATGCAAACAGTCTCAGCAGCATAAACACACTAATAACTCCTCAATCTGTGTCATTAACGAAACTCTGCAGCATCAAACATGTTCATTTAGGTCAATATGGACTAATGTTTACTTCATCAATAACCAGATTGGTTTCAGGTTTGTTTCTTCTAGATATTGTCTGAATGTTGTAATAAGGTTGGTAAATAATCAGTTTTTGGTCAAATAGCAACAAAAACCTCCAGAAAGTAAAGAAAAGTTTATGTAAGTTTAATTAAGTTTATACTTCTTCCTACTCCTTTTCGACCACGCAAAATTCAGACTTGCACACACTTGAAGATACATTTGTTCATTTAAATGTTATTATGTTTTTGTCTTAATTTGCTTCATTTGTTTTATTTTGTTTCTTTGCATGTTCGAAATAAATACATAAATAAATAAAACTAGAGGAAAACCAGCTATAGTTTGGTTGTAACTGGTCCATGTTTCATAAGACGTGAGAAGAACTGGAACCCTGATCAAAAGATAATTGTGTGACCTTTAGATGAGATCATCCTAATCCTCCAGTCTCTGTTCCTGGTTCTTGGTCTTTGTTACTGTCTTTTGTCACCTTTGTCTTTCATGTCCTTTCGACCTTTCAGTTTTTCCTTCGTCTCCTCCATCTTGTCCTGCAGGTATTCTCTGACAGGTGGGGGTGGGGTCATGTAGCCATGGCGACGGAGGTATCTGACAGACAGCGAGGTCCCACCGAGACTTATCGTATACCTGGCGGGTGTGGCCACCTGAAAGAATCATGGACAGAATTAGCAAAGAACAGAAGTGAAAGCTGAACGTTCATACTAGGGATTGCTGATTGTTCTTTGGGCTGAAAATGGATCACAAAGGTCACCACAGATTCAGGTCTTTGTCCACATTCTTTGCTGCTGAGACAAATGTCAAAGCTCACCTTATACAAAGTGTAGGCAGTGAGGGCGTGGCCTCCAGGGGAATTCTGCAGCAGATCCACAATTCTCTCTGGAAAACCTGGAACCATCTCCAGAAGTGGAACCACATCCATCCCACTGTGGAGACAAAACACTGGTTACACTGGATATAGTCAGTGAATCAGAATTTACAGTCAGAGTTAACTCCGTAAATGTAATTCACTCGAGTGTTTGAGAATGAATTTTACTTATACATGTATTTGTCCGACACTTCTTCCTTATGTTCCCTACATTGTAACACAAATGTTTGTAGATTCTTCATCTTACTTTTTCACAACAGGCTTGTAGCTCCTACTTTTAATGTATTTGAGGTAAATCATCCATTTTTTTACATCATTGTCTGTCATCACAGCATCAAAACTGATTTTAAACTAAATGGATGAAATGATGTTGCATAGAAAAGATCATTCTTTGGAGTATCCATCTGTGAATTATGCTGCATTCACGTTATCGGGAAGATGATCCTTTCCACTTGTGAATTCAAAATAATGAGTAAGTTGTGTCGAAGTGCTTTTGTTGAAAAAGTGGTTGACAAACAATTTAACTGACCTGCTACTTGGGTAAAACAATTTCAAACGTGTTAATTCATCTTCTTTTATTGTTTTATGACAATTGCGTATGAATCCCTTGTTGCTCTGCCAAGTTGAAATGATCAAAGGTTATTTTCATCTTGGCAGCTCGTGTATCAAAACTTTTTCCCAGTTCTCCAGCAGAAAATATGACATAAGGAGGTGTTCATGTGCAATTGTCGAGTTTGTAACTAGTATTAACCATAATTCCCATAGCGTGGGAAGGCAGCATAACACACATGTAGCAAGACAAAAATGATAAAAGATGGAGCAAGAGGAAAATAACATAAAAATGCAATAAGATAAAAACAACATGAAAGATACAACAAGACAAAGACATAATGTGAAAATAACATAAAAACCATACAAGCAAAAATGACATAGAAGCTGAAAACTAGGGCTGAACGATATGGACAAAATTTCATATCTCGATATTCATGCCAGATATCTTGATATTGATTCGATACGATAAGACTACGGGTTCGGTGAAAACCAAGCATTTTTCAGAAAAATACAAACATCATAATACAAAAGAATGTGGAAAGTGCAGTTTTATTTATAAGAACTCACTGCCAGTCATCAACATTAACAGAAAGTACGAATGAATGAAATTTGTTGTGACTTCCAGAGCTGTACATGCAGGGCGAGCGTGGGGGAAATCTATATTGTTTATATCGTTGCTTTTTCAATATTAATATCTTGAATGTTCATATCTAGATATCGATATGATAACGATATATTTCTCAGCCCTACTGAAAACTATGTATAAGACATTATCTGGTACAAACTCACATGCTCATAATGAGAGTTGACTTTAATTGAAAACAATTCATGTCAAGTGGAGGAGTTTAAGTATCTTGGGGTCTTGTTCACGAGTGAGGGAAGGATGGAGCGTGAGATTGACAGGCGGATTGGTGCAGCGTCTGCAGTGATGCAGTCGCTGTACCGGTCGGTTGTGGTGAAGAAGGAGCTGAGCCGAGAGGCAAAGCTCTCAATTTACCGGTCAATCTACGTTCCTACCCTCACCTATGGTCATGAGCTTCGGGTCATGACCGAAAGGACAAGATCCCAGATACAAGTGGTCGAAATGAGTTTCCTCCACAGGGTGGCTGGGCGCACCCTTAGGGATAGGGTGAGGAGCTCAGTCATCAGGGAGGAGCTCGGAGTGGAGCCGCTGCTCCTCCACATCGAGAGGGACCAGCTGAGGTGGCTCGGGCATCTGTTTCGGATGCCTCCTGGACGCCTCCCTGGGGAGGTGTTCCGGGCATGTCCCACCGGGAGGAGACCTCGGGGAAGACCCAGGACACGTTGGAGAGACTATGTCTCTTGGCTGGCCTGGGAACACCTCGGGATCCCCCCGGAAGAGCTGGAGGAGGTGACTGGGGAGAGGGAGGTCTGGGCGTCCCTGCTTAGACTGGTACCCTCACGACCCGGCCCCGGATAAAGCAGAAGATAATGGATGGATGGATGGATGGATAGATAAACAGTGACTTTTTTGGCCTGTAAAACTATCTTCTAAACTGACAAACATCATATGTGTAAATGATGGAATAATTCAAACAAGGTCAAAAAATGTCTCGTCTCTCACCACTAATTGTACTTCAGTTCTTTTCTGAAATAAGGTTCCATAATGAACAACTGGAAGGGGTGGGGCTTATTCTCTCTATCCTGGTCATGATGGCCATTCTGTTTGCATTGGACTGGGATGTGGATGTAATCTTACTTCATAGCAGCGCAGTAAAATGAGCCAAACCAGGCAGCTGATGTAATCAGGTGAACTGGAATCAGAACCTTTCCGTACTGTTGGAGGGCTAGTTTGAACCTGGATCCCAGACCCAGAGATGAGTCCTGAAGGGGGTCCACAGGGGGACCTGCGCTGGGCTGAGCCGGGCCGTGCCATTCAGGACTGGACTGAAAGGGCCGACAAGGACCAGAGCAGTCTTGGGCAGCGAGCAGATGGGTCATTCTCCGCCTCATCCAATAGAAGGGAAGACGCCTCATCATCCTTACTGCTGACTGGCTCTGTAAAACACACACATATACAGTCATGTGATTGTTAGAGGTTAATTTTAGTCGGATTGGTTAGTTAATTTAATCTTTTAACACAGTAAACATTTGGGCTTCTTAAAACAGGTATAAAATGTTACTCAAACCTAACATGTGTAAAAGGTGTATTTGTGGGTCTCGGGAAAATTCTGTTCTTGTGGTTTAAGCATAAAGCAGTTGATAATACGTAAATTAATGCAGTCTAGATGAAGGAGAAATCAAGTTAAATCAAAAATCCAGTGCATTGTAAACCGTGGTGCGTTCAGGTACAGCGGTACCTGAACGCACCACTGCTGTAAAAGGTGACATTTAAGTTTAATCCAATCGAAACAACATATTAGAAACCACCTACAGCAATGATTTGAATTGTAAATCTGTAATAGTTATTTGTTATAATCCGTACACTCACCCTTAACGGAGCGTTATTTCGTTTATTATTGTATTATTGGAATCGCCGCCATGTTGGCTTGACGCAGAGATATGACGACACCGGAAATATCTTAGTGCGCATGCACTTGCCCTGCAGAGTACCGTGAGTTGTTTTGTGTTTTTAACTTTTACTTTGTATTTTCGTGGAACCCGTCAACTGAAAACATATTTGACGCTGCTGTGGGGTCATTTACGATATGACGAGAACCCGGCCTGTGTTTTATCTCTGACTGACGTTTAAAAGTTTTTGTTTTGATGGTTAACGTTAGCCTGTTAGCATGCTAGCTTTCATTCATTTACATTTAATATGTTCAAGTTAAATTGCCCTTGTTTTTTATTGTTTGTTCTGTTTAACAAACTGTAATTTCCAATGTACCTTGAGTCAAGAAAACCTAGATAAGCGGAGTACTTCGGCTAAAGTCACAGCTTTATATTCATTTTTTTCTCAAAAATAATTAGTGTGCATTTAAAACCAAAACAATGCAGTCAGTTGTGGTGTTTTTTTCTGTGAAGCAGAGCTCGGCTTTGTTGAAACAAAGTAACGTTATGTAATAAGGAAAACAAGCACAAAACACAACAGGCTAAGTCTAATACAGTGTAAACTCAAACTAACTTGTCATTTTTGACCACAGACCCCAAAGGCTGAAAACCTGTATCTTTTATGATGAGTAAAACAAGTATATATAAGTAAAACCCAGTTAATTCTCTAAGATGGTTAATAGAAATAATGGATTTGTGATAAGTAGCCTTATTTAATGCACAGAGTCCAAATAAGTAAATACACTTTATTATCTTATGCTTTTTATTCAGTTAAAGTCTTGGGATACTTAAGGTGTAAACCTGGTCATACTAAGATCTAAATATGCACCTTATTTACTGAGTAGTGTAATGTAACACAAATGTGTTGTTATCCACTCTCACAGTCTGATAAAACCCATGGTAAATACGCTCATATTTTGTGGTGTAAAACTGCTCTAGGTGAATAAATGTTCCAAGATACGAAATAAAGTTGGGTATTAGTTCTGTAATGTGTGATGTAATTTCCTTTTGATTAAAGTCTCTTTGTTAAACCTTACGTTAAATGAAATGTTGTTTGGGATCCCATATCTTAAAACTTGATGTTCTGTGACTGTGGACAGATCTGTACACTGAATATTTCCACTGTTACTTATTTTTATTTTGTGATTTCAAGAAGATGGAGCTACAGAGAGAGGACAAACAGAGACCGATGACAGAGGATGATCACAGAGGAGGAGGACAAAAAGTGCTGATGAAAAGAAAACGTGATGACGACGAGGACAATACGTCACCCACTAAGAAACAGGTTCACATTTAAAATTACTTTTTGTGATGCAATAATGGTTCTTTTACATTATTATGGAGCTTTACTGATCGATCTCAGTGTAAAATGATTGATTATGTGTGTTATTGATTATCCAGGTGACTGATCACAGCGTGAAAGTAGCGTCTCACTACAATCAGCTGCAGGAAGTTGGACTTGCAGCTCGAAGTCGCAGCAGGATTTTCTACATGAGAAATTTCAACAACTGGCTCAAGAGCGTCCTGATTGGTAAGTGAGCACTGATCAATAGAGAGCCAATCTATCCGCTCATGCTCAGAGCTGATTGACTCTTTGTGTGGTGACAGGAGAAATGCTGGAAAAGGTACGGGAGGCGGGGTCTCGGCGGGTGTCAGTGTTGGATCTCGGCTGTGGAAAAGGGGGAGATTTATTAAAGTGGAGGAGAGGAGGCATCGATCACCTCGTCTGTGCTGGTAATCAATACTGCCCATTGATCAGGACTCTGATTGGTTCATGTCAAAGATTAGTGATGAGATTTAATGTTTGTATTTCAGACATCGCGGGTGTTTCGGTGGAGCAGTGTCAGATTCGCTATGAAGACATGAAGAGGAGAAGTCACTATAATGACAAAATTTTCAGTGCTGAGTTTATAACAGCAGATTGTACAAAGGTAGATGTGGATAGAAATAAATCTGTTTATGAATGTACAAAGGTAGAACCTTAACATTTAGATTTCATGTGGTACTAACCTTTGACCTTTGCAGGAGTTGTTGTCAGAGAGGTTGAATGACCCCACGGTGACCTTTGACATCTGCAGTTGTCAATTTGTGTATCACTACTCATTTGAGAGTGAACAGAAGGCCGACATGATGCTGAGGAACGCCTGCGAGTTGTTAAAACCCGGGGGCTTCTTCATCGGAACGACACCAGACGCTTTTGAACTGGTGTAAGAACAACTTCACGTTTAAACTGAACGCCATGTGACAGGAAGTTCCCATTTAACCCGACCCACATTCAGGCTGCACTGGGTTTTATTTATTTCTGTGGCTCTGATTTCTCCTTTTCTTCTCCTCTTCTTTTCGTCCTCGGTTGCAGGAAGCGTCTAGAAGCCTCCGACTCGTTGTCTTTTGGTAACGACGTCTTCCGTGTGTCCTTCCAGTCCGGGGCTCCGTACCCTCTGTTCGGATGTCAGTATCATTTCAGTTTGGAAGACGTCGTCAATGTTCCTGAGTTCCTCGTCTATTTTCCTCTGTTTGAACAGTATGTGTCACATGTTTCTGTGGTCACACGACACCGTACAAACTAATGACTTTCATCTTGATCATTGAACTGTTAGATGTGGGATGATGTGATTCAGTCTTACTGTGATGCAGTTTTTCAATGGACAAGAAATGAACACAATAGGGCTTGATGTAGGTATGAAGCTGAGTTTGTGGCTTTCTGTTTGGATGTTTACATGGTGACTTTAAAGCTCAATCAGGGCTTTATTGCAGAACTAATGAAAGGAACAATTTGAAGAATGATCTTCAACAGGAAACAATCGATTTCATTCAATGTTTGTCCTCATATGGACATAAACCAACCACAACCTAAAATCATCAGCAGATCTGGAGCTGCTCTTAAACTAGTCCTTCTCTCCTGTTCTGTCTCCAGTTAAAGATGAAATCAAACCAAACCCGTTTTCTCATTTACACTTTTATGACACATCTAAGGCTATGTCACACCACAGGTCTTACTGCTCAGTTCAGATTTTTTGCTGAAATCTGACAGAAAATTTGAGACAGAAGGAATCAAGCTCAGTGTAAAATTATTGCTGAAATATCTGTATAATAAAGTCACAGAGTCTTCATTAATACAGTTATCTGCTAACATTTTGGCCTGCTTTGAAAAAAAAAAGTGTTTTTTTTTTTTTTTTTTTTAATTAAAAAGACGTAAACACCATCTCTGAAAAAATATGGAGAAAAAAAATCACAGTATCATCAACAACATTTAGGCATAGATACTTTATTTCATACCTCAAATACACAATTGTGGCATGTGCAAAAGTCTGGGAACTCAACACAGTCCGTACACATTTAAGACCTTGATACTGTGTATTTATTTAAAAACAAAGTCATAAATTTATGAAATAAAAAATAACTGCGCAGAAGTGTTGCTGGTAATATTCTGAAGTGTGTGTTTACATCTTGTTTATGCTGTTTTTTAAAGGGTTCCCACATTTCTGCAAACAATTATAGTTATATGTAAATAAATCAGACTTTAATGATGTAGAAATGTTCATAAATTGTACCTGATGCATCTTTTATATCTCTAGTTGCATTATCAGAGATATGTAGTGAGATGTTACATGTCGTGTTGACGTGACGCTGTCCATTTGTCCTGTTAGCATGGCCAAGCGCTACAACATGCGTCTGGTGCTGAAGCAGAGGTTCTCAGAGTTCTTTGAGGAGAAAGTGAAGAAGGATCATCATCGGAGCCTCATGATGAAGATGTCGGCCCTGGAGGTAAAACCATCCCCACTTCCACTCAGTGTTTGTGTTCTATGTCGTTAACGTGTGGATAACGTGTGTTATGTGTATGTTTGAAGCCATTTCCATGTGAGCGTGGAGGTCAACAGTCCACTGACAGCCCAGGAGAATACAGCCATGCTAAAGAGCACTCCAGCAGAGCGGGCATCAGATTACCACTGGTGAGACGGGAACTGGTTTACATCATGGTTTTTTTTTTTGGTTGCTGCTGTGTTTCATTTGGGTCTGACTGTGCTGCTTGTTGGTGTTTTCAGGGAACTTTGAGCAAATCTGAGTGGGAAGCGACCAGTAAGTGTTTTATTTTTCATCAGTGTGGAGTTTTAGAGTTTGTTTTACAAATAAACCAATGTGATATCATGAATTGCGTAGAGACAACATGACACTTTTAATTGGTGTGTTATCTGTATTGCATTATAAGCTTTCTGCATGTATGTTCACGCTGTGTAAAATACTACACGATTAGCAGTTAGGGTTAGCAGTTATGGATGAATAACACACGAAATGATGAAAATGCGTATGTACAGCATGCCAAATGCCATAAGAACTGGCATGACATACAACGCGATTTCATGAGATCAGTCTGAATAAACATGTAATGAAACCCAAACCTGTGTAAACCAGCCTTTACATGGACATAGTATGTGTTTAGAACGTTAACGGAACGTACAGAGTTCTTCATCTTCAGACTAAGGACCAGTTTACACACTACTCTTGGGTGAAAATGACATAATATATATATATTTTTTTATCAATTTTTTTAAATTTCTTTTCATTGTGCATCTCAGAAGTACAATATAAAAGAAAAAGAAAGAAATTCACATTTTATAATATAAGATTCTGTGACACACAAAGTATAAACAACCCCCCCCCCCCCCCCAGAGCCAGTGGCGACCCCCATACCAACCCAATCTGGATCTTAGAATACGAAAACCAACTAATAAAGACAAATAGCGACAAATACATGTATATAGATGAAAGAGAATATAATTTACAAATATAAACAGAATAGTGATCAGGAAAGTCATAGACAATTATGTTGCACTCTTTCTTTAACCATAAAATAACCACCATCCCACATACTAAGTGTTTTCTGACTGGCTGCATGCATCCGGGCCACTGACCTGTCCATCATAACTACATCTAGAAAATAATTTATCTATTGTTGCTGTGATAAAGTATGAGGTGATTGCCATCTCAGTGCCAGCATTTTCTTGGCTGCAGTGAGAGCAGCCCATAACATACACCTTTGCTGAAGAGAAAGTTCTAAGGTAGAGTCATCATTAAGCAGAAGTAAAGATGGTGATAATGGAATATTAATCTCCAGCATATCACAAAATGACATAATATTTCATCAGATGTGCCTTTCGTTTAGACCAGGGGTGGCCAACCCTGGTCCTGGAGAGCCACTATCCTGCATGTTTTAGATGTATCCCTCTTCCAACACACCTGATTCAAATGATAAGCCTATCATCAAGCTCTGCAGAAGCCTGATAATGACCATCAGGTGTGCTGGAAGAGGGAAACATCTAAAACATGCAGGATAGTGGCTCTCTAGGACCAGGGTTGCTGACCCCTGTTTTAGATGTTTCCCTCTTCCAGCACACCTGATGGTTGTTATCAGGCTTCTGCAGAGCTTGATGATAGGCTTATCATTTGAATCAGGTGTGTTGGAAGAGGGATACATCTAAAACATGCTGGATTGTGGTTCTCCAGGACCAGGGTTGGCCACCCCTGGTTTAGACGCAACAGCATTTTTGGGGGTTGAAAACGCAAAAAAAAGTGAAACCACCTTCCAGAGTGGAAATCTTAAAAATGCTCTGCTCTCGCATCACCGTCTGAAGGGTTGAAAATGCAAAACAGCCGCTTCCTTTTTGCCACCTGGCGTGCATACTACATCGATCAATCAATTCACGCACTTTTGTGTGTCCGTCTGTATGCAGATTTTTCCACCAAAACACACATCTAAACATGGAATTAAAAGTGAGAATGCAGTGCCACTTTTGCATTTTCAGTTCAGATCATTACTGTCTAAACATAGCCTAAATCCAACTGTTTCCCCCTGAAACCCTCTGTTCCTCAGGTATCTACCTGGTGTTCGTGTTTCAGAAGATGTCCTGACTCTCAGCTTCACCTCTTCTTCTTCTTTGGTTTTTGTACAGTGACTGTGTTCTTTTGGTCATTTTGATAAAGTCTGAACTCTGACAGGTGTGATGATGAAATGAATAAAACCACAGGTGAACGGAGTTGGTGTGTTTTTTTTTTTTGTAGCAACAATTCTGAGGAAATACCACATATATTATGGATACCATTACTCTTAGATGAAAGTTGGATGAACTGAGACAATTTTTCTTTAATGTATTACACATATTCCTACTGTAGATCCAACAGGTAACAGAACATCTGAGAAATAAAAGAGATATAAGACATAAGAAGACATATTGAGGCCTTTTTTCTTACAATCACAACACTGAATTAATGAAAGAGCAAAAAAAAAAAAAAAAAACTCAGATCAACTTTTTGTGCATTTTTTTTAAATCCAACTTTTATTTACTACTAAAACAACTTCACAACTTTCATATGTATTTATTTGTCACATAGTTTTTTTTCTGCAGACGTTCGCATGTGAAGTGAAAGAGGAATTAATGTCAAGTAAGGAAGTGTTGAGGTTGGGACAGTTTGTGTAAATATGTGATGAAACTGGGCTTTAAGACAAAATGACCTTTGGGCAGTTGTCCATGAAACCTTCAATTTACAAAAGAAAGAATAGGAACTAAAGGTTTAAATCATCCAAACTACAGGTTGAATATATACCTAGTTTTTTGTCGCATCTATTTACTATGAAATCTTTTTTTTCGTTCTTTTTTTTTTTTTTTTTAACTCATACTCAGATGTAAAAGTCCTACAATCAGATTATGATGCTTACATGATCACTGGAATAATCTGATAACTCCAGAAATCAAATGATCAGAGTTTTAGTGTGAATGTAAATGGGCTCAGTGATGCTTATAGTCATCTTAACTCTTCCAATAACTTAACCTTAAACCCTTGTAAACTGAAGCCATCACATTCAGCCACTAGGGGGCAGCATCAGCACCACAGACTGAAATACCAGGTTCGTATGCATAAACCAGATGACAAAATTGCATCAACAGCTGCCTCTGTTTGTGGTTTGTTTCATTTCAGGTCTTTACTTTCTATTCCTGGAAGCTATTTTAACCCAAACAAAACCATTTCTATGAAAGAAAAATCAAGTTTAAATCACTTCTACTTGAGACAAATCTACATAATCCAGTGGTTCCCAACCTTTTTTGGCTTGTGACCCCATTTTAACATCACAAATTTCTGATGACCCCAGACATTCAAAATGGAGACATTTGGTTTTTTTTGCTAAAATTAATTTGTTTTTGATCATGTAATAGTTTTCTATACTACGTTGTGAATAAACATTAATTTTAGACAACATTTGGTCTACATAATGTATATTATTATGGACGGAGGCAGAAAAGCCAGGTGTAGATTACTGCACAAAGTGAGAATTTTATTTTCCTTGATCAGGATATGTACAGTCAGTCCAGCTTGGATTTACAAGGCTGACAATTAATACTGAAAAAACAATAACTCAAACTAGAAATTACGAGAGAGCTGCAGCATCTGAAACCGACCACAATGAATATTTAACGGATAAACAGTACCACAGTGCTTCAGTTTCAGCTTCAGAGTTTGTCATGTCTTTATTTTATTATTTATTTGGCAGGGACAATGCAGTCAAACATGGTTATAAGTTTGCAGCTGATGTGATGCATTTAGAGTTTATAGCTAATGCTCAACTCCAGTCCCTGGTTGGGCACTTCCACAACTTTGCAGTACAATTATAAAATACGCATCATTTAAAACAATCATACCATACAATTCGATGATCCAGTGTTGCATTTATATATGAGGCATTCACTCACTCACTCTCCCACACAATATTTATGATTGAGATTGTCTCTGTCAACTCGCTATTTATGTATTTATTAAACCCGTTTTTTTTAAATTGAAATTAGAACATTCACAATATAAACTAGAAGCACTTGGAGAATGCAGACCTCCGCCAAGGCAGATCAGTGACCCGCCCACCCCCAATCACCACCAAAATTTAATCATTTGTTCCTTATGCCAGTATCAACATTTCCTTAAATTTTCATCCAAATCTGTCCATAACTTTTTGAGTTATCTTGCACACAAACAGACAGACAGACAAACTGATACCAACAAAAGCATAACCTCCTTGGTGGAGGTAAAAAGTCACACACAGTATACAATATATGTGATATCAGAACAAGAACACTACATGTACAAGTACACACACATACAAAAAAAAAAAGAAAAAAAAGGGGGGGGATCTGTTTACTTACTTTATATCAAATGTCACAAGGGGTGGAAGTGAGAGGACTCAAATGCATGGTACTGAAGGGAAAAAACACAAGTTTATTAAACATAAACAAAAACTAAACAACGGAAAACACAAAACCTGGGTCAGAGGCCATAGTAGATGACACAGAATGTCCAGGTTATGGAGTGGGTGACAGAGACTAATGGAGCAGCGCTGCACAGCTGCAACACCTAGCCTTAAATAGACAAAGGGTGATGTGCTGCAGCTGTGCATCGCCCAGCAGGTGAATCAGATTGTGGGTAATGGGGTGATGATATGGGGAGGGAGGAGCCGGCGGCCACACAGGCACAGACCGTGACATTAAAGTCATCTATAAAGGGCTGCCAAACTGAATTAAAAAACTTTACATTATCTTTTAGTGAAAATTAGATTTTCTCCAAACGTAAGTGTTGCATAATGTCTTTCAACAGAACCTGATGTGTTGGAGGGTTTTGGTTCTTCCACTTTAACAGAATAAGGCGTCTGCCCAGTAGTGTCACAAACTTCAAAACAACACTCTGTTTAGTCCTGAGGTCCACTCCTGTTGGTTCCACACCAACATTACTGTTACTGGGTCTGGAGGGATCTGTCTCTTAAAAATCTTAGACAAAGTTTCTACCCACCATATGTTTTTTTTGTAAGATTTTTTTTTTTTTTAATCAATTACTAGAAATTTCAGGTGACCCCATTTGAATTCCAAGTGACCCTACGTGGGGTCCTGGCCCCAAGGTTGAAAAACACTGACATAAGTGGCATTTTTTTTGTGGAAGAAAGAGTTTACGTTTCTGAAAGTCCATAATGGGCACAGAGAGGCTGCATTTGTTTTCCTTGTGAAATGATGATGATGATGAAGAAGATGATCTGATGTGATGGAAGGAGATGGTAATAACTCTGAAATCTGATTAAAAGATGATGCTTCAGTTTGTTTGTGTACATAGAAAGAAAAAGACGAGCGGACATTTTGAGGGAAAAGAGAAGCGCCATTGAAAGAAGACAAACCCAGAGACATGTTATAAAATCAGCTGAAAGAGGAAGGTTGTATTTGTTCCCTGGTTTCACTCTTACTTCCACTGCAGCTTTTATGACATGAAAACAAACACAAATTACAAGTATGTCATTTCATTAAAATAATGTTTCAGGGGTTAAAGGGTTAAAGAATGATTCTACCATAAAATACCAAAGACAGAAGACTGAGGACAGTTTGTTTACTCTGTCTGTGTCTTCTACTGATGCTGCATCTGCTCAGATTCATCTCATGACCTTTTGCAGGCGACTGAACAGTAAACAACTCAACCATGACCCAAGATGATAAGGAATGAAAACACATGGATTAATACTGTCTGATGGGTTTAGAACAATGATCACTCTATGACCTGGAGGAAACTGGAGGGTTTTATGAAGGTTAACCCATAAAGAGCCCAAACGTCCACCGTCGACCAAAAGTATCTACTGATCTGAACTGTAGATCCACTAATCCTATCAATACATGTCAATAATTGGTGTAAAATGCAGTTTGTCATCTTTTCATGGTCATCAGATATGACCCATTTGGATGTTCAGAGGCTCTGTAGTTACCGTGGAAACACAGTCATCTTCTACAACAGGGGTTCCGAGGGGTACTTGGAAAAAGCCCAGGGGGTACTTGAATTTTTAATTTTTTAAAAAATACATTAAATAAGTCATTGTGTACTGAATATAAAATAAATAATGAGAATTAATGCTGAAGTATAGAACACAATAAATACAGTACAATAAATATAATAGTTTTACTGTCAGTCATCTTGTTTAAGCTTTGGCAACATTTTAAGAACATTTATATTTTATATTATTCAAAATGAGTTTGTTTGAGTTTCTATGTAATTATTTTTTGTTGATGAAGGGTTCATTTATTAATTAATGACCTTTTTTTTATTTTTCTTATCAATGAAAGAGGGCACTTTTCAGTTTATATTTTCACACAAAATTTACTTTTTAAAAAACTGTTATTTTTTTTATATATTACAGTTAAATATATGTTGTTTGTTTACAGAGTTTGTAAAATATAAACAGACACTTTTGGCACAGGAACAAATTTTGCCTATTTTTTTTTTTCAATCTAAAATGCTGAAGGGAGAGTTGGGGTACTTGGCTAAAAAAGTATATTTCAGGGGGTACTCCACTGTAAAAAGTTGGAGAACCACTGATCTACAACATTGATTCACCAGTAAAGCCATGGAGTTGGATCAGTGACAGTGGATGGAAACACTGGGTTTATGTTCAGTTAATGCTATATTTTACTGAAAAAGGCACCTTTTCTTCAGTTTTTTTTTCTGTTTTGATACAATAACCTTTGAATTTCTCTGAGCTTTTATGAACATCTACATAATCAGTCAATTAAAAATAGGAAAATACATTATTTTCACTGAATAAAAGCAAAAATTCAGTGGATAATATCATAATAAATGGTGATAAATCACTTAGGAAAGGTGAAATAGAGAGAAATCTTCATTTGGGAACTGCCACAATAGTCCCACTGGGTCCTTATGGGTTAAAACACATAGAGTGTAGATGCTTTTAAAGCCTCGCCCTTTGACCATCATCAGCTCAGTGGGAAGTTTTTCATTTCTGTGGTTTTCTCAGAGTTTGAGAGTTGAAAGTTTCTTGAGCCATTCACTTTATCCTGAAATATTTGGACAGGAAATGCCTCTGGGGTTATTTACACAAAGTTATTTCAGCCTTCCTCATGAAGTGTTGCTGTATAGTCTGTCCTCATCTAGTGTATGAACAGGAAACAATCACATTTTATTGCAACCACGGCTCATATTCTGGTGTTTTTACGGTAAGCCTTTAACTGCGGAGCGTCATCGTACTATCATATGGGCAGGTCCTGTTCTACACCAGTAGGTCAGAGCTGTGAGGTGATGCTCTGTCTGTTTGATGAACCACAGTGGGCTCATAAATGTGTTTCTTCTGTGGTATGGTGATGCACTTCCTCTCAGTTCAGTGGAGGACGTGGTGACACAGACAACATCTCTGTTCTGGTTTATTTAAAGCTTTTACTTTGTACTCGTCTAAAACCTCAACGTGCAGTGGTGCTTTTTTGGAAAACATTCTTTTATAAGAAAAACAGATCAGTTGGTCATCACAAAAGTATCATATTCAAAAATATAAAATATATAACATGTGTTTTTAACATGTTATATACATGTATCATGCATGTTTTTAACTACTGACACTGAACAAAATATAAATGCAACACTGTTTTTACTCTAATTTCTGCTCCTCCTCCTCCTCCTCCTCCTCCTCTTCCTACTTCTACTACTACTAACTGCTACTAAATATTCACATTTTTACACATAATGAGAACAAACTAAAATATTAGATTGGAACAGTAAATCCACATGGAGCACTACGGCCTTTTTCACTTTCTTTTCTTGGAGCGTCTGAACGTGCTGACACTGATGTGCAGTCGTATACATTCAACCACCAACACATATAATTACACCTCGTCCACGTCCTGTTTTGATCTTGAATTAAACCAATGCCTTCTTTTCACTCTTGCAGCAGCTGTTGAATGATTTAACTTTGTTCCAACTAAAGCTTTAAATCAAACGGCACAATATTGTAAATGTTCATTAAATATCGAATGAATCAGAGCTACTTCCTGCAGTTTCACGGTCATTTATTTTAATACTAATTGACAGTTCGGATCCCAGTGATAAGGCTGGTGAGTGTTGGTTATATCTGAAATCCTTCCTGATTGAGTTTAAAGGTCACAGGTTCAGAGAATTAATTCAATCTGCATGTGTTTTTACAGAAACAAGAGAACGGCTGCTGGATGGTTTTGTTTTAAATTCAGTTTCACTAACATGAACAGAAGACAAAAGATCATCAGCCAGGCACAAGCAAACATGCTGCTAAAATGATGTGTGTGCTTTTTTCTGCAGAGGTTTTTGCAGCAGATTCTTAGAATCATTTGGCAGATAATAAATCTTCTGTTCATCTGAAACTGAACTGCACCCTTATCTGCAAATCTGAGTCTTTGCCCTTTCACATTACACATCACATCTGTCATATCATACCATCTTGTCTAATAACTCATTTCTGATTCTTTACATGATTCTTTACTTATATATTTGTTTGTTGTGTAAATGTGTCAAAACTGGTTTAAGTTCATGTAGTAAATGCGTTAGTTAAACATCCAGCTGTTCGAGGTAACATTATCAGTCTGTTGGAGTTGTGTTTCTGGCCACCAGACAAATGTAATTTACTATTTTCTTGTGAACAGAAAGAGGACTAAGGCCCTGTTAGAGCTAAAATGGACCAGAAAGAGAACCCAGTCCTCTTCACAATATGAACATCAGAAGAACTGAGTTGGTTTTCTGTTGGTCCACTTTTCTGTCCTCTTTTAGAGGACTGAGTTCAGTTCTTTTAATAGGGACTAAGTGTGAAAACGTCCTTAGATTAAGCTTCCTCTTCTGCGGTTATTGTCTTGTTGGTTGCTGCTGAAGATGATGTCCGATATGTTGATGCTGTGTCACCATGACGATGAGTCTAGAGGATGAAGTCATCACATGGTTACCAAACACAGAGAGGGGACCAAGGTTTTAATAGTGCTGGATTTTTCATTATAGTTTAGTTTTATTTAGTTTTGACTTTTTTTTTTCCTCTAATTCAGTTAGTTTTAATTAGTTTTTAGAGAAGGTTTACTAGTTTTTATTTGTTTTCATTTTTTTCTAAATGCTTAGTTTTAGTTTTGTTTTAGTTTAGTTATAGTTTCCTCATATTTTTTATCTTCCTCGCCGTCGTATTCAACTAAATCCCGTACAGGATTCTGCTGCCTTCTCCTAACTTTAGTCTCCATGTTTCCAGGTAGAGTAGATGACTAAACCACAAGTGACAAGAAGTGATGGACCATGAAGTGTCATATGGTGCCAGCAGCTAAAATTGCTAGAGCGAAATAAATCACTTTCGTATCAATCCGACACTTACAAAGACGAAAACGAAGGGAATTTCATCCATAATTTTTATACATCTTAGTTAGTTTTGTAAGCACGCAATACAGTTTCAGTTAGTTATTGTTTTTTTTTCTTTTAATTATAGTTTTTATTAATTTCATTTAACGAAAATGTTTTTTCAATTGTATTTTTCGTCATTTCGTTAGTTTTCGTTAACGATAATAACCTTGGAGGGGACACATATTTGGTGGAAAACTGTAGGTTCATCACTGTGTGTATGAATGTACATTTGTGTCACAGTCATTTGGTTAAATATGAAATTATATGAAGGTACATATTCAGTCATATTTTGGGCCTGTATTAATCATTACAAAGCATTTATAAAGTATTAGCAAATATATTAGTTGTATTTAATCATCTAGGTCATAGATATTTGTAATTTCACCTGCTTTAGAGTTGGAAAAAGATCTTTATATCTGGGTGTTTGTATCTAATCCTGCAGCAGCTGCTGTTTGAGGCTCCTTCTAATCAACAGGATGTTTAACATTTCAACCAAAACTTGAACTGAACTTAAGGAAGTTTATTTCCACATTAAGAGAAGTAATTTGCTTTACTAGACAAGAGGAGATCCACATATTGCGAAATGTAATTAGAAGAGAGTACAGGATGCATAAAATCAGAACAGAACAAAATAGAATTAAAAAAAAAAAAAACATTAAAAATAATCAAAATAGCAGAAAGATTTAAGACTCAGTGTGATAAGTTCTTTGTAAGTACACAAAAAGAAATGTTTAAGCTGGATGTAATGTCTATATTTGTGGGAAATCCACTCTCTATGGCAGTGGTTCCCAACCTTTTTTGACTCGTGACCCCATTTTAACATCACAAATTTCTGGTGACCCCAGACATTCAAAACAGAGACTTTTTCTTTTTGCTAAAATACATTTGTTTTTGATCATGTAATAGTTTGCTATACTATGTTGCAAATAAACGTTGATTTTAGACATTAAGTCGATAGAATGTATATTATTAAAAACGGAGGCAGAAAAGCCAGGTGTAGATTACTGCACAAAGTGAGAATTTGATTTTCCTTGGTCAGGATATGTACAGTCAGTCCAGCTTGGATTTATAAGGCTGACAATTAATGCTGAACAAACAAGAACTCAAACTATGAATTATGGAAGAGCTGCAGCATCTGAAACCGACCGCAATGAACATTTGACAGATAAACAGAACCACAGTGCTGCAGTTTCAGTCTCACAGTTTGTCATGTTTTTTATGGATTGTGATTGTCTCTCTTAACTCACCAGATATTTTTTATTAGTAAGTTTTGTTGTTTTTTTTTTTTATCATCTACTACAAATTTCAGGCAACCCCATTTGAATTCCACGCGACCCCATGTGGGGTCCCGACCCCAAGGTTGAAAAACACTGCTCTATGGGCTGTTTGTTCCAGTCATTTGCAGCATAATGGCTAAATTCTGCTTCTCTATAACTAGTCTGGACTCGACTGGACCTGAATCCATAGATCTACAAGTCCCACTCAGTTTATATTAAACATATTCACAGATGTATATTTGATTTTTCACTCTGTTGTTTTTCTACCTGTCTTTTCTCTGTACTTGCTTGTTGTATTTTGCTGCTGTTATTTCCTGATGTTGGGCTAAATAAAGTCTTATCTCATTGTATCTTATTGTATCTTTTCTTATCGTATCATATCTTATCTTATCTTATCTTATCTTATCTTATCTTATCTTATCTTATCTTATCTTATCTTATATCGTATTGTATCTTATCTTATCTTATCTTATCTTATCTTATCTTATCTTATCTTATCTTATCTTATCTTATCTTATTGTACACATCTTCTGTATTGATTTATTCACACAATCCTAAAATCCAGCCTGATTTGTCAACCTTACATTTTACTTAAATTTAACGTGACTGTTGTAGCATCACCTGCTGCTGCTACTCATGCTCCTTCTAGTCAACAACTTCATCCTTCAAACCCATTTTATATCCAGATTCTCTCCTCTCCAAAAGCCTGCTGGGAATTCATCGGGGAGGTCAATCACCTGCAGTGACATCATCTTCATTTGGACCTTTTTAGGATGGAGGTTTTTACCTGATAACCCAAATAACTTTTGTGGTGGTACATGAAAAACTGCTGATTTAACCAAAACAAGTTTATAAAGAATATGGAAGTGAGAGTATATGAAGCTTCCAGGTTCAATTCACAAAAAGAACCGAAGCTAGAGGACTTTTTCTACAAAGTAAAGAGCTAAAAAGAGGAACAAACCAACGAAGAAGAGAATTTCAGACTCTCTTTTTTGTGTTTATCAGATTGGGGTTGTGTGTGTGATGCAATCTGCTCTGTACCGTGACCTGCTCGGACCACAGCAGGGTGTTTTTTTCCTTCTTGCCTGAGGTTAAAGGAAGCTTTACTGTTGCTGCACTCATTCATTTCCCCTTTGAGGACAGTGGAGAAACACCTCCTCTGCTCGTGAGCCAGACTCTGATCCCTCTGCTGCGTTTACTGACACCGGTAAGGCTGGTTTCAACGTAACATATATGCTCTGTTCAGCAGACAGAATCTATGATCAACGCAGCATCTGATAATTGTTGCTCATGAGGCTCTTATTTGACTTTCAGCTGTAATTTTCGTTTAATTTAATTTGGATGAAAATGAAAATGAAAATGTAATCAGTGTTGGGAAGATGTGCTTTGAAAATCTGTGTGCGCTCTTGTTTGCATGTTGTATTTTTGAGAGTGCAGCTAAGTTAAAAGCTTTAAAACACTTTAAGTTTCATTATTAGTTTATCAGATTGAACAGGTATCTTCAAAAATGCCATTTAACTAAGGTCCAGTTTCTAAAAATTATAATTTAATCCATTAAATCCATTGATTCACATTCGTACCCTAAAGTTAAAATATTTCCAGTGGATTTATAGGTAGTATTTCTAGTTCAAAACATTAAAAATTATCTAAAATTATCATTCTGCTAAATGTGCCAATGAATACATATCTCATATACAGTTCATATCTCTACAGTTCACATATTTCCAAGGTGAATTTATTTTCAAGGGGATTTATGTGACCACTAGAGGGAGTAGGGAGTCCCTCTGCCAGTCTCCCATAGGACAAAAACTAACACTAGTGACCAGATTGGGTGAGAACCATTAGGAAACAACTTTTAGAGTAAAAACAAAAGTGCCAAGTGATAAAAGCTAGAATCACTGTTGTTGTTGTTTTCTCCACTGGACACAGCTGTAAATAAAAAGAATGATGGAGTTTGATAATGTAATGACAGCATTTGATTCTGAGGCTTATGATGGTGTAAAGTTATTATGGGATGTTATCATCTTTGCTAAGTTGCTGTTTGTTGATCCATGGTTCAGACTAAACTGTGACAGTTCTGACCTTGTTTATTCGATTCCAAACAGATCTTTAGTTCAGCTACTGACGACACAAACCGAACAGAAAACAGAGGCAATTTGTGGTTTTACTGTGACTGTTTTCAGTCTGAAAACAGAGCTAAGCTAACAGAGCTAGGCTAACAGAGCTAAGCTAACAGAGCTATAATGTAAACTATCAGCTGACGCAGCATGTATAGATAAGACACAGTATTATTTTGAGTGACTGTCAAAATAAGTATCTATGAAAATAAAATTTGATTCCATGATACAGATGTGTATTATGTGTATGTGATGGATACATAGTGTTGATTCTGTTACAGTTCTAATTGTGTTCTGGCACGATACTACCCCCTGCTGGTCAGAGTTTGGAATATCAATACTGTGTGGAACCACTTTAACAGGGTCTTAAACCCAGCCCACATCCTGTGTGTTACACCTGTGATTGTTGGGGAATTCCACATCTATCTTATGTTATGAGTCAGTTTATCTTAAATAAAATAAATAAATAAAAGAGTTTCAAAAGAGTTTGTGGAAAAAGAACATAGCTTTGACATGGTTTTAAAGACATGGCCCTCAGTTTTACACAGATGGACTTAAAGGCTGGTATCAGTGCTGGCAGAAGTATATTAACTTATTGTATGTCCCCCAAAAAAATTATGATTGGACTTTCTGCAATGATAACTTTAAAAATAGTGAATCAATCAAAATGCATTTTCAGGGCTTGAAACTATAACTTATTTTCTACATCTTGCAGAAAACCCCATTCGATTTGTTTCTGTGTTCACGGAGAGATGGGGATCTTTGTAAAGCATGTCAGAAGTCCCTTCCCCCCAAGTTTTGTCCATTGTGTTCATGCCATGCAAATATTGCACAAAAATATCTCATTTGAAAAAGTGATTGCTTGTTTCTTTTCATTTCAACTAACGGAATTAATAATGAATTACATCAAAAGGAAGCAGATTTCTGAGTTTTGCAAACATTGGTAAGGCGTGAAAATGAATGATTAAATAGAGATTAAATTATTAACTCATGGAAGCCTCAAATGAGTACACACCACTGATATGATGTTATGCACAGAATTTGAATTCATTTGTTAGTTTCCCTGTCAGTTGTGAGCAAAATATTTCCCTTCATATGGATGCAGAAGAGCATCCAAGTGCCAGACTTGGAAGAAATGAACCCATGACATGCTTCACAAAGATCCACATTTCTCCATGACCACAGAACCAAATTAAATGGGGTTTTCTGCAAGATGTAGGTAACAAGTTATAGTTTCATACCCTGAAATAGCATTTAGAGCACAGGTGTCAAACATGCGGACCGGGGGCCAAATCCAGCCCACCAAAGGGTCCAGTCCAGCCCGTGAGATCAATTTGTGAAATGCAAAAATTACACTCAAGATATTAACAGTCAATCATTTTACTTTAGGGCCCATACTTAAAGCCCTACTTTAGTCTCAAGTGGGTCAGATCAATAAAATACTACCATAAAAACCTACAAATAATGACAATTCCAAAATTTTCCTCTGTTTTAGTGTAAAAAAAGTGAAATTACATGAAAATGTGTAAATTTTACAAACTAGCCTTTCACAAAAAAAATATGAAAAACTAGAAATGTGTTCAGAAAAGTAAGTGTAATTTTACTAATATTCTGCCAGTTACTCAAATATTTTATAAATTTGCAGATCCACTGTGATGTGTAAGTTGTAATGCACATTTATAAATGATAAGCAGAGGCAGAATAGAATTAAAATTGCACTCATTTTTCTGTATAAATTTCAGTTTTTTCATGGTTGTTCATGTTATTCACATTTTTAAAAGGACAGTTTACAGATGTAAACGTTTCCATAATGTAATTTTACTTTTTTCACTATAAAACACATTGAAATGTTTGGAGTTTGCATTATTTATATATCATTATGTTATTAATTCACTGGTCCGGCCTACTTCAGATCATATTGGGAGGACATGGCCCCTGAACTAAAATGAGTTTGACACCCCTGATTTAGATTGTTTATTTTGGAATGTATCAATGCGGAAAGTCCAATTATGATTTTTGGAGGGATGGAGCATATGTTGAAAATAAACAGCATAAGTTAAACTAACCCCCTTGTATTATTCACCTACACATGTAGTGACCACCTGAAGTCACATTCACACAACTTGACACACTGTCATACTGAGATCCAGTGACTCAGTGCAGTGTCAACATCATGCACCTTAATGCACTAAAATAAACATGTTTTATCTTCCTGGAACCAAAAGTTCATTCATAAACTGTTCATTCACAGTATAATCTTGGTTCCAAAGGCTTGTGATCAGAAAAGTCTACTCTACCTCTGACTATTTTTATTTTTCTGTCTGGCACTGGAGGTTTTTTTTTTCCTTCTTCTTCTTCCTCCTTATTTTTATTCTGTGTCATATTGTGATTAGTCTCTTGGCATTAAAGTTTTTATGCATGAAATGAAGGCGGGACTTTCTAAACCTGCACTGCTTGAACATACAGGTGGATCTCAAAGCTAATTCTGGCTCTAAAGTTGTTTTCAGTTTGTCACCACAACGAACCAAAATGAAAGTCAGAAATAAGGAAGGAAATAGGAGGTTAATAAATTACTGCATTTTGTCATGAGGTTGAAATATTGAATATTTTACTGCGCAATACTGACAATTGAAAACCAATCAATCATGTGAAGGATACCAGAAGACCTGCCCGACAACAAAAATATGCATATTAACAACACAATAGATCCCATCATCCAAACTATGGATACAACACTGAGTGCCTTTAACCCATAAAGACCCAAACATCCACCAAAACCAAAACCATCAACTGATATAAACTGTTTAATACACACTGATCTACTAATCCTATCAATGCATGTAAATAATTGGTGTAAAATGCAGTTTGTCATCTTTTCATGGTCATCAGATATGACCCATTTGGACATTCAGAGGCTCTGTAGTTACCATGGAAACACCACCATCTTTTATAACATTGATTCACCAGTAAAACCCATGGAAATTATGTTCAGTTAATGATATATTTTACATTTTCTTCAGTTTTCTATGTTTCTGATATAATATCCCTCAACTTTAATTTGAGCTTCAATGAACATCTACATGATCAGTAAATTACAAACAGGAAATCACTTGATTTCCAATTAAAAATGCAAAACAGAGTATAATATTCGAGTAAATAGTGCTAAATTACTTAAGAAAAGTTAAATATAGAGAAAAACTATTTTGGAATTGCCCCCAAAGTAACACTGGGCCTTTATGGGTTAAGGAGAACTGAATGAAAAGTGTCCTATTCTGCTCTGTTCTTTCTGTGCACCTACAGTGTTTATTTTTGCACTGAGATATCTAATCTTATCGTACCCCAGACTGGTCTCGTCTCGGTCTCAGACTTGGACTTGGACAAAGACTCAGGACTTTCTTTTGTGACTGCAGCTGTGGGGATATCACTAAATTCACTGTAACTTTTCTGATTTACTCATTAATGTTATTACTTTGGTGTGGTAAATAATTTTTCTTGGGTGTAAAAAAACCCCCAAAAAACAAAAAAACTTAAACTGATGAATGTTTTTTTTTTTTTAATCTTTGGGTGTTATCTTTATCTTCAAACCAAAAGTGCAACACAAAGACATCCAACATGTTAACCTTCAAAGACCTAAACAGTCCATGACTAAAAATTTCTACTGATGTAACATTTTTAACAACTTCTGAGCCACTAATCCTATCAATACATGTAAATAATTCAGGTAAAATACAGTTTACTATTTGTAGATGCCTATTTTTTGTTGAAAATATCACTTTTTCTTCAGTTTTCTGCTTTTAATATAACCTTTGAATGTACTCTGAGCTTTAATGAACATCTATTTGATCAGCAAATTCAATAAAGCCAAATACCTGAGTTTCAATGAAAAACGCAAAATGCAGAGGATAATATTATGATAAAAGGTGATAAATCACATAGGAATAGTTAGATGGTTGGATATAAATTACTTTGGAAGTCTCTATAAAAACAGTTAGGTCTTTAAGGGTTCAAAGGATTCTGTCTTTAAATGTACACTGCAAAAAATACTCTGCTAGGATTCAGCCTAATATTCCTAAATCTGGTCAAATTGGCTTCTATTGAGCAAAAAAATCTGCCAGTTGGGTAAGAAAATAAATTCTTGGCTAGAATTCTTATAACAAGCAAAAAAAAGTCTATCAACAAAAAAACGTAATGTGCCTTAAAACTAGCCAAAAATCTTAGGAATTTAGAAAACGGTGTTTAGTACAAGGAATAAAATCACACTCATTTCAGACAGAATTACTTTAAATGAAGAATTTTAGTTTCTCACTGAGCTGGCAAGTCTTTAAACAGGGGTCTCAAACATGCGGCCCGGGGGCCAAATGCAGCACACCAAAGGTTCCAATCCGGTCTGGGATGAATTTGCAAAGTGCAAAAATTCCACAGTTAAGGCTGTTGAACTCATTTTAGTTCAGGTTCCACATACAGACCAATATGATCAACAGTAAAATAATAACATAATAACTGACAAAAATTAATGACTATATTTTCTTGGTTTGATGTGAAAAAAATATTACATTATGTCTATAAATAATGACAACTTCAAATTTTTGTCTTTGGTTTTGTGCAAAAAATAACATTAGATCATGAAAATATTTACATTTACAAACTATCCTGTAACAATAAAATGTGAATAACCTGAACAAATATCAACAACCTGAAATGTCTATAGAAAATTAAGAACAATTTAGACTATTTTCTGCCTGTTACTAAGTGTTTCTGAGTGTTTGTAGATCTGATCCATAATGCACATGTAGAAATGATAAGTTGAGGCAAAATATCGTTAAAATTGCACTTATTTTTCTTAAGAAATTTCTGTTTTTTTCAGGTATTTCATATCTTTTTTGTTTGAATATTTTATAAAAGTAAGTATTTTCATAATTTAATGGGGTTTTTTGCACTAAATTAAAGACAAAAATTTGGAGTTGTCATTATTTATAGGTTATTATGTTACTATTTTACTGGTCCGGCCCACTGGAGATCAAATCGGACTGAATGTGAAAAGAAAGAAAATGAGTTTGAGAGCCCTGCCTTAAAATAAGAGTAACAAGTAGAAAAAAAATCTTAAAATAAGCATTTGATTCTCTTGATTGAGCTGAAAATGACAGCTTCAACTGGGAATCGTGCGTTATCATTTTGTCATGTTTTAAGCCTGTAAATAACAATAAATGGTTAAAAAAAAGTTAGTTGCTGTCATTTCTTCAGATTCTTAAATTGAGAAGTTGTCCAAGTGGTTTTAGTCTTAAAATAAGGAAATAATCTGGATCTTTTGTTGGGATAATTTGCAAAATATTACCAAACCTTGTTACTAGTAAAATCCGGCTTGACATTCTCTGGAAAATCTTATTAAGAAAAAGTTAGATAAGTTTTTTAAAATAAGAATATTTTTCTTGTGTAATTTTTTTCTATGTAGATGAAAAATAAGATAAATGTTCTAAAAATAAGGCTTTTTCACTTTGTTAGAGATCATTTTTTGCAATGTACTTGAAAATATCCAGTCTATGTAACCTGTGTTCTGTACATGTAAGTGATGGTAAAACAGGATGTGTGGTATTTTCGATGTGTGGTATTTTCTCTTTAGTAGTGAATGTCAGTGATTTTGAAACATGTCATTGTGTAGGTGTATCATGACATGTCTGTGGACATCCAGAGGTCAGACGTCCTCCTTAGTCACTGGTGTTGCATTAGACATTTTGCAATGTTGGGTGTTGTTTCCCCAACAAAGTTTAGAGGAGGGCATCTGTCGGGCATCTGAGGTCGGACACAATACAACCATGAACAAAACACCAACTCTGCAGCTTTCTCCTGAACTCTAGAGCTGTAGCCACACAGGGGAATTCATTATAGCAGGGGTTTCAAACATGCGGCCCGGGGACCAAAACCGGCCTGGCAAAAGGTCTAATCTGGCCCGCGGGATGAATTTGCGAAGGGCAAAAATTACACGGAAGATATTAACAATCAAGGATATCAAACTCATTTTAGTTCAGGTTCTACATACAGACTAATATGATCTAAAGTAAAATAACATAATGAGCTATAATTTGTGACAACTCCATTTTTCTAGTTTCTAGGTTCAACTGGACTAGTTTTGTTCTTTTGAAGCAAAACTAGTCCAGCTGAACCTTGAAGAACTACCGACAAGAACAATGACCTGCATAGGCAAATAAGAAATTGAATGAAAAATTGTTCTTATTTTAGTTCCAAACTCGAAATTTTTACTACTATTCTGTCTGTTATCACATGTTTGTGTATCATTTTGTATTTTGCACTTGTATGAATGATAAGTTGAGGCATAATATTGTTTAAACTGCACTTATTTTTCTACAAATGTCAGTTTTTCAGGTTATTCATATGTTTTTTGTTAAAGGACACTTTTGTAAATGTGAATATTTTCATAATTTAATGGTTTTTATTGCACCAAAACAAAGAGAAAACGTTGTCATTATTTATAGGTTATGATGCTGTTACTTTACTGGTCCGGTCCACTTCAGATCCAATTGGGCTGAAGGAAGCCCCTGGAAGAAATGGGTTTGACACCCCTGCATTATAGGACCCAAAACACTAGTGGATATAATTATAGCAGTGGTAATAATAGTTATGTTTTGGCTATATATGTTTGTGTGGAAAAAGGAGGAGATAATTCAGTTCAATCAGTAAAAGAATGACTGGATAATTTGTGTAATTTATTCTCTTAAATCAGGGGTGTCAAACTCATTTTAGTTCAGGGGCCACATTCAGGTAAATATGATCTGAAGTGGGCCGAACCAGTAAAATAATAACATAATAATATATAAATAATGTCAACTCCAAACTTTTCTGTTAATGAATGAAAAAAGTAAATTTACATTATGAAAAGGTTTACATCTACAAACTATCCTTGCAAAAGATGTGAATAACATGAACAAACTAAAAAAAATAAGTGTAATTTTAAAAATATTCTGCCTCAGTTTGTCATTTCCACATGTACATTATAACTTACAGATCACAGTGGATCTATATATACATAAAACATTTAATAACAGGCAGAATATTGTTAAAATTGTACTTACTTCTCTTAAGACATTTCAAGTTGTTCATATGTGTTCAGGTTATTCAAATTTTGATACTTTGTGTTAGTGTAAATACATGAAAATATTTACATTGACAAAGTGAAAAATTTGGAGTTGTCATTATTTATATGTTATTTCGATAGTATAATTACTGGTCCTGCCCACTGGAGATTGAATTGGTCTGAATGTGGAACCTGAACTAAAAGGACTGTTAATATCTTAGTGTAATTTTTGCATTTCACAAATTCATCCCAGGGGCCAGACTGGACCCTTTGGCGGGCTGGATTTGGCCCCCAGGCCACATGTTTGACACCTGTGTCTTGAATGAACAGCTCATGTCTTTAAATTTAACTCATATTACACCAAAACACATGGTTTATTGACACTGTTGAAACATCAGATATATTTCCACTCACATTAAACCATCCATCACACTCAGCTGCTCAGAATCAGAATCAAAATACTTAATTAATACCAGGGGGGCAGTTATTGTGTGTTACATTTGCTCCATTCAAGTATAATAAAAAGTGTATATAGTATAAACAGTATATATAGCATTTCAGAGCAAATATAGCTCTGAATACATGTATACACCAAATATTCATATTAAAACACTCTATTAAGACTCAATTAGAATTTGTACAACTGTATTAGATAATATGATCATTAAAGAAATATACATTAATAAGTGTGAAAAAATATTGTTGCGCAATCATAATTAGGAGGTTATAATGAGGAAATGAGTCCTCTACTGTCGTTCTTTGTGTTAAAAATAAAATCTGCATTTCCTTTGTGCTCTAGTCTGTGGTTTCCAGTTTCACCATGTCTGCCAACACCTCCCTAATTGTCCTCAAATCATCCAAAAATGACGAGGTGACGTCTGTGGACATCGACGCCATCATGGACAACGTCAGCATCGTCCTCTACACCATCACCGTCATATTTGGGATCCCAGGGAATGCCATAGTGATCTGGATGGCCGGCTTCAAACTGAAGGTGAATAATGATCTGCAGTTTATTTCCATGATGACATTAATATAAAATGAACCAAACTGGGTCATAATTATGAGAAATACTTTCTAATAAGACTTATAATATTGACATTTTCATTAGTTTTTATTTTAGTTTAGTATTTCAGTTTAGTTGTATGGGTGCATAAGTCCTTTCAGTTTTTCAGCTTCATTTTAAAATGATGAGGAAAGTAAAACAAAATACAAAATGGACAAAAATGAGTCAATTCCTCAAAATAAAGGGTGAATGATTTACCAAAACACTGGAGGAAATGAAAATAAAGCTGAACTCAAAGTATACTGTGGTTTAGTTCATGTTGCATTGTTCACTATTTTTCTTTTCTTTTATGTTTTTTGAAAACCATCTTTTTCATTTTATCTCCATTAACTCAATTAATTTCACCGCTCTTTCCAGTTTCAGGTTTTGTTTTTTTTTTTTTAACTAATAGCTCCATATTCACTGGAGGATGTGACAGCAGATGCTTTTCCTCTTTACTTTTTTTTGTATGTGTTAAATAAATTCTGCCGTTGTTATCATGGAAGTCACATGACCGATCAGCTGTTTTCTGCATCAATAAAGTGTGAAAACATGTTGGGTTCAATTACTCCAGTTTCATCCAAGAAAAGACATTGCACCCATTTTAGAAGCCCTGCTTCTTCTACTATGTTAAGGCCATGTGTAATTTGACCACAGTGCCACCTGCTGGTTTGTTTAAGAAAAACAATGATCTAAATATGATAAATTGAGCAGGTGATGCAAAAACCCTCCAGAGGTTTATTGAAGTATCTAACCCAAATGACCCCACAATAACCAAAGATGACATGAATAAGTAGCAATAACGATGGTAAATAACACTCGAGAAGTCTCGTGTAGAACCAAAATGCTCCTGTATGTGAAGCATTTGTTTGTCAGAATATTTAACTAATAAAGACCCAGGGCTACATTTGTGGCAGTTCCCAAATGATTTTTTCTTTATATTTAACCATTTTTTAAGTGATTTATTGTCATTATCCTCTGTGTTTTGCATTTTTCAGTGTAAATCATGTATTTTCCTATTTTTAATTCACTGATCATGTAGATGTTCATAAAAACTCAGAGTAAATTCAAAGGTTATTACATCAAAATAGAACTGAAGAAAAAGTGACTTTTTCAGTAAATCCATCGTTAACTAGTGTCTCCATCTACTGTCATTGATCCAACTCCATGAGTTTTACTGTTGTGGAAGATGACAGAGTTTCCATGGTAACTACAGAGCCTCTGAACATGGTCATATCTGATGACCATGAAAAGATGATCAACTGCATTTTCTACCAATTATTTCCATGTATTGATCGAATTAGTGGATCAGTAGGTATTAAACAGTTCAGATCAGTAGATGGTTCTGTTCGCTGGTGGCTGTTTGGGTCTTTAGTCAACTGCTAAACGTTCTGATTTAATGCTTCTCGTTTCTATCGTCTCCTTTCCTTCTTCAGCCAAAGGTCACCTATGTATGGCTGGTGAACCTCGCCATCGCAGACCTCATCTTCTGCTTCACACGAGTCTTCTCCCTCATAAAGAAGATCTTTTTTGACCACTGGCCGTTCGGCATTTTCCTCTGCAAGTTCAACGGCTTCTTCAAATACGGCAACATGTTCTGCTCCGTGTTCCTGTTGGCGGTCATCAGTCTGGACCGGGCGCTGTGCGTATGGAACCCAGTTTTCACCAAGCGAAGACGCACCCTGTGTGTCGCCAGAGTGGTGGCGGTCTGCGTCTGGATTTTGGCCGTCGTTTTCAGCACGCCTTACTTCATTTACCGGGAAGTTTACCCTGGAAAGAACAACCTGAGTAAATGTTCTCTGGAGGTGAAGGAGTCAAAGGAGGGGGACAACAGCACCAAACTGGCCCTCTACTCCATCCGCTTCCTGTGTGGCTTCCTGTTGCCCTTCATGGTTATCCTCGTCTGTTACATTATGGCGGGCATTGGGATCAGACGTACCCGCCTGTCAGGGAAGTCCCGCCCCCTGCGTATTTTGGCATCATTAGTCATCGCTTTCTTCCTGTGCTGGGCTCCGTACCACTGCCTCCTGCTGGTGAAAATGGTGGACAGTAAAAACTCAGTGGTAAAGATCTGGCAGCCTGTGGCGAGGGGCGTGGCCTATTTTAACAGCTGCGTGAACCCACTGCTGTACTTCTGTATGGGTCTGGATGTGAAGGGGAGGGTCAGGCAGAGTCTGGCCACCGTCTACAGGAGAGCTCTGGTCGACGGCATGGACGGACAGACGACTCAGTCCAACGAACGCACGGTGGACGACAGCGACGGCTCCAAACACAGCGTCCTGACAGGGGGGCGGAGTCAGTATTCAGTGGACGTCGCCAAAGTCTGACTCCGGAGCTTGAATGGACCAATGACGTGGTTTTTGTGTTTGACGCCATGAACTGTGACATATGACAAACTGTTAGTGGAAATGAGTAACTGGTTTACGTTATATTTACTTCTCTCAAAAGTAACTGAATTACATTAATAGTTATTTAGTTTTTAGAAAAAGTGCATTTTGGGTTACTTTTTACAGCTGTTGTTTTCCTTTGAGGTTGCTGTGACATTGTGGAACAAGACCACCATTCTATTTCACTAGGATGAAAAATAATACATGGTACAACAAGGTGGAAATATCCTTTTGCACTTCAATCGGAATGTTCTTCGGCCTCAAAACTCAATAGAGAGGATGGTCAAGGTCATGTTTATTTATATGGCACATTTAAAACAACACAAAGTGCCCAAAGTGCTCTGAATGTCCAAATGGGTCATATCTGATGACCATGAAAAGACAAAAAACTACAAATTACGCCAATTATTTACATGTATTGATCGGATTAGTGCTGTATTTTCGTATTTGTCGGGACCCCATGTGGGGTCGCCTGAAATTTCTAGTAATTGATAAAAATGTAAAAAAAAAAAAAAAGAAAACTTACTAATAAAAAACATACGGTGGGTTGAGATTATCACAATACACAAAAGACAGGTGTGTCAGATGAAAAGGATAGGCAAAAAATAAGCTTTTACTTCTAGACTGTTCCTTTTTTTTTTGTGTGTGTGTTTATTGTGGTTATTGTACTGTGTGCGGTGATTACTCTACAAACCAAAAATAAAACATTCATTCATGCTTTCATTCATTCATTTACATGACAAATCTGAAGCTGAAACTGAAGCACTGTGGTACTGCTTATCTGTCAAATGTTCATTGTGGTCAGTTTTCGGTGCTGCAGCTCTTTTGTAATTAATAGTCTGACTTATTGTTTGTTCAGTATTAACTGTCAGCCTTGTAAATCACAGCTGGACTGACTGTACATATCCTGACCAAGGAAAATAAAATTCTCACTTTGTGCGGTAATCTACACCTGGCTTTTCTGCCTCCGACCATAATAATATACATTATATAGACTAAATGTCATCTAAAATCAACGTTTATTTGCAACATAGTTTAGCAAACTATTACATGATCAAAAACAAATTAATTTTAGCAAAAAAAAGTCTCTGTTTTGAATGTCTGGGGTTGCCAGAAATTTGTGACGTTAAAATGGGGTCACGAGCCAAAAAAGGCTGGAAACCACTGGAATAGTGCATCCATAATAATTAAACATTTGAGATCAGATGTCCTTGGAAACCAGCTGATGTTTTTAGGGTTTTGAGGGTTAGATTCATTTGTAAAGTTGATCCTCTAGTCATATTTATTTTCTTAAGGATTCACTCTTAAACTTGTGCATATTTAAATAAATTCTGTTTCAACAGATGATGTTTTTTTCCATCTAAGGTGTGTCAACAGTATGTGATTGGCGTGTCTTGCGTCTTAAAGCCGTGTGATTGGAGTCACAGATGGAAAGTGGAACTGTTGTGAGAGACAGGAGGTGGAAAAAGACAGAGGGAAGTGAGACTATTCTAAGTGGAGCTGTCTATTTAGTCATGGTGTTGTTTAGTGTCCAGGGGTCAGACTGAAGGTTAGATGAACTCCAACTGTACAGTCACTCAGACTGACTCAAACCACTGTTTAACTCACTGAACATTTTATCCCTTTATGTTCATTTTCTGTGGGTTTGACTCAGGTTCTTTATATGTTTTTGTGTGTTTTATGAGACATGTAGACAGACGACAAAACCCAACCTAAAATAGAAACAGCTCATAAAATACAGCTGTGACGCTTTATCCTGGATTTACTGTTCTGTTTTTTCATGTTTTATGGGATTATGTGTAAAATATGAGTCTTTTACTCAGTCACCCGTCACCGTGATGATCATAAGCTTTTTTTTTGTCACACTGAATGTACAAAGACTGAAGAAATAAAACATGAACTGCAGTGTCTAAATAAAAGCTTTTCCTTGTAATAACTGATTTTCTGGTCACATTATTTTATTTTCTTATATCACTGGAGAAATAAGGTTTATGAACTTTGTGAAAAAAGTGCATATGGGTTTGGAGAATGGAACAATACTTGGTATGGTTCAAAGGGTTAGGGTTCGGCTTGGGGTGATTCTTAATAAAAAAAAAAAAAAAAAAACTATATACATACAGGGTGGGGAAGCAAAATTTACAATGAACATTTAGTTGTTTTTTCTCAGCAGGCACTACGTCAATTGTTTTGAAACCAAACATATACTGTATTGATGTCATAATCATACCTAACACTATTATCCATACCTTTTCAGAAACTTTTGCCCATATGAGTAATCAGGAAAGCAAACGTCAAAGAGTGTGTGATTTGCTGAATGCACTCGTCACACCAAAGGAGATTTCAAAAATAGTTGGAGTGTCCATAAAGACTGTTTATAATGGAAAGAAGAGAATGACTATGAGCAAAACTATTACGAGAAAGTCTGGAAGATACTATTAAAGAAGAATGGGAGAAGTTATCACCCGAATATTTGAGGAACACTTGCACAAGTTTCAGGAAGTGTGTGAAGGCAGTTATTGAGAAAGAAGGAGGACACATAGAATAAAAACATTTTCTATTATGTCAATTTTCTTGTGGCAAATAAATTCTCATGACTTTCAATAAACTAATTGCTCATACACTGTCTTTCAATCCCTGCCTCAAAATATTGTAAATTTTGCTTCCCCACCCTGTACATACATACACACACACACACACACACACACACACACACACACACACATATATATATATATATATAAAGGCATGGGGTGTTCCACCACTGTACATCTGTGAAAGTAGGAGATGGTTTTGCACATTTATGCTGGATGACAGAAAAAAAACTGGTGTGCTGCAGTAATATGTTTCTTTACAACCCACTGCCTCTATAGATTTTCAGGTAATTATACACCGATAAAACAGAATTAGATCATCTTGAATCCATGTAGATCTGGACCTTTAACTGCAGCTTTTTTTCTATCTTCATGAAGAGCTAAAAACAATATGTAAACAGAGCTACATGATCAAAATGTGGTCAACACAACACAAACTGTAACCAGACTTTATTAAATGGTTATTATTATGTTATTAAATAGTTACAATTACTATGATCTTTGTATTGCATGAAAACACCAGTAAATGTAATTATTGTTTGATTTAAATCTTTGTTTCTATTCCAACAAAAACAAGATACATAGATGAGAACCTCTTTTTGGTTCTTTTTTTGTAAAAAAAAAAAAAAAAAAAAAAAAACGATTTGCAGTTTTAGTTGAATCCTATGTAAGGGGAACTAAAAACCAGTTTTTCAATAGCACCCCTGAAAAACTCCCAGTAAAGACCCAAAATGGTCAAAGTGATGATAACTGGCACGAGGTCAAGTTTTACTGAATTAAAAACACACAATATGTCATTTGTACTGCCCTCTATACGTTGCTTTATGCATTAGTAAAACTGTATAAAGAAGATAAAAATTGTTTAATGCATGTGTGTCAGTAATTTTCTTTCATTTTCTTATTTCAAAAAAATATGTATTTTATTTAACACATTCAGCCCAATTTGATCTCAAGCAGGTCCAACCAGTAAAATAATAGCATAATAGCTTATACATAAAAACAACTCCAAAATTTTGTCTTTGTTTTAGTAAATGTGAATAATGAAAATATTTACATGTTCAAACTATCTAAACAAAAAAGATGTGAATAACGTGAAAAAAAGAGAAATTTCTTCAAAAAAAAAAAAAGGTGAAATTTTAACGATTATATGCCTCCAACTTATCATTTATACATGCGCGTTGTGGATCTGCGATGGTGTATAAGGGCCACATAAGAAAATAAAAACACTTGCCACTACGAGAATAAAATCGAATACAAAACTAATCAGAATTTTATGAGAGTAAAGCCATAATATTATGTGAATAAAGTCGTTTTTAAAAAAAATCATAATTGAGCGAAAATAATGTCATACTTTTATGAGATTAAAGTTGTAATATTTTGAAAATAAATTTGCAATAATGCGATAAAAAGTCAGAATTTAGAAATTGTAAGCCTTAAGCCTTAACGACTTTATTCTTGTCAATCATGATATTTTTCCCACCTGTTTTTAAATTATGATGTTATTCTCAAACTATTATGGCTTTATTCTCAAAACATTCCGTCTTTATTCTTGTAAAATTGTGACTCTTTTTGTATTCAACTTCATTCTCATAAAATTACGGGTTTTATCTTGACATTTTATAACTTTATTCTCACAGTGACATGGATCGGATCTACAAAGACACCAAACATTTAGTAACAGGCAGAATTTTGTTAAAAATTGTACTTAATTTTCTTTATATTTCAGGTTGTTTATATTTGTTCAGGTTATTCACATTTTATTGTTAAAGGATGGTTTGTTAATGTAAATATTTTCATAATTTAATGCTATTCTTTGCACAAAAAAGAGAACAATTGGGGGTTGTCATTATTTAAAGGCATGATGTAATATTTTTTCACATTAAACCAAGAGGAAAATTTAGTCGTTATTTACAGGTTATTATGCTATCATTTTACTTGAGCTCATATTGGTATGTGGCACCTAAACTAAAATGATTGTGACACCCTTCACTGTTATATCTTCAGTGTCAGTTTTGTAAATACATCCTGGTTTTTGCCCGCAGGCCATATGTTTGACACCCGTGGTTTAATCTTTCATGTTTGTTCTCCTGCTGCTGAGGTTTTTAGGAAACAAGTTCATCTCGTTTTTATCACTTTATGTAATTCAAGATTAATCACCAGGCATTTATTATGGTGTAGAGCTAACTATCCTCTGCTGTCAGTCTGTTTATTTCAGGAATCTGGTTTGTTGTCATACTGTGTTGGGTACATAAACATCCACAGACACACCTCGACACACAAAGACTTTCTGTGGAAGTTGCGTGGTGCACCTTTACAGTTCAACCACTTTGTGCTGATGAAATCATCTCATAAACATGGATTAAACAATATAATGTGGATTTTCTTGCCAATAAACCCAATGTGGTATTACTATGTATCCAAAGTGCGGTTGCGTCTGTGTTTATACCAGAGTTCCTCGGTTGCAGCTTCTGTTGACAAGGTTCGGAAACATCATGTCATCAAACTCATCATCGCTGCCCTCCACCTGCTAATTCAGATGATTGACAGGCATCAGGGCCACTCCTACAATCAGAGTTACACTAATGACTGTGAGGCAGAACCATGTAATTAGACTGTGGGGTGTGATCATGTTATGGAAAGTTTCATGTTTTTTTGGGTGGTTGACAAATGACTTCATGAATACCTCTGTTTCCTCTTAAGGTGTTGTTTTTTTTATATGAAAAGACCACCTGTTTATAATTACTTCAATTACAAAAAAACAAAGCAAAACAAAACACAGGACATATTTGTTACATTTGTTCAGAACATCTGTTGTTATAGGATTTGTGTAACCTCTGCAATTTTCAAACTAATGTGTTCTATCATGTTCTCTCCTGTAATTAACCATCTAGATGAGCAACATAGGGGAAAAAAGCTAATTATAATAAATAATAAAACAAAATACAAGTACAATAATGATGTGTACCAGTCAAGTAATAAAGAAATGCATCATACAGATAAACAATCATTACATATCTTTGATTTTATTCTATTTTTTCACTGTACACAAGTGAAGTTTCCTAATCAGTGGGTTAAAACATATCAATTAAAAACAAATGCACAGAAATAAATACACAAAGTACTGATGAGATGTAAAATGGCTACAAATAAAATCTCAGTTTTATCATTACTCACATGGGTAAGTCTCTGCTTTCGTCTATGTCTCTGCTTGATGTGTTCTTTTCACTTGACTAAAAGTTAATATATAAAAACTTACTGAATGTGAGGTGTTTCATCCTCTTAGATGCCATCATAATGACACCTGAATCATCTTCATTAAATAACCAACATCCAGAACATGTGGCACTGCAGGTGAACAGCTGAAGCTGAAGAAGATGAAACGAAACAAACTTTACTCTTCTAAAGAAATGAAAAATCCTTACTTAATCTGTAATTCAGCCATAGATAGATAGATAGATAGATAGAACGATAGATAGACCGATAGAACAATAGAACAATAGAACGATAGATGGAACGATAGATAGAACGATAGATAGAACAATAGATAGAACGATAGATAGAACGATAGAACGATAGATAGAACGATAGCTAGAACGATAGCTAGATAGAACGATAGATAGATAGAACGATAGATAGATAGAACGATAGATAGAACGATAGAACGATAGAACGATAGAACGATAGAACGATAGAACGATAGATAGAACGATAGATAGAACGATAGAACGATAGAACGATAGAACGATAGATAGATAGATAGATAGATAGATAGATAGATAGATAGATAGATAGATAGATAGATAGATAGATAGATAGATAGATAGATAGATAGATAGATAGATAGATAGATAGATACTTTATTAATCCCAAGGGAAATTCAAGTTTAATCTGTTTAATCTGTAAATTGATCTTTCTTGTGAAAAAATATTGTCTGTTGCCAAAGAAATAATTGTATTTTATTACTATTCTTATTTTAATAAATAAATTACTTTATCTATATTATTCTGATTGTTATACTTGCTGTGGCCATGTGCTGGTGTTAGCCAGGAGGAGGCGCCAAATTCCTAATCTTGCCTCAAACACCTGGCTGCTGATGCTGAGAACAGAACAGGTGTGTGAATGTGAACAGGTGTGTGAATGTGAACAGGCGTGTGTGTGTGAACAGGTGTGTGTGATTACTGGAGGGACAGACTGGGTTTGGGATTGAGAAAGGCAGCAGGTCGAACGGAGCTCTTGTCTTGGCACTCTTGGGAAAGAGCTGGGTTTTTAAAGATGGTGGTGTGGTGGGTGTAGGTTTTTTGACTATTTGCTTTTATCTTTTTTTATGTCTATCTTTGTATGTCTGTCTGTCTTATTTCTGATTTTACTGTAAAGCATTTTGTGAGTTCTTTCTATGACAAGGACAATAAACTTTACTTACTTCCCAAATAAATAAATAAATAAATAAATAAATAAAGACACCTGTGCAAAGACAGGCAGAACAGGGGGTTAGAAGTGTTGTGCCGTAATCTGCTCCCTGCCGAAAACTGCTCACCCTTATTATGGCTAAACAATTTATTCAAAGATGCAGATTTATGAAAAAAAAAAACCACTGTTCCTAATTTACATAAATAAAATATCAAACTTCAAAAAAACATTGAAACATATTAAAACCAAACAAGCCTTGATTGTGTGTGAAAATTTAAATATATTGGTTTCTGATTAGACCTCTGGCTTTATTTTGTTATTTATTTTATTTTATTTTTATAATGTTTTTTACAAATATTGTTCAGAAAAGTTTGATGTTTGATGTTGTTGCTCAGTCTGAAAAAATAAGTCTTTTTCTATGGAACTGGTTTGAATGTATGGCCAGATTTTGATTTTGATTAATAAAGTTGGAAAAAAAAATGAAAGGGCTTCCACAAAAAAAAACAAAAACAAAAACAAAACTGCTCCCCCTTATTATGTCAGCCATGAAGAGGACAAAGTGCACCAAATTCACCCTGTCACTCCAGAATAGCTCCAAATGTGAGCTACTAAAGTCATTTCACTCCTTTAGCTTCACAAGCTAATTCTGATGGGGGGTGGGGGGGGCAGTTTTCGGCAATATCTGGTGCTGACTTCTGCTCCCTGCCGAAAACTGCATCCCAAGCCGCGAGTGATGTAGTTTTCGGCAGTATCTGTTAATATTGTTATATATTTTGTGTGTTGTGTATCTAAGATTTAACTTCATAAAGTTTTATATACATTACAGTTTGCACATTATTTGATATTAAACAGATAAAAAAAAAACTGCAGTACCTTACAATATTATTAATTACTTAATTACTACACAGCTATGATGGTGTAAAATGGTTTAATAATTCACAATTAAATTCATACCTTACAGTCAGAAGGGAAAAAAAGTTGTGACAGGATGAACACACATTGTCGCGCATTGTCCTTTTCATGGCTAATTTAGGAAGGGGAAGCAGTTTTTGGCAGGGAGTAGAATTCAGCACAACAATATTTTGCTAAACCCCCTTTTATTAGTCTTTGGTTCATTTATTTGTGTATTTGGACCCTAATAGTTGATAAAGTTTGAATTTGAATCCTCCAGTTGCTACAAAGCTATCTTTATATACATTCCAGAAAAAATGTTGTGGATTTCTTCAACCTGTTTTAATTCCTGCTTAATTTGTCATATTTTATAACTAGTTATTTGCACATATAAGGAAGGTCAAGACTTTCAACGAACATTTCTCCGAGTAGCCTATGCCATAATTGTTTGTCAGCAGCAGTGGTTGTAGTAAAAACTGAAAATAGGTCCAAACTTTGAGCTGATTACTTAAAATGTTCAGTTGCTGATTGTATTAACGAACACAAGTGGTTGAATGGGACAGAAAGCATGGTCTACAACCTGGATGGGGGTGGGGTCATGTGCATTTAAAGGGCCAGTGCTCAAAACGACCTTTTTCGTGTCATTATTACTCAAACATATTTTTGAAGATGGGCCTGTAGAGTTGAATTAATGAAGAATTCAGATCCAAGCATTGTATTTACAGTTTATGTAGACCAAAGGGAAATGTTTTCAAATGCATAATTCCATTTAAAAAAGCAGAATTTCACTCCTTTAAGGGTTCAGTATGTGATAATTTAGTGACATCTAGTGGTGAAGTTGGAGACGCTAAATACAGTGTGTCCACAAAGTCTCTTTACAATAAAAAAAAAAGTATTACAAAAGCAGTGGATGAGATTTGTTCACATAGTCAGTGGATATTGAAGTTTTTAAATCACATTGTGGGACCATGTGCAATCAAATCATTGGTCCATTTTTCTCCAACCAGAGATTTATTCTGCAAATGTTTACCTTGACCTTTGGACTGAACATGTGTCACCACTTCAGTTAACCATCATTTTCCAGGTAGATGGTGCACCACCACACTGGGGACTGCATGTTGGTGGGTTCCTAAATCAAACCTTTCCAGACCAGTGGACTGGAAGGGATGGTCCAATTCCCTGGATACCTTGTTCACCAGATACCACTGCCCTAGATTTCTTTGTTTGGGGTTATGCAAAAGATATGATGTATCACACAAAGATACTGGACATCAATGACCTGAAGTAAACTATCACTGATACCTAATGTTTTTTTCTCAGAATTCTGACTTTTTTCTCAGAATTCTGACTTTAATCTCAGAATTCTGACTTTTTTTTCAAAATAATAATAATTTAAAAAAAAATTTTGACCTTTTTTTTTTCCTGTGGCCCTAATCCTCTTCCGTATAAGGCTGTGCACAAATTCTAATTCTCTGTATTTTCTTATTGTAGTTGAATAAAAAGAATGAGAAATAAATGTATATATGTTAATAAATGTATGTAATGTATGTTCATTTCAACCCTGCAAAACAACAAAACAACTATTCATACTTACATGTATTTCATTCAAAATCTACTGATATTAACCCTTTTGTATCATTAGCTGTACATTATTTTTTTTGTATTAGTCTAAATAAACCTTCACACCTTTACGTGACCAAGTTTTTTTGTTTGTTTTTTTTTTGTTTTTTTTACATATAAACAGAAGTCTGTGTCTTTTAATGACAATAAAAGACTGGATGTTCACAAAATTTTGACTGGCACTAAAATAATCATTTAATTATTGTACTTTTACTGTATTTTCTTGTTGTATTTGAAGAAAAAAGAACAAGAAAATAATGTATGTTCACTCCAACCTTGCAAAAATAACAAAGATTTAAGTGTCCTTAGACTTTTGCACAGTCTACTTGTGTTGCTTTTGGGTCCATTTTACTTTTTTGTTGTTGTTGTGTTGTAGTTTGACTCATTTCTAAACACAGAAAACTCCTCTTCTCACAAACTGTTCACTCTAACCACAAATAATTAAAAGTAAACACAGAACAGATATGAACATAGAGGCTTTTATTAATAAAATACAGATAAATTTTCACAAAGTTTTGAAAAATAGCTATAAACTAATACTTAAAAGGTCAACATTTACTTCTAATCCTCTTTATGTTCATCATTAGTTTGGTTTTGGCTGCAGATCATCATCATAAAACAGCAAACAATATAGAACATGTGAACATTACATTCACAAACAGCAAGTGACAATTACAACCAAAGAGTTTTGGAGATAAAATCCTCCAACTGTGTTACCCTCTGACCTCTGCTAATCTGTATTTTATTTTATTTTATTTTTTTACCATTTTTCTGTTTTTATACTTCTAATTTGTTTTGTATAATGTGTTTGTGCTCTATGTTTTTATTCTTATGTTCTATTTTTACTGTGCCATGCAGCTGTTGCGCTATAATTTCCCAGTTTGGGATCAATAAAATCTATCTATCTATCTATCTATCTATCTATCTATCTATCTATCTATCTATCTATCTATCTATCTATCTATCTATCTATCTATCTATCTATCTATCTATCTATCTATCTATCTATCTATCTATCTATCTATCTATCTATCTATCTATCTATCTATCTATCTATCTATCTATCTATCTATCTAATAACTGGGGAGGTCATCTGTGATCATAATTCACTGTGAATCTGACATGTTTCTACTATACATGACCTCCAAGTTACACAAAACACTGAGTTGAAGCCTGAGTGAATCAACTACTCTGAGATTTGCAACATTTTTATCTTCTTTTAGGCTTTTCTTCCGTTGAAATAGTGTTTATGGGGCAAATTTCTTTAGGCGAATGTCACGATTATAGCCTGGATATTCATAGAAATCTACCCTCTGAAGATCAAATCTCAACAGATGATGGGAAAAATGAGCGTTAATACAATCATATTTAAAGAAACACTGAATAATGGAAGGGGTTCAAGCATTAATACATGGCAGTGCATTTCATTAAAACAGAGAAGCAGCAAAGAAAACAAATACTTCATTGTTAAATACTAATACAATGCAAGATACCATCCCATCCTTCATAATAAATACACTGTACTGACTTCATTTAGTTTCATTTGCACATAATACATATAAACTTCAACTAAACCGAGTTGTTCTTGTACATTAAAAGTGCACTTGAATGGATGTAAACATAATATAAATAATAAAGATGTATCTGGTAAATGTCACCTACACTGGATATTAAAAAAATGCTAGGTTCTGGAGTGTGCTCACACCATCGTCCCTCCGTCCACATGTCTGAACAACTCAGGGAAGAACTCATCGTCGCTCTCTTCGAATTCCGAGTCCTCTGGGAAGTTGTCCTCCAGAGAGGTGGAGGTGGAGCCGGACGCGGAGGTCAAGACGGAAATGGTGTCAGAATTTGAGTCGGCGCTGGAACCGGAGCTGGAGCTGTAGCTGGCACTGGCCTGAGAGGAGAGAGTCAACGTCAGTGAACATACCTGGAATACCTCTGACCCATGACTGAACCCATGATCCACATTAAAGAATACGAAAGGTGTGGTTTAATGTACTGTATACGGCAGCACAGTATGTATCAGAGGGTAAATGAATGTTCTCTCTAAGTAATTAATGGAGTACACAGTGAAGGTAATTACACTGAAGTACTTCTTACTCATTTTGTACTTTGTGGAAATTAGATTTGACAGTGAATGCTATCTAATCCTCTTTTGCAACATTTAATGACAGTTTGGCAGATCCAATCCAAAGCCAAAAACTTGATGATTTAAAAGGTTTTACAAACTTTTTCTTTCTGTTGTATCACTGTGCATAATGTCATTGTTATTTTACTTCACTTTCTGTTTTTTCTGTTTTTTGTTGTTTCTTTTTTAAATGCTGTCTCTTTGAGCCCATAGAGATGGTTGTACAATGTTTGTTTCAGATTATTGTGATGTGATTTACATGAATCTTCAGCCCTACTTCGGAAACTTGTCGTATCACTCGTTCAGTTCTGTTTGTTATCATCGCTTATATATGATGCTTTTATTGCTGACACATTGTGAATGCTTGTGTAATGTTTCCAGGGTTGACTCAGTTTGTTTTCTTTGTTTATGCATCACTAGCATGAATTACAGAACATAATTTCAGTCAGGACACTCGCTCCTTTAAATATTAGGTCAGGTGTGTTAAATATACTGTTATTATAGAAACCTGCTGTTTCTTTACATACCCTCACAGGTATGAATTCACTTCAGTTCCTTTCTTCATTACTTTATCTATTGTGTGACAGGATGAGACCTTCCTAGCTATGTAAATAACAGAAAAAGGAAACACCAAATTTCCTTTTTATTTTAAATGTTTTGTTTGGCAACAGGAGTGGGTTGAATACTGATTTCTGCAATAGTGTAGGGGTCAAAGGTCAAGCTGATTCACTGAATTTATGCATTTATTAGTTATATACTGTAGTTAACTTACAAAATACCTGCATTCTGAACTACAAACACCTCTGTATTTATACAAACAACACGAGATATCGGGACCATACCAATAAAATATTCCTATTGTCAGATTTATTCAAGTTTAGGGATCTGGTAGAATCGAACTGATAAAGACCCCAACAGCAGCTGGGGACCAAAATCATCTACTGATGTAACTGTTTAATACCTGCTGATCCATTAATCCTATCAATACATGTAAATAATTGGTGAAAATGCAGTTTGTCATCTTTTCATGGTCATCAGATATGACCCATTTGGACGTTCAGAGGCTCTGTAGCGAACGCGGAAGCACCATCATCTTCTGGAATATTTGATTCATCAGTAAAACCCATGGAGTTGGATCAATGACAGAGGATGGAGACACTTGGTTTATGTCCAATTAATGATCTATTTTGCTGAAAAAGTCAGTTTTTCTTCACTTTTCTCTGTATTGATATAACCTTTGAATTTACTCTGAGCTTTTATGAACATCTATATGATTACTAAATTAAATACAGGAAAATATATGACTTTAACTGAAAAAATGCAAAATTCAAAGGATAATACTCTAATAAATGGTGATAAATCATTTAAGAAAGGTAAACTTAAGACTAAAATTCATTTGAGAACTGCCACTAAAGTAACCCTGGGTCTTTATGGGTTGTAACAGCACAAATAGTTCACGAAGTGAGACATAATGTTACTTCCAAATAATATACAGAAACTATTTACTGATAGAGAGGGGGGTTGTAACTACGCATAGAAGGACACTACGTTTTACAAGAACAAGCCTTAAACAGATGTACATTTCACATTATGGAGTGATTTTGAGGAAGAAAATATATTAAAATATAAAAAAAAATATTATTCAGTTTAAGAAGATGTATGAGAATATTTATTTTTCAGAGGTGTAGTCATAAAGAAAAAAAGTGTAACCATAACAGTTGCTGATGTTGGAGAACTTATTGGCCTGTTTTACTTTGTTTTCTTTCTTTAGGGGCCTGAAAATTGACCTAATTTTGTGTACTGTATTTACAGATCAGGGGTGGGACAAGATAAGATCAGCTTCTTCCTTCTCCATTTCAGACACAAAGTAATACTAATGTGCTGAATTGAAATAATAGTACATTTTCTATGCCATTTTTATGTTTGGTCTTGTATTATTGCATTCGTTGCAGCTCACTACCTAGACCTACCACTACCTAGAAAACACACACATTACTGTAGTATTACGATTGTACTGGTAATTTTAGTTGTAATTACCTTTTTTCCTTTTCGATACGTGTCTTTTTCTGGCTTCTTCTCAAGGGGCTCAGTGCCCAAAAAGGCAACGTAATGGATCAGAGTGGACATTCTAGATAAAGAAAAAGAAAATGAACGTATTACAACAGGGTTATTTTCAGTCACACTGTGAAAAATGGTGGTTTATTGAATGAAATTAATGGTCACCTGTGGATGAGCATGGTGAAGAACTGGATCGCAACGGACAAAGCAAATCCCAGAATGAACATGAATCCAATGGGGTCGATTGTGATGTCTCCAGTGACCTCCAGCTGTAGGTTGACTTTAGGGATCTTGATGGAAAAGGTGTCTTCAAACGTCTGGAGGGTAAAGGTCGCCACCAGCCACAGAGCGTTCACCATGAAGAAGGCGAAGTTTATCTGCATGTTCAGAGAAAAATAAGGTTCGTTTACACAAAACTGGGGCATCTCCAGTGAAATCCTTTTCAACTGTTTGTCTCATACTTTACCTTATTTCTCAGATTTTTAAGCTCTTCGCTCATCTTTTTTTGTTTGTCTTTGTCGTTGACCAGTGGTTCGAGGTACTTTTTCTGCAGCTCAGTCCAGAAAACTTCTTCATCCTGCAATGAAACAAACTCTTTCAGATGTTCAGCCAACAGCAAGACAACTTCAGCCTTACAACAGTGTCAAAGTCAGCAGATAAAAGTGGCCATAATCCAACTTTTTGCCAAAATGTGAATTGTACATGATTTTTTAACAGTCTGTACAGCAAAAAACAGATATTTTTTTCACATCAGATCCGAGATCCTAATCCTAAGAAGAAAAAAGTGTGAAAGCGCAATTCATCATCATTTGATATTATTTTTTTGACATATTTTTTTCTGATAAACTTTGTAATAATAAAACCAGACTCACCTCTTCGAGGGAATCCTCCTGCAGCTGCATTTCTATAGACGTACTCTGCAGATCTTCGACCCAGTCTTGAGAGAAGAACAGCAAACATTAGATAAGATCACATGTGCAGGTATTTGGAATGTTTATTCAATAGAGTCAGGCTGGTTTATGCTAAATTGTTTGGTCTTACTTGGAGGAGAATAGACTTCAGCAGGCTCTTGTCTGAAACAAAGTCACAAACATTATTAGGATGTTTATCCACTTTACCCTTTTCACTTATGTTTCATTCAGTGTTCCACTTTGGGGACTTTACCTCTGCTCCTCTCTGATGTCTATGTCCTCTACAATGGTGTTCTGAGGTCCGGGCTCAAATGGTTCTGGTTCTGGGCTCAAGTTCTGACTGAGCTGTTCTCTGCTGGATTTCCGTTCAAACTTTTTGCAACATTTGACCCATGAGAAGAAACGCTGGCAAGTGTTTTTAGCTGCAATTGTTCAAATTCATCAGAGCATATTAGTACAGTCACACTGGTCACTGTGTCACATTACGATAAGATCTTCTGTTTTGATGTTTTACTTAATTCTCACCTTTCTGCGTTGTCATCTGTGGGGCGGCGGCCACAGCCTGGACAGTCTTGGGGTCAGGCTTGGTCTCCCTGGTGCCCCAGGAGACATTGTTTAGGTTGGTCATGGAGTAAATGGTGAGCAGGAGGTAGGCACTGGGGATGCAAATGATGTAGAGAAACCCATAGAACACCAGCACTGCCTCCTGTGGATGCATTACTGCAGTGAAAATGTAAATGATCGTCATGGCAACGATGAAAATACCGCTGGGTGTCAGGATGGTTTGGTCTGCCACCATCGAACCTGATGGATGAAAAATTCAGAGGTTTTAGGATTTTAATACAAATACAAAATCCAACTCAAGCAGTCACACACAGTTACAGAATTAAATTGCAAAAGGAATAAATAACAGTTACTAACCAACAATGATCAACATCTATAGATATGAATTTTCAGTTAAATGTAGAATATAACAATCATTATTTTATTTTGCATCTTTTTGCCATGCAGAAAGATGTTGGAGGAATGTAAGCGCAACACCATCAAGTGTAGATTAGCATACAAGGAGCTGCAAACAATGCACTACTATAAAGGACCTGACTCTGCCACTAAAGATGATTCACTAAAGATTATTTCACCTTATTATGTGTGTAGGAAAATCCCCCTTGTATTTTACCCTTCCCAATACACACAGCAGCTAACATTAGCATTAGCACTTAGCACATGGTACAGTAGGAGCAGTGAGCGGCCATCAGAGGTGGTCTGCCTCAAACACAGAACCTTCTAGTAGTGAGGCAGATGTGCTAACCACTATTATATTCATTTATACTGGTTATTGTGTATTTGAACAGAATGTCATATTGGTCTATTGGTAATTATTTTTTAAAAATGAACCTGCCCACATATGTCTGCATAAGGTCAGGCCTGTTCGTATAACTCACCAACAATGGCCATGGTGACCACCAACATGAGGAATGCGTATATGATACTGAGGATTGCTGCAATAGTGATCTGAGTGTCTGGCTTTAGTTTGAAGCAAAGCCCCAGGTAGATAGCAGGAGGTACCACAGCCAGGACCAGGGCAAGACTGGCGTTTATTTTTAAGACGAAGGTCAAACTTCCTGGAAAATACAACAGAAATGGCAAATGCACACGTTTTACAGTGCAGCTGATCTCAACTTTATGCTCAAGCTTTTTCCACAAAAGCACAAAAATAGGACTAACCTGCGATCAAAAGGCAAATTGTAGCAGGTGCCAGGATGGCTGAGATCATGTTGAAGAGTTGGTAGAACATGAAGGGTTTAGACATGGACGAGTTCCTCTTGCAGATCGCAGTGGTGGCACCCAGAAGGTCCGCTACATTGGCCATTGTGGACGGTCCCCATCGACGGCGCTGAAGACAGGGCATAAAAGTTAGGAAATTGCCAGTTGAAATATACAGTATTAGACAATTAACATGTCCAAACTTCATGACATCCTGTCACTCACTTGGTTGTAGAGTTCTTTAAACTCTTCAGGTGCATTGGTGTAGGCATCAGAAGCTGCGTTGTACTCCACCCTCCATCCCTGCTTCAGAAGAAGAGTGCACAGCCAACGGTCCTCACCTGAGGGAAACATGAAATATAATGGAACAGAGGAAGAATTGAAATCTGTGTGATGCACAGTGTTGGGGTTGCTACTCTGCAAGCATAGCTTGTAAAACTAAAAGTACTTCAGCATGGCAGTAGTTCAAACAAACTACTACATTTCTACCCCTGGAGAAATGAGGAACCATAATGTCACCCATTATTTTTTGAAATAGCATTTAGAAGCCACAAGTTTGTGATTTGGTTGTCACCACATTGGCTTTTTAGAGAAAGAGGTGACCCCAGTTGAAAAATTTGGTGAGGTTGTGGGACCATAGGGGTCAACACTGAAGGGAGCTAAAACCACGCCCAGTCACATCTTTCAAGTGTAAAATATCACTATGGCCTAATGAACAGATGCTCTAATACTGGTTTTATTGGACTTCTAAAGGCTGGCATGCTTTTTTCCGCCTTTGTGTACATTACATGTATTACAGACCAGCATAACATCGTCTAACTGTAGAAGGTAGTAACTCATAATGTAAAAGGAGACCCACTGATGCTAATGCTCTCCAGTCAATAGAGAGGAGCCGTCCTTAAATCTACAACTCAACACAAGTTTTCAGTGAATATTTTTGCACAGACTTTGAGTATTATTATTATATTATTATTACCTTGGTCGTACTGGACGTAGTGACTGGCTTCTGAGGACTTGGTGGAGTACCTCTTCATCACATTGTCATCCATTAGCGCCTCTGCTCTGAACAGACTGAAGCAACCTGGACTGCATAGAACACAGCCAATCATATGCTCGGCTGTCTTCTGCAACCAGTGACTGATGGCGTACTCAAACTTCTGGAACCACACAGCTGGACCTGATATAAGAAGATACAGAGGTACTGCAAACCAAGGCCAAACCATGTGGATTTTCATGTGATTTGACTCACATTTACACCTCTGTTTCTGGACTGTTTGGCTTTGTGCTAACCTGAACCAGTTGGGTGAATCCTGCCACATGCTGCGCCGACACGTGGGTACATTTTCAGTCGATCGACCAGCAGCATCACAGCAGCTGGTTGGAAGTCTGTGTCTCCGTCTAAAGCCAGGAGGTAGGTGTTGTGTTTCTCTTTCTGGTGAAACAGGAACAGGTCGATATGGTTTACATTCATGAGGAGTCACATGTTTGGACAAACTTCTATTCTCTCTTTTCTTACCTGGATCTGTTCTTTGAGGTCCTCCTCATTCTCGCCTTTATCCCAGCGGCGGTAATATTTAGTCATGAGTTTCCATCCCAGAAGATAATAAAGATACATCACCTGGAAAAAGCAATTCATATAAAAAACAAACATTAATTGTTCAAATTTACAAGCATTTTTAAGTAGAATAAGGTATGTTTTTGCTATAATATGGCACTTTTTGAAATGCATATAGAGGAAAAGTGTAGAGGATTAATATTAAGAAGTTTTTCCTTTTTACCTGAGACCACCTCTTCTTGTGCCGGATGAGTTCTTTGTCTTTAAAGTGAACTGTGATTTGATTCCCATGAGGCATTGTGATCACAAGACGGCCTCCGTATGGGGTTCGTATGACCTTCTGATCTGGGATCTTTTCCAGCTTTCTGAAGAACTTGCCATCAATGTCTGTGAAGATGCTGAAGACAGAAAGTGACAGTGAAATACACATACTAATTAAAAAAAGATTTTCTTTAACTAACACATCTCATACATTAATGACAAAAGCTGCTGAGTGTTAATCACTCCTGAGACAACATATTCACACTCAATTTGTGGACACATGATACCACAGATGTTATTCACTCGTACATAATGTCTGGGTGAACTTTGATTCGATTTAAGATTTGAGAACACAAATTGATTAATAAATTTCACAGGTAAAAAACATTATAACTATTTTCACTATCCATAAAAATCATGTTTTTTCTTTTATTCTTTAATGTTTAGGTGAAAAATGACATGATATTATATGATAGTAGATGCACATCCTTGAATAAATTGTGTAACTCCTAAGAAAGAAAACCTTCATCACTTAATTCAATTAAGGATTAATTAAGTATTTATTGATAACAGAGACGCTGCCAACTTCTGAAACAGATCTATGGATAAATGAAGAGCACATAATAGTTAAAAATGTTCGTGCACAACTGTTGAGAGTTTAGGATCTCAATACTACATGTAATCCTGTGAAATTATGTGCTTCCAAAAGTAATAAAATGCAACAACACTTTGCACCATATGTTATTCTTACCTATAAACCTCAGCGAGGACATTCACAAGGGTCTTTGCATATTCGTTGAGGTGACGGCCCTGACCCTCCACATTCTCAAATGCATCATCAAAGTAGATATGGGTGTCGAAGGTGAAATCTTTAACCTTTGCATCCTTCTTTGGTCTGTATTTGTCCAATCTGCAAAATCACAAAAAGGAACTGTAAAGACATGTGACTTATGGGAGTATATTAATTGTTTATCAAATGCAAGTGACACAAGATCAATGAATCAACAGACATAGATTTATAGGAAGAGTGAAATGATTTTAAAAATCTTGTCCAGAAAAGTAGGAAAGCATGTGACTCACCTGAAGATGGAGATGATGATATTCATCATCTCATCGTAGGTCTCGTGCCACATGGTTGCACACAAATAGATCATCGCGGGTTCAGAAGCCTTGTGACTTAAAACAAGACATTTACAAATATGAGATACAAGATCTGGTTTACACAAAGTGAAAATGAATTAACCACAATGATGGTTCCTTTTAACCATATATCTAAATACAGCACATTCCACATGAAGGTAAATACACCTATATGAATTTAATAGCTCACTGAGGAGTAGAAAGAAGAATTCCAAACAGCGCACACTTACATCCTCTTCTTTTTTCTTTTCTGAATGTCAAAGCGGGTGTTGAGGAGCAGAGACTGTTCAATGAAGGCGCCCTCATACAGCCTTCTGATGAACAGGTCCTGGGTCCTTTCGATGCGATAAACAGTGAGGTACCAGAGGTGAAGAGTGGCCAGAACCAGTCCAAGCCACCAGGACACTGCTGAACCTGAGGACCAGAGTCCCAAATAAAGAGGGAAATTTAGCCACAGATATATGTTGATAGAAAAAACTACACAGCCTAAACAACAAGTCTCTTAAGCACATAGTTCAGATCCATCCACTGTGTAACTGCTGCAGTGATTCATACATTTCAGTTCTTTAACCCTTTAACTGATGCAGTGAGTTTACTGAGACAACCATCAGTCTGATAGAGACCATAAAGACTGGACTGGGTTTCAATGGACTAAGGTCATGTGGCCTGATGAGTCCAGACTGACCCTGTTACAGAGTGATGAAGAGAGGCAGATGAAGTAACAACCCATCATGCCTAGTGCCTACAGTACAAGGCTGTGTGTGCAGTTTTATGATCTGGGGTTGATTTAGTTGGTCAGGTCTAAGATCCATAACATCATGTGTCTAAAACATTCAGTAAATAAATGCTGTGACACTGCATGTGTTTTTGAAATGATGCCACAGTGAATGCACGCTGTCGTCAAATCTTTTTTGTCCACAGTGTGCACGTCCTTTGCAGAAACACACCACGAGCTAAAGAGGATGACATTCAATAGTGTTTTTTTCCATCTACTTTTAGATCAATAACATGAAACTCTCAGATTACTATTAAAGTTAAGTCAAATTCATAGTCTGAATATAATCAGTCAACAGAGGAACCGTTACATCTTCCACTGGTTTCTGAACTGCTGTTTTGAAGCCAGCGTGTACATTTTGTCCATTACTATGTGTTGATCTTTTGGAGGGAGAAGTGACCATATTTGGACAAAAGGGGCAGAACTACATGAAGTAAACTAAGGCTATATGCTAACTCACTGAGTCAGAAACACTGTAAACTTCATCAAAACTGACAAACAAAGTAGCTTTAGAATCAGTGGAACCTCTTAACCACATCTACACTGCTGCTGTATATCAGGAAAAATGCATCTAATTAAATAAACCAAAACTCAAAACCAAATTTACCCTGATATCTTATAAGAGGAGGACAAAGGTAAAGACGGACCAGATCACTTATTATAGGGTCTAAATATTATGAATGAGACCAAAAAATCTAATGACTAACTATATGTAGAGAGAAGTTCAGTGTAAGTGTACGGGGCTTTTTGGCAGCATCTAGTGGCCATCAGTGGTATTACAACTTTAAGTTACTTCTGCATTGGCTCCATTTTGGAGCTTTGTCTGATCAAATAAAGAAATTGAATAGAGACATAGAAGATGGTAGCCTGGCCAGCCATCCGGTTTTTCTCAGTGATTCAATACTGAGAAAACAGTCTGGAATTGGGCCAGTCGGGTGTTTCATGGGTGTTTCACAATGCATTACTTCTTTTTGTCGCGAGTCAAAGTCAGTTCCATGTCCGCAAATCTCTCTACAACTGTTACTTGATTCAAAAATAAGGCTTGAATTACAGATTACACCCTGTATTCTCAAGTTTCTCTGACAAAAGCGACAGTAATCATTCACCCAGGTTTCTACTCGACCACCACCACCGCACGCCATGATGGAAACATGCTGAGGTTTGTTGACATTAGGGATCTGCTCGTTGCATAATTACGTCACATCTATCTTATCTGTGATTGGTTTACTCTGCGCCTGTTAGTCCCGCCTTCATATTTGGATTCAAGCCCCACGATTCCAGATGGCTGGCCAGGCTGAGAGGATGGTGGTGGTTTTTTAAATAAATTTACGAACACATTACCACTACTACCGCCTTTACATTAATGTGTACCAGGTTCTGGTTTCTTACCCGTTAGCATTCCGATGTCAAAAATCCTCGACATGTCCAGGAAGCACAGAGTGTGTGTGACATCATAGACAAGATCTGGGAACACGGTGCCATTCAGGTTTGTGTTTCTTCCGTCCACGACTACGCTGCAGTAGTTTGTGAAGTTAGTGCTGGTGCCGTTCAGACTGATTCTGTAGTCCTGGTAGTAAACGATGACCGGGACAATGAACAGAACCATGACGGACAGAGAGGCCAGGTACAAAGGCAGGATGAAGCACCGTCGCAGGGCATGCATCTTACAGGCCGACAGGGAGAACCAGTGGCAGAGCGCTGAGGAGACCAGCTGGACCCCGATGATGATGGAGATGATCCTTGTTTGACGGCGGGGGATGGAGGTCACCACGTCCCAGTCCATCTTGGCCAATGGGACGTAGGCTCCGAGCACGCAGGCCGTCACTATGATCCGGAGCAGGCTGGAGAAGATGTTGAGCATGTTCTCACACCTTCTCATGTCTTTGTAGAAGACTTGGATGAAGATGGACTTGCTGTGCTCGCTGATCACCCTGATGTAGTTCTCCCACCAGTTAAAAGACACCAGCAAAGACCCACCCACAGCCAGGCCCACCCAGAGCGCCATCTTCGTGTCACTGGGGTTCTTCATGATGTACAAGGTCAGGAAGAGGGTGTAGCCAAGCAAAATGAGGATGAAAGCGGTGATGGAGGGCAGCAGGAAGCGGTTTCTTTCTTTGGCCATGCACTGAGCGATGATTTGAAGGAGCGCAGAGAGGATCGCGATGCCGTTCAGTATTGTGACATTGGTAACGATGTCCAGATGTGGCATGGCGACGATGGTGAGGATCGCCGCACTCGTAGACGCTACGAACTCAAAGAACAGAACCTGAAGAAACAAAATCAAGTGGTTCAGAAAAGTGCAAGTGTTCCTGTCACGGTCTGTCTTAGAATGAGCCTTGTCTCACCAGAGCAACGGTAGTTTTTTTGGGAAACTTTGATGTCTTGTAGCATGCCTTCCAAACACTTTTGAGAAACAGAAGGAGGCTTGATGCAATAAGAACGCAGCCAATACACAAGAGAGCGACAGGTTTCTGGTCATCTGGGAGAGTCTGTGTGCCTTCATTGGACAAAGTGATGAGGAGGAGGAATGACGACTGGAAGAAACAAAAACATATAATTCAGCTCATGTCCAATCAGCAGCTGGATCACTAAATGTGAACTAAATTTAAATAAAAGATCAATAGAATAAAACATTACAGAGATTCTGAGTCATTTTTCACATTGTGTAAAACTACAGTACGAGGGGGGGCTGAAAAGTTCATAGCCTGACTAAGAAGGAGTTATTCCACCGCAATGAAACTCGGCATACATTAAATTCAACCTCTCCTGATACTAACTGCATTGTTTCCTTCCAGATAAACCAATACTAGATAAATAATTTAGGACTTTGAAAAGTAGTACCACAGACATTTCATGAAAATGCTTGCTTTTCACCCCTCCCTTGTTCTCCCTGCCCCTCTTGAATTCATCTTCCCAGTTTTGCACAGCTGATAGAGCTGGAGCATCATCCCCTGTAGCAACCATGTCAGCATGAATGTCCTTGGGGGCTAACCCTTTTTTCTGCAGACATTTGATAAGACCACATTGCCATGGATGGTTCACCAAATGTCTCTGGTACTACTTTTCAAAGTCCTAAATTATTTATCCATTGTGGGTTTATCTGGAAGGAAATCATGCAATTAGTATCAGGAGAGGTTGAATTTAATGTATGCCAAGTTTCATTGCTGTGGAGTAACTCCTTCTTAGTCAGGCTATGAACTTTTCAGCGCCCCCTCATATGTTGGAAATGGGAATAATAAAATATGAAACCTTGCTGCATAGTGCTAATCCGAACACGATCAGAGCGACTACAATGAGGGCGATGAACCTCAACAGTTTGATCATTTTCCAGGGAGTGTGTTCATCTTGGATCATGGGAACCTCTCGGCAGGTATCCCATGACCTCCTGCAGCTGGACGGGGATGGAAAGTCAATTAGAAGTCAAAATTTGTGAGAAATACAAGCTGTTATTAATGTCTCTTTACCTGCAAACAGTTCTTTTCTTTTTTTTGTTTCACCAGTTTGATAAAAGTTGATTAATAACCATGAACAACTAAGATAAAACAACTTACATATTAGGTCTTTAGTCTCCTTTTACTATTCAATGTGCTTTTACTCTTACATTTTAATTGTACTGAAATAAATGAGTTATTTTGGAACATCTTTAATCGTATTCAGCCTTTTAGATCTACTTAACTTCATTTTTAGGTAGTTGCAGTACCTTTTAAAATGCTTATGTTAAAATGAAATAACAAAAAGTATATTTAATATCATTTAAATTTTCTGCCTTAAATATTTTTTCCTCTGTTGGCTCACTTCCTCAGGATTTCTTGTGCCTCCTCTCTTTATTGTCATTTAAAGCCTTAATGTGACTATATGTGAAGTCTTTTTGGAAAAACAGAACATGAAAATTGACCCTCCAAAAATATGCTTTTGTTTTCGTGTATATGAAGTATAACTAAAGCATACATCAGACACTTCGTAAAGTCAGATTAAAGCCTAATATATAATTAACTGATCATTAAAATAAAATAAAACAAAAATAAGTAAAATAAAATAAAATAAAATATTTAGGAAAGATAAAATGCAGAGAAAAATTCATTTGAAAGTCCCCAGAATGTAACTCTAGGTCTTTAAGAATCAATTACAAAATTACATAGCATTTCAAAGTACACTTGTGGTGTTTTAATACAAAATTACATATCTTAAATACATGTCAAATAAGTGTGTTTTAAGTATGCATGAATTTCCAGTATATCATTTTTATTCAATGCTCTTCATTATGTTGAAAAAATATTTAAAAATAAATTAGATATAAAATTAAGCAAATTACATTAAAATAAATGTACAGTTTGTTATATTGCTAATTGTTATACTTATTTAAATATTAAATTATTATTATTCTAATCAGATATTTTTAAATCGGCATCGTTTTATTGGTTGTAACTTATTGAATCTAATGCACTTACTTGGTGGTATCTCTTTCCTCTTCCATGGTGACTGTGGAAAATAGAAAACCTTAGAATGAATGCCAGATTTTAAGGCTGTTAAACTTTATCACACCACAGTGAGAAAAAAAAAGAGGCTGTGATTGGATGGAAACTGAAGCAGGAGGAGGGGCTGAATAACTGGCTTCAGTCTCATCGCTGAACTACACCAAAACCTGTCCAACTACCGACTTTCTCCCACAAGGGAATGAGGGAACACCCAAAAGTTTTGTAGTGTATGAAGCTAAGAGAAGATGGTGCACAAAAGGACAGTTAAAAAGAAATCTGACTCATTATAGAATTTTTAACAAGAATTAGGGATGTGCAATGACAAAGATGACATTGAGATTACCAGGCGTTGACACTAAACCACCTCTTGTTTTCTTAACCTCCTAAGACCCAGAAAATGTCAGCCAAGTACAAGCTTTTTTTTTGTTTTTTTATTAATTAAGTGCCTATATTGGAAACATCATGATGCAACAGTTTTTTTCAGATTTTCAGATTTTAAAATTTTTATGGAATGTCCTTTGTGGTGGACAGTTTTCTCTTCTTTTTTTTTTGTATAAGGTTGTGAAACTCTTGTCCACAAATGTGGACAGAAAACCCATAGCTGGGTCTTAGGAGGTTAAGAGGGTGGTTTTATTAAAATACACAGATTATGTAACTGTCAAGGAGGAAATGTGTAGTCAAACTCTTTATTTTCATGAGAAAAGAACCTCAGTGAACGCATCACATAACCAAGAATGGATTTGTTAGAGTATCATATTTCATCACATTTAGAAGTTTTTCCGTCTGCTACAGACCATTATATGACTAAATAATATACATTAGAATTAACAGCCTCTTGATGCCTATTGATGAAGTTTACGTTTAACATAAAACTGCTTATTCATGTAAGCCTGTGCTTATTTCACCCCAAACCGTGGTTATTTCCTAAACTTGTTTTGTTTGTTTTTGTTGTCTGTACATAATCTCCATAGCCTAAATACAACAGTGATTCTGTGACATTTTAGCAATGACACACCTGTCTAAATGTCATAAAATACTTGTTCAAGTGGAATAAAAATAATTGATACTTATACCTCATTAGACGGAACAAGGAAAGAAGCAGTAAATTAAAAGCTCTTCTGCAGTAGCACAAGTTTCCCTTTTCTTTCTTGCTACTTGGGCATTGACATAATTAAAGCTTACTTTGCCTTTGTAGGATTTTTACCTCATGTGTAATGGCATTCTGATGAACTATGACACAGCATATGGAAAATGAAGCCCCACAGCCTCGCACTGCAAACTGTAACTCATCAGACATAGGCATTGCCTGTGTCAGATGTTATCTCAGCCTGTATGTGGTGTGTCCGACATAAGATTAGAAGAAAAAGACAGTGTTTAATAAGCAAGATTTAATATAAGAAGTGATCAAATTCCTCTGGTGAAGTAAAGGCCCCTGTACATCTGATCAGACATGAGCATGTTTACATACACATCATAATTCCAATACTATTCCAAACAAAATGTACAGAAGTGACGTCCTCTACCTTCAGATTGTGTCCCATGTGACCTTATGAACCTCTACAGCACAGGTGTCAAACACACAGCCCTGTGGACTAAAACCGGCCCACCAAAGGGTCCAGTCTGGCCCATGGGAGGAATGTGTGAAACACAAATATTACACTTAGGATATTGACAATCATTTTACTTCAAGTTCCACATTCAGCCCAATTCAATCTCAAGTGGGTCAGATCATAATAATCTATAAATACTGACCACTCCAAATGATTTTCGATGTTTTAGTGTAAAAAAATTTGTATAAATTTACATGAAAATGTTTACATTTACAAACTAAACAAACTATCCTTTCACAAAAAATGTGAACCTGAACAAATATGAACAACATGAAATGTCCAAAGAGAAGTATGTATAATTTTTCTATCTATTTGTAGATCCACTGTGATCGGTAAGTTGGAGTACGCATGTTTGAATGAAAATCTGAGGAATAATATTGTTAAAATTGCACTTATTTTTCATAATAAATTTCAGCTGTTCATGTTTGTTCATGTTACTCTTATTTTTTTAAACGATAGTTTGTAGATGTATGAGTCTGGGTCCTGAGTCCTATATCAGAAAAAAAAATATTACAGTCATTGACAAGAGACAGCGCATATACTGTATATATATATATATATGTAGCATTATGCACTGAATTAGGATTTTTGTGAAGAGGCTTTTTTTTGCTTAGAAAGTACCTGATTTAGCATCAAATGTCTAAATATTATTTGCATTACATTACATTGGTTCTGCGTGACGTTGTGAATATTTGAGTTACATAATTACAGCTCGCATTGCTTTTGTCACCAGTTGTTTGCTCCTGGAGGATTCTGTTGGTGTCTGTGAATTAGTTTATCATTTAATCTGGTCTTGACCAGATCTAGATGTAAAAACTCATGAGGTGACTTATATTATGATTTGGCGCTATTTAAATAATTTTATTTGATTTGACTGCTGCCATAAGATTCTTTGCCACATGTGAATTTTGATCAAGTATGATACATTAGCATTTTTGCAAATGCTTTAATTATTGTAAATCTGTAATGATGCGACTGTATCGCTGCTGTCTGGGCCAGGTCTCCCTTGTAAAAGAGATCCTCCATCTCACTGGGACCAACATGGTTAAATAAAGGCTTAAAAAAATGAATAAATAATGTGGAACAATGAAGCCCTGTGGCCTCTCACTGCAAAGTGTCAGACATAGACTTTGTGTATATCAGATTTTGTCTCAGCCTGTACATCAGGGGTCTCAAACTCAGATCCTCGAGGGCCGGTATCCTGCATGTTTTGGATGTATCCCTCTTCCAACACACCTGATTCAAATGATAAGCCTATTATCAAGCTCTGCAGAAGCCTGATAACGACCGTCAGGTGTGCTGGAGGAGGGAAACAACTAAAACATGCAGGATACCGGCCCTCGAGGATCTGAGTTTGAGACCCCTGCTGTACATGGTGTGTAAGAGATAAAATGAGAAAAAGGATATGTTTAAATAAGCAAGCAAGCAAGTGAGCACCTGTAGCATTATGCACTGAATTAGGATTTTTGTGAGGAGGCTTTTTTTTGCACAGAAAGGAGCTGATTTTGCATCAAATGTGTAAGTATTACCTGTATTACATTACATTGGTTCTGTGTGATGGAGTGAATTTACCATTTGTGGGTGCTTTGTGCATTACACACCAGATTTTGGTCTTATTTACACTGATTTTGCACCAATAAAAGTTGCACAATCCTTTTCTGGATCCTTGTTTTAACCCACACTGTGACACTAATGACTCATATTGTGGTCTACTGTCGCATCAATATTTTTGATTTGTCCAACTGACAATGGAACCAAAGTATAAAAACACATTTTACATGTACCTTTGTCAAACAGACCATAGATGAGAGGTGTGGATTTGGAGATCTGAACATATAAAGCACCTGTAAAATCCAGTGCTGTTTATTGAATTACATCTGCTTCGAAATAATAAAAAAAAAGGTTAACTGCATCTACACCTGAAGTTATTTCAGTTCACATTAAAAAGAAACTCTGGTCACAGATGTAAAAAGTTATTTTGTAGTTCTGAAAAGACCCTAACTCTGCATCAGGAGCCATGTGCCTGGCTGTTGTCTTGTTTGTCTGACAGACGCTACAGCGAAATCTGCACAAGGAAACTGACGAGCAGAAGGGGAAAAAACCAACAGAGGTGTGATGTAATATATGAATATCTTTTTCATTTCTTCCTCATACTGATCATCGTGCAGTGAAAGAAATGCAGCGCTTGGCTGTTGGCTGTGCCAGATTTAACGCCCATTCCAGCATCATCACCTGCATGTAAAGGAACTTCAACAACCTGTAATTTTGTGTTTCAACCAAATGAGGTAAAATAATGAAATCACTGGTCTAGACTTACCAGAGCCTCACTTTTTTAAATCTTAGAATGATGTGCATGCTATCTTTCCTACTCATCAAAATATTTTATATGCGGTCAAGGCTTTATTAACATTTTAATATCATTAAAGAGACCATGAGACCATACACATAAAATGAATAAAGGAGTTCTCTGGTTTTTAAAGTGTTTGTACTTTTACTGAAATTATGTGTGTACTTTTGCTCCAGCAACAGTTTTAACATCCCATATAAATAAGAAACATCGCAAGAAAAGTAATAAGGAATTGTTCTTCCCATATCAGGTTACATCAACTCTCATCACTCTAACCCTTGGAAACCTAGAGCTATTTCTGTTGTGACATCTAAGAGATTTATTACTGTTTATTATTTCATCTACTGCATTTGTCAGCAGAAACTAGATGTTTTCCTATTTGTAGTTTACTGATCATGTAGGGGAGACCGGGTATGGTTGTAACACTTTTTGTCTCAGCTCCTATAACTTGCAGAGTGTTCACGGTAGGGCTCTCAAATTTTGACGCAAAGTACCCTCATTTGTTTACTACAAATAGAAATACCTACAACTTCTCCAACTAGATCACAGAATTAATTATTTAATGTCAAAGGCAAGGAGTGCTAGTGTTAAAACCTACTCCACTACCGGGGTAGGTTGTAACACCACCTGGGGTAAATTGTAACAGTAAGATTAAAGAACTAAAAACTGAGACTACACCACAAAATGTGCTTCCATTTAAATTTACTGTGTATGTGCTAACACTTAAACATCTTCCAGTGTTTTACTAAGAACAAATAGAAGATATCATTGATGGGTAAATAAAAACATTCTGAACATTAGAAATTCAGCTTTCATAATGTTTTCTACATCCATACCAAAGTGACAACAGTGTTTGAAGGAAGAATCTCAAGTCCTGGGTTACTACACACATTCTAACCATCAGAACTCTAGCCACTTATAAAGGGTTACATAACATGGTACTTTACCGCCCATTGCACATTAAATGTAAATTAAGCTTATGGTTTGTTCTTGAAGGTGCATTGTTTAGTTCCTCAGATGCTTGGTTTTAAGTTTGAAGTTATCGGATAAACATTGGAGGATTTGGATTCTGGCACAGAAACAGTGTGAAGGAATTTAGTTTTTTAGGTAGGAATTTTTATTAGGTTTTGTTACTGGTCCTTATACCCATCTATTTTAGGGATTTCATTTTTGTTTAAAAAAAAAAAAGTATGTTTGAATTAACAAAGATTTAGAGTTGCCACACTATTTCTTATTTATGTATAAAGCAACATGTAACACTTCTATTTACTGTCTCTGTTCTTTTAATGTTTTGTTTTTGCAAAATAAAGAGCTATTAAGAACACTTTGATGTATGATTTTTGACTTACACTTTACGTAGAGCCAGCAGATACTGCTCATAAGTCATCATACTTGTGTTATAATATACAATTGCTAATAACCTCATACAGTGTTGTCACTTTACTAAAAGCTCTTAAAGTCCTCTTGTAACTTATTATTGATGTTTATAAGGCATTATTCAGTTTCAGAAACTACATGTCAGAGCAGTTCTCTGTGTCTTTATAACTGGCCACAGTTATGATGGATATAATGTGTTCTGTAACCCAGGACTGGAGATTCTTCCTTCAAACACTGTTGTCACTTTGGTGTGGAGGTATAAAACATTCTGAAAGATGAATTTATAATACATTATGCCTACACTTTGAATACTTTATTAACCTTGGTATAAGTTGTTTTACATGATCATAAACTGTTGTAATGACTTTTATAATGCATTATAAATGCATTATAATGTCTTATTAATGTGCACTTAATGCATTATAAACTAGACCTTCAAATAAAGTGTTACCAACTTTCTCAGTGGCTTTGATCCTAAGAGTCAAAGAACATTCTTTGAAAAAATATTCAAAAATACTTATGAATGGTGTACTCATGACTTAGACTAGACTTATTTGTCCCAGAAGGGAGATTTGTTTCCACATGATTGTACATAGAAATTGTCACACAAACACGCACATTAACGTCAGACAGAAAAGAAAAACATACAGATAAGGCAGACATACAGTATCACAAATACACTTAGTTGTGGCAGACACGGCAACAGATATGAGAAGGAGGAGAGTGTGATCCATAAAACTTCAGTGGAAGGTCAGAGGCAGCTCCCAATTCACAAAAAAAATTAAAGGAAGATGTTTTTCACCTAAAGAAACCACAGCCAAGCGCACAAATGATAAAACATGGATGTGAGTGTGTTCATCTGTATGTGTCATCTGTCTAATCAGAATCAGATTCACAGTGATCACAGATATATGTAGGTTTTCCTGGGGTGCAATTTTGAATGAATGAATGAATGAATGAATGGTTTATTTTGGTTTGTACAGTAATCCCTGCACACAGCACAATAACCACAATAAACACAAAAATAGGACCAGTGGCCCTGTAGCTTAGCTTAATGGCCCTCTCCCCTACATGTTTTTTTTTATATTTATTGTTTTATATTTAGTATTTCTGTCTTTTTTTTTTTTTTTTTTAGCTAAATATATGATCAATCAAACATTAAAACAAGTATTCATCTTTGAACTTTATGGGTTTTACTGCTGAATGCCTGGGAAACATGATACAAACCCTAAGATGCTGTGGGCCACCCTAACAGGTCCACTTCCTTCACTTCAAAGAAATGGATTAAACGTACGATAAATGACAAGAGGAACCAACCTAAAGTGTGATGGTAATATGTTGGTCCCCAGTCAGAACAACTTCAGCATTCTTTGTCTGTGATCCAACAGCCGGTGAACTCTACTAAAGGAGTTAGGGCAGTTAGATCCAAAACATAGTCTCTCATTTGGTGCTTTGATGGTGGAGGTGTGGAAGAAAAAGGCATGTGCCATCATATCTGATGTTAGATATGGTCATTGATGTGAATAAACAAATCAGATTTACAGTAATGTAACACACAAACCAGACAGAGCTGATAGAGATGATTAGCTATTTACTGACATTTATGAGTGATTCAGATCGACCAGCTAACCTGTTAAATGCATTTCTTTGGATGGTGGGAGGAAGCTGGAGTATCCACAGAGAACATGCAAACTCCACACAGAAAGGACTGGGTTTATTATCACTATATCATCCTCTGCATTTTGCATTTTTAGTGAAAATCATGTATTTTACTATTATTGATTCACTTGTCATAAGGGCTGCACTATTGGAAAAAACTGACATTGCAATTTTTTTTTAACCCTGTGATATATATTGCGATTTGAAAAAAAAAAACTCAGGAGGTGTAGAAGCCAATAATGTAATAACAGCCAATAACGTAATAACGGTCGATAATGTAATAAATTTGCCATTTTTAAAACCTAATAAGCCAATAACGTAATATCTGGCCAATAACACAGTAGAAGTCCTAAACCGATAACGTAATAACCTTTGGCCAATAACATTATAACTTATTGGTTGGTTATTACGTTATTGGCCTGATAAAAAAATTTTTTGCAAATGTAATAACTGAGTCAGTAACATAATAAGTTATAACGTAATTGGCCAAAAGCTATTATGTTATCTGTTCAGGACTTTTATTACATTATTGGCCAGATATTACATTATTGGCCTATCACATTTTAAGAATAGCAAATTTATAACATTATCGGCCGTTATTTCGTTATCGGTTGTTATTACATTATTGGCATCTACAGGAAGATATGATAGCTGTGTGATGCTGATGTAAATGGTCAAACTAATTAGTTGTTTCCTCGAGTTATGGCAACAGGTGCAAGGCACTATCGACACAGAACATGTGTTTCAATATCATCCGTCTTGTAGCCAAAATAATTCCAGGTAACTGACGTTGCTTTTCTTTTTGGCACCAAGTCTTTATTTATGGTGATTTTCTCTTGTTTGTTGCTCATTTTTAGCTTACAGGCCGTAAGCTATTGTCGTCCTGCAGTGTCCGTCGGCGTCGTGGGCGTCTGTCATCTGTCGTCGTCCGTCATCCGTTACAAAAATTTCAATCGTCTTCTTCTCTGAAACTACAATTCCGATTGACTTCAAACTTGGTATACAGCTTCTTTATGATGATGTCAACAAAAGTTAGTGAAATTATTTGGATCTGGATCTGATTCTGGATTTGGTGCCACTTTGAAAAATTTCCCTGTTATAAGAGATAGGAAGTGGATCGATGCAATAACTCAGTAAATATAAATGATATCCAGTGTAAATTTCTCCAGTCCATCCCTGATGGGGTGATGACCCAAACATAATGTCCACATGCTGATCAGGATCTCCTTCTGGATCCGGGAACTTATGGAAAATTTAACATGGACTCTTATGGGGAAAAAATTTCAATTGTCTTCTTCTCCGAAACTCCAGTTCTGATTGACTTCAAACTTGGTATACAGCTTCTGTATGATGATGTCAACACAAAGTATTGAAATTATTTCGATCCAGATCTGATTCTGGATTTGGTGCCGCTTTGAAAAATGTTCCCATTATAAGAGATAGGAAGTGGATTGATCCAATAAATCAGTATCAATGATATCAAGTTGGAATTTGAATTTTTTACAGATCTGATTGGAATATGACCAAAACATGGGCTATTTCTGTAAAATAATAAATACACAGAACTGGGTGATAATAAATGGCATCTGGATACATTTCCCAAAGCTTTTAATTTGTGTGGTAAGCTACAGGGCCATTGGTCCTATTTTTCAGTATTGTTACCAGTGACTCACTCCAAACTGATCAAAAATCGGATCGCTGCGTGCAGTGTGTGTCAGGTACTCTTGAAATTATATGAGAACATGTTGAGTTCATTTGCCTCATACATTGCAGGACCTGTGATGTGACAATTGGGCACACGTACATCGCAATGACGATGCTCAAACGACATGTTGTGCAGCTCTACTTGTCATGTAAATGGCCGTTAAAGCTCAGAGGAGATTCAAAGGTTATTATATGAAAACAGAGAAAACTGAAGAAAACATGACTTTTTCAGCAAAAATATATCATTAACTGAACATAAAAACAAGTGTCTCCAACCATGCTCATTTATCAGATTCCATGGGTTTTATTGGTGAATCAGTGTTGTAGAAGATGACGGTGTTTCCACAATCACTACAGATTCTTATCATAAATGTTGCATGTGCAGTAGAAGTAGTAGGTCTCACAGTCTTGCTTTTTTTTTTTTTTTTTTTTTTTTTTTTTTTTTTTTTAATTTGAGCAATTAAATTATGGTTGAAAAGTGTGTTGTAACACAAGTGCTATTGAACATGTACCAAGTTAATTATTACTGAAAATTGCTTAGTAATGCCTTACACTACTGTATTTCAACAAAAAGGAATCTGTTATTGTAATGCATTACTTTTGTAACACATTACTCCCAACACAGGTTATTAACAGTAAGAATATAAAAACAGATAATACAGTTTACAACATGTCGTACCAATGCTTAATGGAAATAACAGATATGGTATATGCGGTGACATGAAATAAAATCAAAATGGCTAAAAACAAGTATGATGATCTTGTATTAATGGTTGCACGGAATTTTTGAAAGAGGAGAGTGGAATGAATGAGCTCAGCTCTAAAGGAAGCCAAAAAGAGGAGCGGCCAAAGGAGTTTTGGGCTTCACTGACTGTAGGATTAAAGACAAAGAAGGCTGAGGCTGATCTGATGGGGGACCAACATGTTTCATCGCACGTTATCTTGGTTCCTCTTGTCATTTATCTTACATTTAATCAATTTTTGTGTTTGAAGGAAGTCGACCTATCAGGGTGACCGATAGCCTCTCAGGGTTTGAATCACATGTTTTCCAGGTGAACGCACACACCATCATACCTGATGTTAGATATGGTGGGTGTTTTCCGATGATGAGTATAAATAAACTCATAATGCTGTGACCTACAAACCAGAGGTGGGTTCCTGTTTCATTTACTGAAGCGGCCAGACCCAGATTAACTTGGTTCAGTTCTTTGAAGTGAGATAATGCTAGTAAACCAGTTTGTCCACATCAGTTTCCAAATTACCTGAGTTTGAACTTGATTTGTTAACCTGAGACTATGCAAACAGGACAGATCCTGGTGTTTTGGTAAAGTCACTTCATGGAAATGTCCGTGGAGTTTGCATGTTCTCTGCAGCTTCTGCATGGTTTGTGGTGATTTCCAAATACATTTTTCTCTACATTGAACACATATATATGTACTTTCTAAGTGATTTAACACTATTTATTATAAAATTATTCATTTATTTGATTCTGATTTGTTTCCAATCCATTCATTCATTCATTCATTCATTCATTCATTATCTGAACTCGCTTTATCCTCGCTAGGGTCACAGGGGACGCTTGGAGCCTATCCCAGCTACTTACGGGCGAAGGCAGGGTACACCCTGGACATTTTGCCAGTTCATCGCAGGGCTGACATACAGAGACAAACAATCACTCTCACATTCATACCTATCCAATCCAATCCAATCCAACTTTATTTGAAAAGCACTTTAAAACAACCATAGTGGACCAAAGTGCTGTGCAGAAAAATAAATAAAAACCAAAGTAACAGAGTAAAATAAAAGAATAGATTAAAAGACATAGAACAACTGTAAAAATACAATTTTAAAAAATTAAGAAATTAAAAAATAAATAAATAAATAAAAATACAGAAGAATAGATAAAACCTAAATAAAAGAATAAAATACAAGAATAGATTAAAGCTGCAAGCAGCATTGGGCGGGACCTCGCACCGGGTGTTCCGCCTCCCCCGCGATCCGCCTCCCGTGACCGTCGAAACCTCAGCTCCACTCACACCTCTCCGTCCCCATACCAGTTCCCACCCTTTAGTGTCTGTCCTCCTTACATCTGTACAGAACACCAGCGACCTTCTGCTGAAACCACCATCACCTTTAAATGAGACTTTTATTTTGGAAACCCTACTGTGTGTATGTGCATTTGTTTTGTATGTGAGAGAAAGAATCAGTTTGAAAAATGAATTGAAATTGTATGAATAATTGAGCACTGAAGTGATGATTTACCACATTTAAGGCTTTTATTTTGGAAAAACCCTATTGTGTGAGCATGTGTGTCTGTGAGAAAGAGTACTTTTGAATGAAGAAACATTGTACAAACAGTTGAGTGTTTGATCATAAAAATGAAAAGAAGTTATGTAATAGAAATTTTGTATTATTGGTAATTTGGGTTTTATTTAGTAAAACCTGTTTTAAAATGGAGAAAGAAAAAAAAAAAAAAAAAAATATTTGGATTGTCTGGGACTTGAACCCAGGTCCACTTGTTCTATAGGCAGCTACATGAACCGCTGCACTAAGGATAGACACATGTGACAATGCACCAGGAAGAGTTTTATGGGAACTTTGTCATTGTTAAAAGTGAAAGTAAACATAGTCTTCAAAAAAATCACCATTATTCCATAACCGTAGGTCGGATCTGAAAAATTCTTTCACTTTTGGATTCTGCAGACTTGTGGGAATTTCATGAGGTATAACTTTTTATTCAAAAGTCTGAAATGACTAAGCAGTAATTGCAGAAACGTAGAGTAACTTTCAAAGGCAGATTGCCAACTTCCTGTTGGAGTTAGCTCATGAGTGTCAGCGTATGATTTGTCGGCTCAATCAGACCAACATTTTGGTATTTGTTTCATGTTTCTGTGACATTCCTACTGGCCACTAGGGCAGATTTTGTGTGTTTTTTTAGTACATAGGTGGCGCTACAGAGTCCATTGTGGCACCCAAGGGGTTAATTTTGATATTGAATCAAAGTGTTCACCAGCCATGACATACATGGCAAATTTGGTGAGTTTTGGAGCATGTTAAGGGGGTCAAATGGCAGTCTAAAGGGGGAAAAGTATGAAAAGAAACAAATTGTTATAAATCAATAACCGTACATCCTATCTGAACAAATTTTGCATGTGAGCATTGTGCTGAGTCCCGTGAATGTGTAGATATGTCACATGTTGGGAAAAACTCCAAAGTGAAAAATGAGTTCCAAACATCGCAACTTTGCGGGCTTCTAAAAAAAAAAAAACTAAGACAGTTATGGAAAAAGTGCGAAGTAGCTTTTTTGAGGAGGGTTCACTCTATCTTTTGGCACTATTTAGAAGTCAATATGACAAACGGTGTCATCGGAGTTAGTTTTAAAAATTTTATTTTGAAAGGCAAATTGCGAACTTCCTGTTGGAGATAGCTCATAGGTGTCACTGCGGGATTTGTTGGGCTCGATTGAACGAACGTTTTGGCGTTGGTTTCGTGTCTCTACGACATTCCTACTGGAAGTTTGCAATTTGAGCATTTTACTTTGAAAGGCAAATTCTGAACTTTCTGTTGGAGTTAGGTCATTAGTGTCAGCACGTGATTTGTCGGGCTTGATAAGACGAAAATTTTGGCGTTGGTTTCATGTTTCTACGACATTCCTAGTGGCTGATAGGGCCATTTTTGTGTATGTAGGGGGCGCTAGAGAGGTCATTTTGGCACCTATGGGGTTAATTTTTACATTTTATCAAATTTTTCGCCAGGCTTGACATGTGTGCCAAATTTGGTGAGTTTTCGAGCATGTTTAAGGGGTCAAAATCCAGTCTAAAGTGGCGGTCGGGAAAAAAAAAAAAAAAAAATTAAAGCTGCAAGCAGCATTGGGCGGGACCTCGCACCGGGCGTTCCGCCTCCCCCGCGATCCGCCTCCCGTGACCGTCCACACCTCAGCTCCACTCACACCTCTCCGTCCCCATACCAGTTCCCACCCTTTAGTGTCCGTCCTCCTTACATCTGTACAGAACACCAGCGACCCTCTGCTGAAACCACCATCACCTTTAAAATGAGACTTTTAATTTGGAAACCCTACTGTGTGTATGTGCATTTGTTTTGTATGTGAGAGAAAGAATCAGTTTGAAAAATGAATTGAAATTGTATGAATAACTGAGCATAACAGTGATGATGTCTCACATTTAAGGCTTTTATTTTGGAAAAACCCTATTGTGTGAGCATGTGTGTCTGTGAGAAAGAGTACTTTTGAATGAAGAAACATTGTACAAAGAGTTGAGCGTTTGATCATAAAAATGAAAAGAAGTTATGTAATAGAAATTTTGTATTATTGGTATTTGGGGTTTTATTTTGAAAAAATGTACTCCGTGTACTTTTGAATGTGTGCAAAATTTCCAGTATCCAAAATACAATGCAGTAAAACCTGTTTTAAGATGGAGAAAAAAAAAAAAAAAAAGTGTGGATTGTCTGGGACTTGAACCCAGGTCCTCTTGCTCCATAGGCAGCTACATGAACCACTACACTAAGGACAGCCATAGACAGCTGGCCACCAAGAAGCATTTTATAGGGACTTTGTCATTGTTAAAAGTGAAAGTAAACATAGTCTTCAAAAAATCGCCATAATTCCATAACCGTAGGTCGGATCTGAAAAATTCTTTCACTTTTGGATTCTGCAGACTTGTGGGAATTGAGTGAGGTATAACTTTTTATTCAAAAGTCTGGAATGACTGAGTACTAATTGCAGAAACGTAGAGTAACTTTCAAAGGCAGATTGCCAACTTCCTGTTGGAGTTAGCTCATGAGTGTCAGTGTATGATTTGTCGGCTCAATCAGACCAACATTTTGGCATTTGTTTCATGTTTCTGTGACATTCCTACTGGCTGCTAGGGCAGATTTTGTGTGTTTTTTAGTACATAGGTGGCGCTAAAAGAGTCCATTTTAGTATGCAAGGGGTTAATTTTGATATTGTATGAAAGTGTTCACCAGCCATGACATACATGGCAAATTTGGTGAGTTTTGGAGCATGTTAAGGGGGTCAAATGGCAGTCTAAAGTGGAAAAAGTATGAAAAGAAACAAATTGTTATAAATCAATAACCGTACATCCTATCTCAAAAATTTTTGGATGTGAGAGTTGTGCTGAGTCCCGTGAACGCGTAGATATGTCACATGTGGGGAAAAACTCCAAAGTGAAAAATGAGTTCCAAACATCGCAACTTTGCAGGCTTGTAAAAAAGAAACTAAGACAGTTATGGAAAAGGTGTGAAATCGTTGTATTAAGGAGGGTTCACTCTATCTTTTGGTGCTATTTAGAAGTCAATACCACAAACGGTGTCATCGGAGTTAGTTTTAGAAATTTTATTTTGAAAGGCATATTGCGAAGTTCCTGTTGCAGATAGGTCATGAGTGTCAGTGGATGATTTGTAGAGCATGATCCAACAAAAATTTTGGCACTAGTTTCATGTCTGTACGACATTCCTACTGGCCACTAGGGCAGTTGCAGTTTTTTTCACATAGGTGGCGCTAGAGAGCCCATTTTGGCACCTATGGGGTTAATTTTTTCATTTTATCAAATTTTTCGCCAGGCCTGACATGTGTGCCAAATTTGGTGAGTTTTCGTGCATGTTCAGGGGGTCAAAATCCAGGTCAAAGTGGTGTGTGAATAATAATAATAATAATAATATAAAAACGAACGAAAAACAACAGGGCCTTGCTTGCAGGCAAGGCCTCTCACTGTGTGAGAGGGCCTTACCTTTCGGCTCGGTCCCTAAAAAACGAACGAAAAACAATAGGGCCTTGCTTGCAGGCAAGGCCTCTCACTGTGTGAGAGGGCCTTACCTTTCGGCTCGGTCCCTAATTAAAACATAAAAAGCTGTACACTTAAAAAAACAACATTATTTAATCCATAAAGACCCAAACAGCCACCGGTGACCAAGACCATCTACTGATCTAAACTCTTTAATACTTGTTGATCTACTAATCCTGTCAATACATGTAAAATAATTGGCGGAAAATGTAGTTTGTCATCCTTTCATGGTCATCAGATATGACCCATTTGGACGTTCAGAGGCTCCGCAGTTACCATGGAAACACCATCATCTTCTACAACATTGATTCACCAGTAAAACCCATGGAGTCGGATCAGTGACAGTGGATGGAAACACATGTTTTTATGTTCAGTTAGTGATATATTTTACAGAAAAATACACTTTTTCTTCAGTTTTCTCCATTTTGATATAATGACTGTTGAATTTACTCTGAGCTTTTATGAACATCTAAATGATCAGTGTATTAATTATAGGAAAATACATCATTTACACTGAAAAAACACAAAATAAAGAGGATAATATTACAATAAATGGTGATAAAACTTAAGAAAGGTTAAATATAGAGAATAATTCATTTGGGAACTGCCACAAAAGTACAACTGGGTCTGTATGGGTTAATCCAGTGGTTCCCAACTTTTTTTTGGCTTGAGACCCAATTTTAACATCACAAATTTCTGGCAACCCCAGACATTCAAAACAGAGACGGTTTTTGCTTGGAGGTGTCTTAGTGGAGGCAGGTGGTTGAAGAAATCTTTTCATTCTCTGTGCGGTCCGGTTTCAACTGTGTCCAGGCAGGCTGAAGCGTAGTAACGCATGCAGTTACATGATCGGGTCAATCAAGATATGCCCTCTCAGATGTTATAACCTGCATTTTATTTGAACTTGATTTTTATTAGGAAAAATGTGTGGTGTTTTAATTATAATTAAACATATATTGAATCATTAAAAAATATTTTTTATTAGTAATTTTTTTACATTTTTTTTTTTTTTTTTTTTTTAATCAATTACTCGAAATTTCAGGCCACCCCATAGGAATTCCAGGTGACCCCATGTGGGGTCCGGACTCAAAGGCTGAAAAACATTGGGTTAATCCTAAAGCAGGTTGTGGCAATGCTGGAGTCTACAGTACATCCTGCACATGTCACCAGTTCATCACAAGGCTGACAAACACTATGTGATACCATTAATATTTATTTCTCAAATCATTATGAACAGAATATCTTATGGCTGTAGTCATGATGTGTCCCAATATTTTTGTTCATGTAGTTTATAAACATCAATATTTCCTTAAAGTTTAATGGGAGATTTTTCTTCCTCAGTGAGATGTGAAGAAAGTAGATGGTTAGTTGAGGTAGAAAATTATCATTTACAGTCAGAAAATGAAAAATATATTAGAAATTTAGGGGTAGAACATTTAAAATCATATGAACAAAAGAAAAAATCTAAGTTGACAGAACTCAAAACCAAGTCAAAACCATCTTTGAGACATTGTGGAAGCAAAGATAACAATTTAAACCAAACTAACCAATGTAATGATATTTATCACAAAATAAAACTATATCATGACATTATTGTTTTGTATCCCACACCCCTGTCCACATACTTTTGTCCATATAGTCTATGTAGAGATGAACAACCATTCACTCACATCTGTGAATGATTTAGATCGACCAATTAACCTATTTAATGCCAAGGCCAATGTTAGAATCTAACCTAGGACTATCCTCTGCACTTCACATTTTTCAGTGGAAATCAGGTCTTTTCATGTATTCTCAGATCTTTAACTGACACTGACAGTGATGCAGTGGTACAAGAGGGTCCTGGATTGGAGTTTTCATGTTCTCCCCGTGTCTGCGTGAAACTCCAGGTACTCCAACTTCCTCCTACTGTCCAAACACATGCACCTTGATAGGTTGGTAGGTTGATAAGTCAAACTAAATCACCCATAGGTGTGAATATGACAATGAATGGTTGTTGGTCTGTATATGATGACACTGGTGACACTTCCAGGACATACCCCACCTTCGACCAGTGGTAGCTGAAATAGACTCCAGCACCCCCCACCCCCCCAAAGGATGAAATGGTCCAGAAAATGAATGAATCATTTGTTAATCATGTAGATGTTCATTAACAGTCAGAATAAATTCAAAGGTTATACCAAAAACAAAAAAAAAACTCAAGAAAAAGTTAGCTTTTCAGTGGAATCGATCAATGAACACTTAATGTAAACACACAACGAAACTCAATCAAAAATAGAAATAGAAAGTTAGCACAGTTCGCTAATCTGATTTTATGTTTGTGCCAAGTTATGTTTATCTCATTGTCTTTTAGTAACTGGAATTGGTGTTTGAAGTAGAGGTGTAACTTCAGATTCTGCAGAGGAATGATAAACAATTCTGGGAAAAATATTTATAACTTCCTTAACCCTTGACGACCTACTTAAGGACCTTGACGATCGTAACGACAAGTTTTTTGTCGTAATTTCCAAATGTATTTTTCTCTACATTTAAACTTTCCTAAGTGATTTATGATTTTAGCATCTGCATTTTTCAGTGAAGATCACATATTTTCCTTTATTTAAGTTACTGATCATGTAGATGTTCATAAAAGCTCAGAGAAAACTTAGCAAAATCTATCATTAACTCAGTGAAAAACAGAAACAGGTGTTGTTGGTTATGTTTAATTTAAAGGAGCGTGAAGTGTGAGAGAGGCGTGGATTCAGATTCTGCAGAGGAATAATAAACAATTCTGGGGAAAATATTTATAACTTCCTTAAGCCTTGACGACCTACTTAAGGACCTTGATGACCTTAACGACAACTACTTTTTGTGGCACTTTCCAAATGTATTTTTCTCTACATTTAAACTTTCCTAAGTGATTTATGATTTTAGCATCTGCATTTTTCAGTGAAGATTGCGTATTTTCTTATATTTAATTTACTGATAATGTAGATGTTAAGGTGTGGGAGACTTTCGGGACCAATTTTTCATCAAACCTGTAAAACCTCAGTCATAGCCTAAGTATCACAAATCTGTAAGTCTTTCTGTGATTACTCACCTGAATCTTTTGCATTACGGTGAACAATTTCAAAGTGCCATCCACCATAAACAAAATGTGTGTTTACAAATAGAGCCAGAAGATAACTCGGGCATCTTCGGAATTTTGCTGCGACGTGCATTGTGGGAAATGGAGGCTCGCGCAGCCACCTGACAGCTGCCAAAGACACGACGCGGAAACGGCAGGAGCTCCCTTCCCTCTATGCATATTCCTCCAGCCGTTTCCGTCTTTCAGCCGTTTCCGCATCGTGTTTCTTTCATCCATATAATATCATATGGTCACGCTGCCATTGCCGTTGCAGGCAGCTGCGTGAACCTCCCTTTCCCACAATGCACGTCGCGACAAAATTCCGAAGATGCCCGAGTTACCTCCTGGCTCTATTTGTAAACACACATTTTGTTTATGGTGGATGGCACTAAGAAATTGTTCACCGTAATGCAAGAGATTCATGTGAGTAATCACAGAAAGACTTACAGATTTGTGATTCTTAGGCTATGACAGAGGTTTTAAAGATTTGATGAAAAATTGGTCAAAAAAGTCTCCCACACCTTTAACTCCATGAAAAACAGAAACAGGCAGTGGTGTAGTCCAGGGTATACGGGAGTATGTGGAGTATACCCACTTATTTTCAGTCAGCATTGGGTATATCCACTTCTAAATCCCCCTGATGTGCACCATTCAGTAGTATCTGGGCCAAATTGCCCATTTTTTTCCCCTTGGATGGTGAAGCCATGACCCGCCCTACTCTGCCTCTAATTGGCTAGTACTCACTACCTTCACTGATTAGATTGGTTAACTTTAGAAATGAGGACTGATGAGCCCAGCAGAGGAAGAGTAGGACGGGTCATGCCGAGGAAACTATTGCTAACTAGCACCGGCCACCTCTGGAACCTGACTGGATACCTCAGGTGCCAGTGCCAACCCAGTTGATTGACAGGTCACTGCACGTCTCTTTGAAAGATACGTGATTACTGGAAATGCAAACGAGAAAGACAGAAAAAACGTCTTTCGAATGAGTGACACATACTGAAAGAACCTATTTTCTGAGATAAGTTTTAAGGTGGTTTCCAAATGAGTTACTGTTTTAAATTACTGGTCATATGACTGCACATTTAGAGAAGAGATTTTGTCGCCAATAGTTAAACTGTGTGAGTAGGCTAATTAATGAAAGGCCAATGTTATGAAAGGCTAACATTATTCTATGTTTGCCTCATGTTGAATCCATTTACTGTACATTCATGCAGCTGCTTGTGTGACCAGTAAAAGCTACAAACTGCTCCTGATCATAATATTATAATAGTGAGCAAATACTACTGAGGGATTTTTGGGTAAAATAAATAGAGTAGTCTTTATATGTCACTGTTTCTAAAACACCATTTTTCTGGACTTAAGAAAGAAAGAAAGAAAGAAAGAAAGAAAGAAAGAAAGAAAGAAAGAAAGAAAGAAAGAAAAGAAGCCAAAAATTGAGAGTATACCCACTTCTCCAGGGAACACTACACCACTGGAAACAGGTGTGGTTGGTTATGTTTAATTCAAAGGAGCGTGAAGTGTGAGAGAGGCTTGGATTCAGATTCTGCAGAAGAATGACAAACAATTCTGGGGAAAATTGTTTTAACTTCCTTAACCCTTGACAACCTACTTAAGGACCTTGACAAGCTTAACAACAACAATTTTTTTGTGGTAATTTCCAAATGTATTTTTCTCTACATTTAACCTTTCCTAAGTAATTTATCATTTCAGCTTCTGCATTTTTCAGTGAAGATCATGTATTTTTCTATATTTAATTTACTGATCATATAGATGTTCACAGAGAAAACTGAAGGAAATGTGACTTTTTCATAAAAATACATCATTAACTGAGCATAAACAAAGTGTCTACATTGTCTTTTGCAGTCGATGTTGTTTAGTAGAAACATTCAGATCGCCAACTGAAATTTGTTTTATTATACTTTTTCAGTTACAGGTTTTGGCATCAGATTTGGTTCTATGTGCACATGTTTCCTTCAGGGTTTTCTATCACATGATTAATGTGTTTTTTGTCTAGGCCATGTTGTTCAGGATGATCATGTTAGAAAAATCCAATTGTTTCTCTAAGTATAGGATGTTATATATATATATATATATATATATATATATATATATATATATATATATATATATATATATATATATATATATATATATATATGCATGCATTATCTGCATTTTATCTGAGTTATTTACATGTATTAATAGGATTAGTGGATCAGACACAAACACACCGGACCACCAACATCACAAACACTAACCAAGAAACAAAAGAAATTATGTGTTATTGTAGATAAAAAAAATTGAGTCTGAAATACCATATTAATCTTGTTTGTAAAAAGAAAGAAAGAAAGAAAAGAAGCCAAAAATTGAGAGTATACCCACTTCTCCAGGGACCACTATACCACTGGAAACAGCTGTAGTTGGTTATGTTTAATTTAAAGGAGCGTAACGTGTGAGAGAGGTGTGGATTCAGATTCTGCAGAAGAATGATAAACAATTCTGGGGAAAATTGTTATAACTTCTTTAATCCTTGACAACCTACTTAAGCCCCTTGACAACCTTAACAACAACAATTTTTTGTGGTAATTTACAAATTTATTTTTCTCTACATTTAACCTTTCCTAAGTAATTTATCATTTCAGCTACTGCATTTTTCAGTGAAGATCATGTATTTTTCTATATTTAATTTACTGATCATGTAGATGTTCACAGAGAAAACTGAAGGAAATATGACTTTTTCATGAAAATACATCATTAACTGAGTATAAACAAAGTGTCTACATTGTCTTTTGCAGTCGATGTTGTTTAGTAGAAACATTCAGATCGCCAACTGAAATTTGTTTTATTATACTTTTTCAGTTACAGGTTTTGGCATCAGATTTGGTTCTATGTGCACATGTTTCCTTCAGGGTTTTCTATCACATGATTAATGTGTTTTTTTTCTAGGCCATGTTGTTCAGGATGATCATGTTAGAAAAATCCAATTGTTTCTCTAAGTATAGGATGTAATATATATATGCATGCATTATCTGCATTTTATCTGAGTTATTTACATGTATCAATATTTTATGTATGGAAGTCTGTCTGTAACTATTTAATGTACTGCTGCCCGTCTTGGCCAGGACACTCTTGAAAAAGAGATTCTTAATCTCAATGAGGTTTTCCTGGTTAAATAAAGGTAAAAAAAAAAAAAAAAGGATTAGTGGATCAGACACAAACACACTGGACCACCAACATCACAAACACTAACCAGGAAACAAAACAAATTATGTGTTATTGTAGATAAAAAATTGAGTCTGAAATACCATATTAATATTGTTTGTAAAAAGAAAGAAAGAAAGAAAAGAAGCCAAAAATTGAGAGTATACCCACTTCTCCAGGGACCACTATACCACTGGAAACAGCTGTAGTTGGTTATGTTTAATTTAAAGGAGCGTAACGTGTGAGAGAGGTGTGGATTCAGATTCTGCAGAAGAATGATAAACAATTCTGAGGAAAATTGTTATAACTTCTTTAATCCTTGACAACCTTCTTAAGCACCTTGACAACCTTAACAACAACAATATTTATTATACTTTTTCAGTTACAGGTTTTGGCATCAGATTTGGTTCTACGTGCACATGTTTCCTTCAGGGTTTTCTATCACATGATTGTTTTTTCTCTAGTTCATGTTGTTCAGGATGATCATGTTAGAAAAATCCAATTGTTTCTCTAAGTATAGGATGTAATATACATATGTATATACATATATATATATATATATATATATATATATATATATATATATATATATATACACACACACACACACACACATATATATATATATATATATATATATATATATATATATATATATATATATATATATACACACACATATATATATATATATATATATATATATATATATATATATATATATATATATATATATATATATATATATATATATATATATATATGTCAGGGTAGAGACTGCGATCTGGTAGGATCGGCGATTCTACCAGTAGAGACTCTGATCGTAGTCTCTACTGGTAGAGACTACGATCAGAGTCTCTACTGGTAGAAACTCCGATCCGAACCCTAACCCTAACCCTTCTACTGGCAGGATCGGAGTTTCTACCAGTAGAGACTCTGATCGGAGTTTCTACCAGTAGAGACTACGATCGGAGTCTCTACTGGTAGAATCGCCGATCCTACCAGATCGCAGTCTCTACCCTGACATATATATATATATATATATATAAATATATATATATATATATATATATATATATATATATGCATGCATTATCTGCATTTTATCTGAGTTATTTACATTTATTAATAGGATTAGTGGATCAGACACAAACACACTGGACCACCAACATCACAAACACTAACCAAGAAACAAAAGAAATTGTGTGTTATTGTAGATAAAAAAAATTGAGCCTGAAATACCATATTGATTTTGTTTGTAAAAAAAAACAAACGAAGTCAAATGACATTTTGAGTAGAGTCCGTTCATTGATAAATCATTCCCGTTTTTTGATTTCTTATAATAGCTTAATTTATCCTTACATTATTTATTCCAATACTGTTTTGGGGGCAACCTGTCCCACTTATCTCAATAAGATTTTCCTGATTCAAAAGAAATTTTTAAGAATGATCAGCTTTTCTAAGAGACTCGACTCATCTGCTTCTCTTTTAGAAAAATTTAAACTTCTCTGTTTTTGATGTGAATGTTTACCAGACCTGTGTATTCATGTACAAATATGTTCACTTAACTCATTACCTTTTTAAAGTTTTCCTAGAACTTTTTTATGTTGTCCTCTGTTATTCACAATTATCCTACACAATACTCAAGCAAATTTTATCTTCCTTAGCCGACCTTCTGTCAGTCAGTATTCTCTAAAATATCATGGACCACATTTTTGGAATAATCTACGACCTGAATTTCATTCAACATCTTTATCATTATTTAAAAAGCATCTGAAAAGGACTCAAATTTGCAAAAAAAAAAAAAAAAAAAAAAAAAATGGAAGACTGTATATCATTTGATTTGTATTTCTATTATTTTACTTTAGATTATTATTTCAGTTATACTGTATTTTTAATTCTTCTAATTGTTTATTTCTGGGGAAGTATTTACATAAGCCTTTGTTGGCTTCTATCTTCTCCTGCACAATGGTGTTACTTGCATCAAAATTGTTTTTTTAAATTTTGCTCTTGCTGTTTATGATGTGCAAATAAATAAAAGAAAAAGAAAAGAAAAAGAAAACTAAACCAAGAGGAGAATACACAATAAATCAGTCAATAACAGACATTCAGATGGAATCCACTAAGCAAGGGAAAGATGGAGAACCAGGAGGATGGAGGTGTTTCAGGGGGAACTGAAAGGCCAGAGTAAGAAAACAGAAACTGGAAAGGTAATTGTGGCTCATTTGACATTAAAAATTTATCAAACAATGCAGCTCAATAGACAAACAAAATTTCATAATCATTGCATGACAGGTATGTTGTTTGCTGTGTTGTTGTTATGTAACGGCCGGACCAGCAGATTCACGTGGATTTGAAATTTTTGAACATTATTCAACAGGTGATCAAAAAAAAAAAAAAACGCAGTCACAGAAGTTCAGTTGTTCTTATGTAACGTAATGACACTATTAAGGCTGGAGTGAACTGACCGCATTAGTTACACTAAACAGGTTTTCTATCTTTCAGTGACAGCTGCTGTTAAACCAGACTGATGGTGCACAAAGGTCAAATCCAGCCAAAAATGTAAAATATAAAGTTTCACCTATCACCCTGCTCATTTTTAGCTTAAGAACTCTTTTATAGAACTGTTTACAAAATTTCAGTATCACTTGTAGAAAAAATATATAGCTGGTGTTATGACCTGGCTCAGAGGCCACAACAAAAAAGGGGAACACACCATAATGAAGTTTAACACAAGAGTATTTTATTAAATCAAAATAAGTCAAATTAAACCAAATTAAACCAAATTAGAGAAAAGCAAACTAAAGTATTTTACAGGATGTAAATGAGCCATCAGTAATGTCAGTAGTGTAAGTGTGCATGAGTGGACGTATGCTGATGTGGGTGTTGAAAAGTGCGAAACAGAACAAACATCAAAACAACATAACCAACCCAAAAGCTGACAAGGACCTGTGAGGGCAGCGAGCGCAGCAGCAGCCAGCCAGCCTCTAAATGAGAGAGCTATAGGCAGACTATTTGAAGGCAGGAACTCTGGGCGCCACAGGTGTTCCTAATCTTCACATCAGGTGCCTGTTAAGAGACAGAAGCTGGAGACATGCACAGCTCCCCCAAGAGGACCCCAGGGGCCGTAACACTGGTTATGTACAGTTATACTTCTGACATATATGTAAATGCACTGTTAAACGGTATACATGTAGTTCTACCTTCAAATATTAACGAAATATCTAAAATTATCATTACCTGTGAAGTTCTGCTAAAGATGCCAATGCACTGGATTGTAAAGATATGATTTGCATTCATTTACACTGATGGGCCGGGGGATTCATGTGACTATTAGAGGGGGTAGTGAGTCACTCTGCTGGTCTCCCACGGTGATGAAAACTAACATCACAGGGGCTTTGACCAAAGCATCAGAAAGTGACCAGATGGGATGAGAACCATTAAGAAACAACTTTTAGAGTCAAAGAGAGTGACAAAGTGATGGATTGTAGAATCACTGTTGTAGTTTTCACCACTGGACTTAAATGAAAAGAATGGAGTTTGTTGATGAAATGACAGCGTTTCTTCTACACGGTTTGAGTTTGACTCTGAGGCTTATGAAGCTGGTTCGTTGGTGGTTAATAGTTCATTCTTTATAAAATGAGAGTGCAGGATGGAGACGGATTTCTTCTTACATCAGTGCTTTACTTTTCATATACCGTAATAGCTACAACAACACTTCCTTAAACATTATCTCACATGACCAAACCAGCCAATCAGGAACTAACAGTACCTTGATTGGTAAATGTAAGTGATGTGGAAAAGGCACATTCAACAGGTTATCTCAGCTGCTTATGTACGACAAATGAAGATAATTAAATGTATATATGTGTAAATAATTATTCTACAACATAATATGTAAATAGTCATTTGTGTAACAAATGTATATATATATATATATATATATATATATATATATATATATATATATATGTGTGTGTGTGTGTGTGTGTGTGTTTTTTTTGTTTTTTTTTGTTTTTTTTTCCACAAATACCTGAATTAACTTATTCCCTGTAAATTATTATTAAACCTTACATTCATTCAAGATAAATTGTTTTAACTTCTGAGCCTTACAAAGGTATAAAGTTATTATGAGATGTTTTTATCTTTGTCAAGTTGTTTTTGGATCCATGGTTTAGACTAAACAGTGAAGTTCTGACCTTGTTTGTTGGATTCCAAACAGATCTTTAGTTCAGCTACAGACAACACAAACCGAACAGAAAACAGGTGATTTATGGTTTTACTGTGGCTGGTTTCTGTCTAAAACCAGAGCTACGCTAACAGAGCTATAATGTAAACTATCAGCTGATGTAGCATGTGAAGATTATAAGACAGTGTTAAATAAGTAGCCACAAATTTTAGTTTGAAGGAGAAAACTTGATGATACCATAATACAGATATGAGTAAACAATTAGTTTTATACTTTATTCAGTGACTGATACAGTTTGTGGATACATGGCATTGATTCGGTGGTGGTTTTGGTCCTAAGTGTGTTCTGTACCAGGCTCCTCCTACTGATGAGAGTTTGGAACATTAATACCTCATAGAACTCATTTAGATCAAATTTCTCCTAAATAAATAAGGCGGATGTTGATCTCATTCTGTTGCAAGAGCAGGTAATGATGCATCTTGTGAAATTTTAATTCAGAGTGATACTTGAATTTAATGGTTTAAGACTTGAATTGGCCGTCTGACTACAAATCACAACCCCATAGTCTAAAGCACAAGAAATTTGTCTGAACACTGTCCATTTTAGGTGTCAGTTTAAAGTGTGATCTTTGAATGAGGGAGGATACACTGTAAAAAATGACCATAGAATTAACACCAAAAAGTTGTAAAATTGCGACAGAAAAAAAAAAACTGCAAGTGAAAATACAGTGCAAATACAATTATTTGAAAAGCTTTTTGTGTTAATGATTAAATCAAATATAGCTGTAGTTTTATGGGAGGAGTATGTTAATAAAACCAGATTTGTATGTAGAAATTATGTGTTGAAATAATACTGAAATAACCGTCTATTCTCATACTTAAAAAAAATAAAAATAAAAAAGTAATAGGGTCAAAACACAGCATTCGAAATCTCTCTGATGGGACATTTTAGAGACAATTTGACAGATTAGTATTGCTAAATGACCCACATTTTTACTTTTAAATTCATATTTGCTTTAGTTGGACCATCAGGGATTATCCAAAACAAGGAGCTACTTTATATTGAAATAAATGTTGGAATGACAATCAATCAAAGTTCGCTCTCTGACGGGACATTACTGTGTTTTGACCCAATAACAGCATGGGGTGGCTCAACCATGGCTCAAAGGTAGAGCGGGTCGTCCAATAACTGAAGGGATGGCAGTTAGAATCCCGCTCTGTCCTAGTCAGTCCATTGTGTCCTTGGGCAAGACACTTCACCCTCCTTGCCTCCAGTGTATTTCACACTGATGTATAAATGTGGCTGTGGCTACAAACGTAGTTTACCACCACCAGAGTGTGAATGTGAGAGCGAATGAATAATGGATCAATAATGTAAAGTGCTTTGGGTGCTTTGAAAAGCACTATAGAAATCTAATCCATTATTACTATTTTAAAAAGTAAATGTAACATTTAAACATGTAAGTATCACTGAAATCCAATGTTGAATTCACATGTTTAAAATGTTAAATTTACTCAGCGAACTCGTCCACTTCAGAGTAACAATGATATAAATATCACTGAAATCCAATGTTAAATATATATGTCTAAAATGTTAAGTCTACATGTTAGTCCATAAATATGTTTATGGTTTGATGTGTTTTTTTACAGTATTGTGTTGGCACCCAAAGCTGCCAGTTTTTTTCCATAAAACAAAGGGATTTTTTTTTTTTTTTTTTACAGTGTAATACATTCCGCTTCTGAGTTACATGCTGTTACATGTCAGGAGTCTTCTGCACTAGACACTGCACGAGTACTGTCATACTGAGCAGGCCAACCTCGCTTCAGGCTAATTGCGTAGAGGAAGAGATTTATCCAACGCAAACAAATTAAAACAGAGAAGAGATAACGAGAAACCCCGCATGTATTAAACAGCAGAATTAAATTGTTCTTTTCTTCCTCGTCATGAGTCTGACAACAAACCATGACTTTACATGACATGCATCCTTGTAAAGGAACCAGACACCTCAGAGGAGGAAATACTTTTATTACTGCCAAGCCCTGAGGCTTTTGCAGATTTATATAATTATCACTGGCTATGTGTCTGGTTAAAGAAGCACATGTTCAAAACTTAACTTCAGCGCCAGTTATTAAAACCCCTCAAAGACCTCAACAGTTACAGACGTCCAAAAGCTTCTATTTATTGAACATATTAATGAACCACTAATCCTATCAATACATGTAAATAACCGGCGTAAAATACAGTTTGTCATTTCTTCATGGTCATCAGATATGACCCATTTGGACATTCAGAGGCTCTGTAGTTACCGTGGAAACACCGTCATCTTCTGCAACACTGATTCACAAATAGAATGCATGTCAGTGGATGGAGACACTTGTTTTTATATTCATTTAATGACACATTTGCTGTAAAAGTCACTTTGTCTCTATTTTTCCCTCTTTTGATGTAAATTTAAAATTTACTGTGAGCTTTTTTTAAACCCAATACAGTTCTGTTTTCAAAAATGACAGAATGATAGCAAACTGTAAAAAGATGTTTGTGTTATCGTGATTCATTAGAAAAATAAGTCAAAAGTGTTCCCCTTGGTTAGTTCACTTCCACTGAATCTAGTTTTCCATACTCAGGTTTCATCTTTCTGTGACTCATAAATGTGTCACAGAGGGTATTTGACTGTTTTAAAGACACAAAACACTGAAGCATTTTCAAACGAAATATAAAGGTGTTTTCAAGGATGGATGGATGGATGGATGGATGGATGGATGGACGGATGGATGGATGGATGGGTGGGTCTGTCTGTCTGTCCGTCCATCCGTCTGTCCATATCTATCTATCTATCTATCTATCTATCTATCTATCTATCTATCTATCTATCTATCTATCTATCTATCTATCTATCTATCTATCTATCTAGCTCAGATTCACATTTTAAACACATGTATCAGAAACACTGCCCATCCCTGCATCTGTTTATCTGTGTGTGTGTGTGTGTGTGTGTGTGTGTGTGTGTGTGTGTGCGTGTGTGTGCGTGTGTGTGTGTGTGTGTGTGTGTATCTATGGGTGTGTCTGCTGTGTCCTTGTTTGCCCTTTTTGTTCTGTCTCTGTTGTTTTATGTGGGCAGAACTTAGTGACTGCGATTCACTGAAATGCTTTACTTCCTTACAGTGGAAATGAATGATAAATGAATTAATAAATAAAGGACGGGTGCAGCTGATTGTGAGAATGTGAATGTGTGAAGGTTTTCATGTTGTACCAAAACCACTTTTCATAAATCACAACTCAATAATAACACAGTGACATGTCTTGAATGTTATGGAGGAAAAGGAATTTTCTGCCACTTCCTGCTCAGAATACTAATAATAAAAGGAAAAAAACACCTGTACCATTGCCAGGGTGAACAGTGTTACCACTTACCTAACACCTGCTTATAGAACTCAAGGTCAGATTTTCTTTTCTCATATTCTTAGCCTTATAGCATAATTGGCTAAGTCTTTATTATTTTCAGATCAGAGCCAATGATGTAAAATGAAGCAGCAGTAGTAGTTATTGGGAGAGTAAAGTTCTGCAGATATCACAATTTGGCTAAAAAATATAACTTCCACCACCTTCATTTTCCGCACTTGTCTGAAAGTTGGTTTATCAGACATTTTCGGTGTTGTTGTCAGTTAAGTTTCTATCAAGTTGCCCCCTTCTGCTGTTCCCACCACTGAACAACGCGGGACGTGATTGGTGGCCTCGTGTAATTTCTAAATTCTGATTGGCTCACGGATAGACCCTTATAAAGCCAAGTTGGAGTTTGATTTTGCAGATAGAACTTTTGTTTTTGTTTTAAAACATAGTAAAAAAAAAAAAATGCAAAAACAAATACAATACACATCAAATACTGAAAATAACCCCTCCAATATTAAGAATATGTGAATAACTCAATTTTGTCAGAAATGTCAGATAGATACAGTTTCCGACAAGGGCCCATTTTGCAAAGCTGTGGACACTTTAAAGACATTCTAAACATCAGTCTACACATTGCTGAACCATTCAGCGTTGCACATTAACATAATGTTAGCCTCATAGCAGACTTCATCCCCTTGGAATTATAAGGTTCTATCTATGGTGGCCGACAAGGGCCAAACACATTCCACTGGCCCAATGTGTCTCAATTAGAGAAAACAGCTGCAAGTACAGAAATGATGCAAATTCACAAACTCAAACACAAGTCTATACAAGGTACAAAAAGAGGAACATGGTGCAAATGAAAAAATGTGCTGTAAGTCACAAAAATACATGCACAATCATCAAATGCTCTGCAAATAAAATAAAAATAACATAACAGTCTATAAATGAAATAGTAATAAACATATTTACATTAACAATCTATCCAAATAAAAAGATGTGAATAACCTGAAAAAAAGACATTTCTGAAGAAAAAATAAGCACAATTTTAACAATATCATGCCTCAGTTTATCATTTATACATGTGTATGACACCAAACATTTAGTAACTTGCCAGATATTGTTAAAATTGCACTTGATTTTCTTTAGACATTTTAGGTTATTCAGGTAGATGACATTTTATTGTTGAAAGATTGTTAATGTAAATATTTTCATATTTTAAAGTTTTATTTTTTGCACTAAAACAAAGAGGGAAAAAATATAGATATAATGATTAACCACTGACTGTTAATATCTTTAGTGTAATTTTTACACTTTGCAAATTCCTACTGTGAGCTGGATTGGACCCTTTGGCGAGCCAGTTTTGGCACCTGTACTGTAGACTGAAATAAACTGAAGTGAACTATTTACCAAGTGAGTCAAACTGAAAGCACAGTCTGGCATTTTACAGCACAGTTTTTGCAAAACTGTAACTATCATGTGCACTTCAAAGTCACAGTTCTGTCTGTCGTCTTTGCACATTAATACGTGTGAAAACACTCAATAATCAGTTGACGGACCAATCAGAGGTTGAGCTGTGTTAATAGACCACAGGTGAACGGTGGGATTGGACTCAAATGATACAGAGGAGATCCAGGAGGTACAAAGAGGGTGAGATTTAGCAGAATTTTCCCCCTTTTTTCACAGATGTTTGTGTTTTAGCCTGTTGCTTGTTTTTGTGTGCTTACTCTAAAAGGGCTGATGTATAATTTATTGACTCAAATCAGCAAATTTTCAAGTTGTTTAAATAGTTTGATTTTGCAAGAGATGACAACTGTTTTGCAGGTTTGGTGTGAGCATTTATGGTTAATTTGTGGAATTTTTCAAAACAAATAGTGACATAGTCATTTCATAGAACTTGCCTGACTCTGATACCTCAACAACACTAATGCTGAACAGATTTTTTTTTTTTTTGTATGTTTGTTCCTCTCGTCCACACATAAACACCATTTTCATTCACAAAAACTAACTCTCTCCAGAGTGTAGGTTGTCTAAACTCTGGTTTGTGTGTATCTGTGCATTCAGGGAAAATGTACACTTAGTTCATTGATGTCGTCCCAGCCCGTGTTACTCATATCTATTATGAATTTGTGTAATGAAGCTGCACCTGAAACATCAAATCCAGGTGTGTAAACCAGTGTATGACCTGGAGTAGGTGGAGGTCAGCACTGATACCTCTGGGAGACGGACCAGACTGGCATTATGGACAAATCCACATCATGTAAAGAACAGACTTCCACACCCAACACTTAAGGTAACACAAGTTTACAACTGAACATGTTTCTGCTTCACCTTCATGACAGATTAAAGCCTCTGTGTCCGTTTCATTCCAGTATTATCCACAGTGTCCACAGGTTGGACAACAACAGCTGTGGTTTGTCTGAGTGTTTGGCTCAGTTTTTACATTTTACCGATCCTAATACACACACACACACACACACACACACACACACACACACACACAATCTAGTATTAGGAATTATAGCACATAACTGTCACTGAAAGTGCTGAGTTCTTTTCTTGATATAATTACTATTGGGTCATTCCATGGCAATTCAACCAATGGTCCCCACATGACCCCCTCAGAAAATTCTGAAAAAAAAATAATACTTGTTCATCTACCAGATAAATGAACACATCCAAAATTTTAATGTCACATCTGTAATAGTTTAGGAGATACAGCCCTTTGAAAATTATTTTTTAATTTTGCAAATTTGCTTTTTGGCCAACTAAGATTTCCCAGAATCACCAATTTTCAGAAAGCCTGTTTGTCTTGATAATGTCTTTCTGTGACATTCATCCTTTAAGATCAATCCAACAACACATCTTTCCTCAGAAAATTTCAGAATTTTCTGAGGGGGTCATGCGGGGCTCTTTCTGAAATCTAGTTGATTTGGGGTGGAATGACCCTATTGGCAAAAGATAGGAAGTCACATATGGGCTTTCATTTGGTGCCTTGACCTTTGACTTTGAGGGACCTTGAAAGGTGAAACAAACGTCAATATTTAAAAATCACACAAACATCATATATATCCGCCTAATGCTGCTTTTCCTTTTATTGATACTTTTTTTTTCTCCTCAAATATGAGGAACCTCTTCACCTTCCATCAAACTCCTTCCTCAGATCCTGGTCCACTGCCTTTAAAGTCTCCCTTAAACCTCTGAAACCTCAACGATTTAAATTTAATGTGCAGAATGTTCTCAGAGGACGCTGACACAGGAATGATAGAATGTCATCTTAGGTCATGCTGTGGGTTTGACTGTTGTGTAATCCTGTATATAAATTGGCATAATCCATCAGTAGATTCCAAAGAACTTTGCAGAAAGGATGTACTCCATGTTTCTTGCTGCTCCCTCTTGTGGTCAGTTCTGTAAACTGCACACTAACACACAAATACTGTGTTGAACCACTCCAGTCACACTGAATATTTTAAGTATGTAGTTTAGCTGAAAAGTATTGTGTAAAAAAAAAAAAAAAAAAGTTCTCAATTCGGAAATTGACTTTTATTGATGGTGTATTGTCTTCCCAGCTACAAATGTTCACTTTCCGCTGTATCATTCATCAGCTGTTGAAAAAAAAAAAATTGAAATATTTCAGCACAATTATATTTCAAACAACTTTCCCTCACATGGAGAATCAGGTGGATTTTAATTAACTGAAGCTGAACATGAATCCATTTTGATCCCATCTGTATGAGCCACAATAATTTCTTTTATTCAGTGGAATGTAAAAATACTAACATTCAATATCTTCAAACAAAACCGACAGTAAACACAGAACGGAGCAGGTCGGCGTGGTGACAACAAATGAGAGCTCGTCGTTTGCTTCTGACAGACTCAGCTTTGAAATGTAGACTTCTGGACCAATGTGCTGAAGAATTCAGACTTCAGTCTTGTTACTGGGAATCTGTTTACGACGGGCCCAGCTGTCAGTTTAAAAAGCAGGAAACTAAGTGGATGATCTGCTGTGAAAGTGGTGAGCAGAGTTTAGGAACAGAAACAGTAAAACTACCTTCTATCACTCTGGAAAAATAACCGTCCTTTAAAACTTTTCCCCAGTTTCTGTCCCCCATTGAGTCACTCCTGCTGAAGTCGACACATTCGCTTCAACATAAAGCAGTAACGCAATTGGACATTTGACAATTAAACAATTAAAAAACAAGACAAAAAAAAAATATCCATTCGCCATTATTATGTGATGTTTGTTCCAAAGCGGAACTTCATAAAAAAATAATCAAAGAATTCACAACCTTGACAGAAAAACATCCACTTGAACTCAACCTGAAACCACATTTTTAACCCTTTTTTGACCTTTTCTATATCCGTCTGTCTCTTCAGGAGTGCGTTTCTGTCTCAGTGGTGTCTCACTCATACTCGGCGATCAACACCATCATGCCCACTCCGAACAGCAGGGCCAGTATCTCCATGAGCGACTGTCCGAAGCTGGAGCGGCCCGCCAGCAGCTCTGGGAGCACAGTCACTGTGGCGATGTAAACGAAGCCGCCGGCCGTAAACGGAAGGATCCAGGCGGTTGCCGCGGCACCCACGCCTTCAGCCAATAAGGAGCAAGCTGTGCCGGCCAGAGCTCCCAGGGCTGTCAGCAGCTGTAGACACATGGCCTGATGGGAAATAGAGGATTCATGTATCATTAGTGAGGGCAGAGCAACAGGGACCTAGAATTAAATATCAGGTTTTCTCAGTATTATTCATGATTTTAATCAGTTTTTTTCTGTCACTGAACTCTTCAAAATCAGTTTTCTCTGTTACTTCATGTCAGATCAATGTGAAAGTTAGTATAAGGCAGGAAATGTAACATGGTGAATAAACAACCACCAAACAGGGACGCAACCAATGCAAAATTCCTGGCCAACACCAATGTTACATTCTGTTCTGTTAATTTTTTAATGTTATTTATACCTTTAACAAAGAATTTTCCACTATAAATATATAAAAAAAATAGAGTTCCTATTTTAAAGTCTCTCAGTCCATCACCTTATCTTTCACTGCACAGTCAAATGTACACATTTATGCAAATGTATACATTTAAGCAAAAACCTTCAATATATCCTCCTGAGACCCAGGAAAGTGAAAATTTTAGCTTTTTTACATTAAACAGTCATCTTGATTGGAAAACTGCATAATGCAACAGTTTTTTCACATACATTTTTATAAAACTATTTTTTAATGAAATGTCCTTTGCAATGGACAGTATTTTTTTTAGTAAAACTGTCAAACTTTCATCCCCTACAGAGAACAAAAATGCATTGCTGGGTCTTGGGAGGATAAAAAAACAGATAATTGACACTCGGTGATGTATGAATGATACATCAGTACATCCTTAAAAACAAAAGCAAAGTGTCAAAACTGTTATCTATTTAAAAAATAATGTCAAATGAAATAAAGTATCCCTAGTAGGCAATGACCACAAAAGATTTATTTCACGTCGATTAAAAAGCAAAAACTCTTATTAATCCAGTGAATTAGAGATAAATTGACATCTGACTGTGTTTTGGTTCGTTCTTACCTTTCTTTTGGTGCAGCCGGACTGGACCAGGATGGCGAAGTCTCCGATCTCATGCGGGACCTCATGCAGCAGGATAGTGAGTGTAGTGATGGCGCCCACTGCTGGACTGACCAGGAATGACGCTCCGATTGCAAGGCCGTCAGTGAAGTTATGTGTGAAGTCAGCTGCCAGGTTCAGGTAACCGGACACCTTAATATCTACATGAGACAAAGAAACGCAAATATGTAGCACTGGGATGTTTTTAATTAGATGCTTTTTTTCCAAGATGGGACAGGATGACAGAACAGACTGATCACATGATGTTTCTTAATAACTTTATTCTAAATGATCACTCTGAACTGAAAAACACCTGACGGTATATTTGTATAAAAAAAAAAGCAGGTAACCCAAATGGAGAATACTTAACGCTAACAGTGTATGAACACGTTTGCACATATTACCCATCATGCTAACTGATGTGTTTTCTGGTTGATGTATAACTTTATTTATCCCACAATAGACAATTCAGTTTAGCAGTCCCCAATTTCAATTCAGGAAGTGAATCATAAAGACAATATAAGCAACAAGACATCAACCATTTCAGACATACATCACACAGTGAGAACAGTTTATGAAAACACAGGTAAGTAAGTTAACAGACACGTATCGGTTATTCAAACCAATAACTACACCTGACTCATTATCAGCCTGATGGCAGAGGGAATAAATGAGTTTGAGTATCTGTTCGTTTTCTTTTGAGGCGCATAATGACGTTGCCTTGATGCCATTAACATAAATCTATCTTTAAGGATATCGTCTGGTTGGGTTTAGAGTCTTCTGGCTTTCTGCACCACCTGCTTTTTCCACAAAGAATTCAAGTCATTTAGTTGGACTCGAATCACCCTAATGATGCTACGGAGACTGTTGTTGTTCTTAATAGACTGCCCATTATAAAAGCAAAAAAAGAGTAAAAACACTTAAATAATGATAATAACTACATAAAATGGGTTTAGAAACCCTAAAAGAGCTCATCTTCCGCAGCAGGTGGATTCTTTGTTGACCTCCTTTGACCATTGACTCAGTGTTTTTGTCGAACCTGAGCTGAGAATCAATCAGAGCACCTAGATATTTGTACGTGTCCACAATTTGGACGTCCTCACCATGAATAATACCAGCTTCAGGCTCAGATTTCTCCTTCCTAAAATCAATAATCAGCTCTTTAGTCTTTGTCACATTTGGGTCAAGGAGGTTCTCGTCACACTACTGTACAAATGAGGTCAGAGCAGGGCCATGACCTCTGTGAACCTTCTCTGGTGTAGGTGTAATGTCTGCTCTAACCTGTGCTGCTCTTCTCCTCTTTCTTTGGCACTTTCTCATCTTTACTTCCTTTGTCGTCTTTCTTCTTCTCCTCCTTCTCTTCTTCTCCATCACTGTCCTTTTCTTTAGGAGCAGCTGAAAATATAATAACAAAATTTAGAAGAGACAACTTGACCGCATCACCTACATGATAAAGAGGAAAAAACTACAAGACATCAGACAGTTGTAGTCTAATTTACCTTCAAAGACTAAAAACATTCATTGCAAGATTAGACAGACAAGAATACAAGAGCAAACACACTGCACATAATAAATTAGAAGTATAAAAGAGAACTGGTAGAAAATCTGGACAATCAAAAAGTAAGGTGCAACGATAAACTGTAATGTGCAAACTAAACTGGATTTTTTTCAGTAATACATGACTGTTGGAGCCAAAATACATTTTGTTTGTTTATTCATCTTTTTATTCTGACCTTAATTTAATAATTGTTTAGTGGGTGTGGCTGTGATGATCGCCACATGTGCAATTCATCATGGGTGTTGGTGTTGCAAGGTTACATATACCTGCTGTGTGTGTGTGTGTGAGAGTGAGGACAGCCCCAAACAATTTTCTGACTGAGACAGAGTAAATTAAGTTGGTCAGCGTTTTCAGCATTTTTTTATGTTAAGGAGCCTATTTTGTTTATTTATAGAAAGTATATGGAACAACGATTGTGACCTGTAATGAACACTTGGACTTGATAGCAGTGAATACATGGATTGGCATATCCAAAGACAAAGAAAACCAAACGGACATTCATTCATGCACGTGTTAAAAAATACAACAAGTTGAACCCTTCCACACCGTCGTAGTGGCTAAAGGTAAAGCCATTACAACAACAATAGATGTTATACTGAAGAAATATTTTTAATGAGTACCGTGTGAGTGGCTGTGGGAATGTCCGTGGCTGTGGCCTCCCTTCAGCAGACGTACAAACTTCTCCACAACCAGGAAGGCGATGATCCCACCGAGGACCCACAGACCCACTGACATCATGTGACCGTGGGCGGCTCCTGGGTAGAGAAGAGGTACCACACATCTGAAACAGTTCAGTTTAATGCAGATAGAGCATTTCCTTTAATTCTGGGTGTCACTGCTGTCTCTAAGGGTGTCACATGTACTATGCCTCCATCTGTTCACTGAATGCGTACCGTGGGAGTGGCCGTGGTCATGTGACTCTTCAGTGTCATGTGAGTGGCCGTGATCTTCTCCGTGGTGAGAGTGCGGTTCTGTGCAGATCCAATACAAAAGCACCATCAGCAATTAAGAAAAACCTTTTGTGTGTTTGCATTTTTGATTTCACTTATGCAGATTTGGTCTAAAGCCCTGTTCTTACAGGACCAGTATGACCTGTGGACTCAGGTGAAATTAACCCAGAGTCTGTGTTTCAAATGGTGCATTCACACAGGAAAAGAAAAGTCTGTTTTTCACTCAAATCTATTGACATAATTCCCTGGTTCTAATGTCAAGTACAGGTTAACTATTTACAGACAACTATTAGAAGACAGAAACATGTCCGTGTTGTAGCTGTTGTCATGTAATTCATCTCATCTTCAGATTTAGGTTGCCTCTTGTTGTGAACATCCTTGTGACATTACATGAGCCTCCTGAATTTACATGTGAAATGCTTTAAAACTTTCATTTATCATCACCAGTTCAGACACCATCAGCCTTGGCAGGAAACAAGATGAATAAATGTGCTGAAAAAAAAAAAGGTGGATATTTCACAAAACTTTTTGTCTGAGCCTCTCGTTCCACACAAAAACAATGTTTTAAGTCTCAAAAGCTTTTTTGAAACTTGCGTTTATAACTGAACTTGTTCTTGCTGCTAACTTTCACTCCTTGTGTGTCTGGTAGTGATATATTATCTGCAGTTTTTCTGAGTGTTTGTATCAGTTGTTTTTGCTCTGTGTGGACAGAGGCATTTCATTTGGACAGAACGTTTCTTAAAACGGAGGTGGAAAATACTAGTTTAGAAACATATCCGCATTACTGTGGGCAGAGAATGAGGGCAAAAAATGCCAGAATTTGGAGATTTACACCTCGTCCTTCTGCAGCTTCCTCCTCTTAGTTCAAATGAAAAGAGCAAAGGTAAATACAGATGAAATGACTTAACTTCATATTATTGAAAGTACAACCACTTTGCTAGGTTTCCTGGAATAGAGCAGCAGTCAGATCCAGGTTGTGTCTGATGGAATCTTATCAGTGGTCAGTCATTACAAGTTTCAATCATGTATTTAACCCTCTATATGTCTAAAAAATGCCTGAGATTTGAATACATTTGGACGTCACAGCGTAGATTTTCTCCCGTCAAAATCACAGGCAAGGAATGAATGTAGAAGTCTCCTCTACTGGTCCTGTCAGACCACTTGAATTACAAACTGCTGAAACACTGTAGATTTTTTTTCCCTGTAATGCTAAAAACAATCAAGCACTGTAGCTTTAACATGGGAGAAAAAAAAAAAACTGAAAATTGACAGGTAATGCAACAACTACACACGCAAGAGGTAACAAATATGTTCCAGGTGTCACATGTCATGTAAATTTTACTATTTAATGTTTTAGATGAAACCTCTATGGAGGAACTTCCTACCCAGTGCATGTGGAATGAGGTGGAGGAAGGCGTCGCCCAGAAGTCCACCTGAGGCGAAGCTAAGCAGCACCTTCAGCAGGTTCTGGTGCTGGTCGCTGTTGGACTGAACTGGGATCAGAAACAGGATGAGGAAAGGAGCAGCGCTGATAAGCAGGGTGGCTCCAATAGCCTGCAGAGAGGGATGGACGGAAAGTTAGGACCACTCCCACTTTCAGAAGGTAATGAAAAACTGGAAGGTCAGAGATACAACATGAAGGTAAAACAGCAAAAAAGGAGCAGTTATTCATGCGGAACTGGTCTCAGGAGTCTAAGTTTACACAATATCCATCAAGACTCAGCCTACACAGGAAACAAAGTGAATGCAGTGGCACTCATTGGTCCATCCTGAGACTATTCACACAGTAAATGACTCACTCAACATACGGATCCCTGAAAACAAAACATTGGTCAATATCTATTTCGAACTGATGTGACTGACAAGAACAAAAACTCAGAAATCATGTCAAAATACAAGGTTTGACACGAGTGATGACTGTTAATTTATCATCTGAGTTATAATGCATAAAAGTAAATGAAATGCAGTGCTGTCTGGGTTACTTTTGGATATTTGATTAGTTAGGATAATTATCTTCCCTGCTTAAAATGTTATAAGTAATTTTAACTAATTTGATTACATCAAAGAAATGTAACTCCTTATATGCAATTACTTTTTCAAACTGGGTTACAAAGCTGCAATTTTCTTGAAAAAAAATCTAAATCAAGTAGTGTAAAACTTCCAGCAATCAGCAGACCAGTGCCATACAAAAATCAGCCACAAGAGGGCATTCATACACTGCAAAAAGATGCAAAACGAAAGGATGCATAATGATATTCTACACAGTAAATGCTTTTTACCAAAAAGAATGAAACTAATATCATACATACATACATGCCAATATATATAGACACCTGTAGTTAAAATACATTTTCCCCTCAGTGACTGTAATCAGTAACATTTTTATATGTAAGTATTCCCAAACAGTGATGTGATGCTCCTTTTTACTCATATGAAGAATATTCTGCTAAAATGAGTCAAATGTGTTTTGGCGCTGGCTTTACTATTGACAATATTAATGATTTTATGCTGATCATACTATTACAGCACCAAAGTTATAACATAAAACTAGTGTTGCTCACTTTGGTGAATAAGTAGAAAAATCTGATTGTTCCTGTGACTCCTGATCATGTAGTACTCCCAGCGTCTCAGAAAACAAGTTTTTTCTTTTAATTATCCACATCTTTACATTAAACGCATAAACACACCTGAGTCCAAAGTTCCATCATGTTCTTCTCATCTCCATCAGCTTCCCTCTTCGCTCTCTCGCCTCCATGTGAGTGTGCGTGGTCACTTGAATCTTTGTGCACACGAACAACATCCTCGTGATGAGCATGTCCGTGTCCATGGTCGTGGCCGTGTCCATGGTGATCCTCCTCATCTGGGAGGTTGGCCTCAGCGCTCCATTTGCTCGCTCCATGGAACATCTTCACCTGAGCACCATGAGAGTGCCCATGGTGATCGTCCTCTCCGTGGGAGTGTCCGTGGTGATGGTGTCCGTGGTGATGGCCATGTCCGTGGTCACCATGGGAATGGCTGTGAGCGATGGCAGACTGGGAGGCAATCAGCAGTACTGCACATGTGGCGAGTGTCAGTGCCAGTAGACGTACACAGCTCATTTTGTCCCCCTGGGAAAAGACAAAAAGCACAAGAAAGAAAGTCACACTTCAGTCAAGGTAAAAGGACTGCATTTTATTTTCCCCTTCACAGATGATGAATATGATTTCATTCACCTTTTCCCTGTAAATTTAAAACAGTGGGAGAAAAGAATGACCAACTACAGCTGTAAGGTGTAAAACTACTAGTAGATCTGGAGCCTGGCTAGGATTGAATAATTAATATTAAATGATTATGAAATTGAAGCATGGCCAAATGCAATATCCAAATCCAAATCTGTGAAAATGTGTCATTTCGGACAACAGCATGAATATAAGAAAAACACAGCATCAGCTTAACTTATTTGCCATCTTGCTGCCATGTAAACATGCAGATAACACACAGGCTGTGTTCATCACAACATGTTGTTTGAGGCTTGTTGTAACTTAATTCTGGTTAGCATGACTTAGATTTGACATGACATAATAATAACTGTTTAGGATTCTGTAGCCAATGGAGTCATCAGTCACTTAATTTTTCCACTGAAAACAGTTTTAGAAAAAATCTAAAACCTTTTACCATGAATTATTCCTGTTATTAGTAATAAAAGTGTATAAGTTATGCATGTGCCTCTGTCACTTTTGCTGGTGACATATATTCCTCAGATACTATAGTTTGGCATCAAATGACAATTTGTGATCAAATTGTGGTATCACACAGTCAAGTAGATCAGCACAATGAACATACTGAAATCCTTTATCCAAACTTACAAAGACCACAGAAAAAGTCACATCGACCTTTTCGGATACTATTTTTTTTTCAATGAGAAGGAATGCCGGATTTATATCACTACTACGAAATATGTCGATAAAACTGCAATGCATTTTTTTCCTGCATGTGCTCAATTATAATCCTGTGCAGTTAAACTGTGGAGATGAACAATAGAAAAAGAGTACGGCCTCAATGCATTGTTTAGTTTGTATCGTATGTCACCTCTTGTAAGACTTCCAGTATCAGTAAATTGAATGCTTTAATTGATTTAGACTGATACACACACATTATAAAACTGACTAGATGATCTGTGTTCATGATCAATGATATTTTTCATTGATACATCACATTTTGCACATTTGGGAAGGACTGACTCAAGCTATGACATTACAGTAGGATCTGGACTATTGTCAATCCAATTTGGCAATCATGCTCAGTATTAAGGTTATGATGTGATATACAGATGTGCTACAATGTTTAGTAGTAACACTTAACAAGATGAGATGATGTGTGTAAATGTTATTGAAGCTGGAATTGTAAATTCCTGGTCAGGCGAGAAAATTGTTAACCAGGTCTAGCTTTAAACTGTGATTTTGTTTATATCCTGGTGGCAGACACGCCAGACGTGGATGTAAAGAGGATAACATCTAATCCTAAAAAGCGTCAACTTAATCTCAGAGTAAACAGTAAAAGCCAGGTCGTCAAACAATGATCAATGGTTTCGATTAAGTTAAACGAAATGTTTGTTAGCCGCTAGCTAGCTAATAAACAAGCTAACGTGTTGCTGAAGCAGGAGCAGCATCACTAGAACAAATCATTAATTCTTACCTAAATGTGCCAGATATCACTGTCTGTTTGGCCGCTGGTTACTTCTCCGTCCTGTGTCCGCTGTGTTTGGTTAGTCTGCAAATATTCCTCTAGTTTTGTCCAACCACTGGTAGCTGTATAAGACGTGGCATTAACTCAACTGCACTCATTGAAATCTCGCGAGAGTACGTTCCATGCCACTTTCGCGTCCTTCTATTTACTTCGCCTCCTTTAGTTAAAAAAACCAAAAAACAAAAAACGATAGTTATCTTATATTAAAATACTTATTGTGTTACAAAAGCATTGTTTAAAGGAACGTGAAAGCTGGATATAATAAACTATATTTAAAACACAATTTGCGAAGTATTCAAAGGGGACTAGAGAGGATCTTACGCCAAATGTCGCGAGAATATGTGTCGTTTCAAAACTTGTCCACATCCCATTCCAGCAGCATCCTGGAGAAAAGCGGGATACAGAGGAAACTGCACAACATGCATCCTGTTAAAAACTCTGCCAAGTTTCAGTATTACCAGCTATTTAACTTAATGAATAAATGTGCAACGAATTCACTATTAGATTCATAAATTAGTCGCAGGCATTGTTTACCTAGTATTCTCCCAAAAAACAAAATATACTGTGGATTAACAGCTTCCTGCTTTTCAAATAGCCTACATGGACACATTTCAGTGTCAGTATTTAAATTGTAGATTTAGTTTTCAATGGTTTAGAGCATATTTGTACTGTCATATGCCACACATGATTTTGTCATCGCTATTTTCTATTATGATAATTAATGCCTAATTAATCCAATTTTATTTGGCCTCCACAGATAAGTATTTATAATATGTTCTATAGAGCACTTTAACTTCACTTGTCTGTTATTGTCTCTATACCTGGGGTGTCAAACTCATTTTAGTTCACGGGCCAGATTCGGCCAAATTTGATCTGAAGTGGGCCGAACCAGTAAAATAATAATATAATAATATATAAAGTCAACTCCAAACTTTTCTCTATGTTTTAGAGCAAAAAAAGTTAATTTACATTATGAAAAGGTTTACATCTACAAACTGTCCTTTCAAAAGATGTGAATAACATGAACAAACTGAAAAAATAAGTATAATTTTAACAATATTCAGCCTCAGTTCATCATTTCCACATGTACATTATAACTTACAGATCACAGTGGATCTACAAATACACAAAACATTGAGTAACAGGCAGAATATTGTTAAGATTGTACTTACTTAAGACATTTCAGGTTGTTCACATTTTTTGCAAAATTATACTTTGTTTTAGTGTAAATACATGAAAATATTTACATTTACGGAGAGAAAAATGTGGAGTCATTATTGTCATTATTTATATGTTATTATGATAGTATTTTACTGAATCCTGCCCACTTGGGGTTGAATTGGTCTGAATGTGGAACCTGAACTAAAAGGATTGTTAATATCTTAGTACAATTTTTGCATTTCACAAATTCATCCCACGGGCCGGACTGGACCCTTTGGCGGGCTGGATTTGGCCCCCGGGCCGCATGTTTGACATCTGTGCTCTATACTATTCACTGATCACTTTCTAACTCTGTAATCATGGTGTCACAGCTTACTTACTCATACAAAGGCATGGTGATAATAAATATCCAGGTAATGAAAAAATTACTTTTTTTTTTTAAGTATAAAATCAGAACACATAACAGTGGCATGCCCATTCACCAGCAATGAATGCAATGCAATGAAACCAGTCATTGCTAATCTCTGACATGTCCAAGATTCTGCAGCAATACCACAACCCTCCACCATGCATTATGTAGACAATAGCTCATATTTTTATTATTATTATTATTTTTTTTTTAAATAAAATTGGCGGCATCACATATTCAACATGTGAAATGCATCATCCATCATCATCTCTCCTCAGTAACTTCCTGTTACCTCTGTTCTTCCTAAAGCACAATATCCCCAAAATATGTTTTAAAAGGTAAATATTATGTTAAAAAGTGCTTTTGGAGAAGTGAAGTTCCACAATTTATAGACTAATGCTTAATATTTTTACCTTTACTTTCTGAACATTACAGTGAGGTATAAAAATAAAATCTTTCCTCTGCATTCAAGACAATGATTTAACAAAACATTTCTTTTTTCAAAGAAAGAGTAAGATTTCACTTGGTGACAACTGTTAGAAAGGTCTTTGTCCACAGACCATCAAAAAGTCTCAAACTAAGGCCTCAATCTTAAAATAATAATCCAAAAATCTGACACTTAAAGATCTTAAATATTCCACAGACAAAATATGTGGCATTGCTCTGGTTTATTTGGAAATCATTGCACAGAATTAGAGACAAATCAGAAAATGGAAATGTAACATTAGCTGGATTGAAACATGGTTAAGGCTGGTTCAGGACAATAACTAGGCCTGTTGGGCTTTTATTTATATGAATGGAAGGCCTTAAATTTGACCAAAGAACTCTTGAAAAATGTCTTAAAAAGTCATAAATTCAGTTCCCTCCTGCAGATACCCTGTAATCAGAGCATTACTTTACAGTTTTGGTTCTCCCCTGTTTTACATTGAGGTGTAAAATTCAAATGTTTGCCACATTGGTTCGTTGAAGACACACATCACTTTCAGGTATTTGCAATTCAAGTGACTTTTGCTGATAATTCACTGAAGTTCAAACATTGCTAAGGTGTGCACTGCTAAACTCAAGGCTGAAAAATAATAAAACTGAAGGTTCACAGAGCAAAATCTAGACCTTGGAAATAAAACCATGGAAGTTTCAGTGATTCTTTTAAGATCAATGATAAACCTGACCTTACTGTACACAGATTGGCCTCCAAAGTTCCTCATACCATCACTGAGTTTTAGAAAACTTGTTCCTCTACACAGAGCCACGCCCTCTGATGACTTTCAAACTTTACTTTTATAGTCATGAGAAAAACAACCTATCCTAATAAATAACAAGCACATTTGAATCCTAAGGTTTTATGTGTCAGGACATAATAAAACCTCATCAGGTTTTACTGGGTTGTAAATCTATTTACATCTAACCTCAAGTGGAAAACAACACACAACAAATTCCACCACATTGATTCTTTTCTTTTTCAGCAGTTCTATTATACATTTTCTTGTTTCCTGTTGCATGACCTCCATTTCAGTCCAGCTTTAGCTATCGGATATGGCCAGATAATCCCCCCTCCACCACAGTGCTTGACAGTAACTATGAGGTGTTTGTGCTGATATGTTTGGTTTTTGCCCAATGCGCTGTTGTGCATTTTGTTCTGTTATTGTTCTGGGTGAAGATGTTTCAGTATCTGTCAGACTATTCCTCTGTGAAGTTTACAACATGTCGTCAACTGTAATTGAACATATGTAACATAAGCTGTCAAGCATTTCATGGAAATAAAAATGGTTTCTGAATCATTTTGTAACATCACATATAGAAAAATAAAGAAAAGCACAGTTCCCTTATTAAGGAATGTTATGCATAATATAGATGGACATCACTTTACTTTATATCTTAATCTTTTCTTTAACAAGATAAGGATAAAAATTAGAAAAAGAACAAACAGACAGAGGTGTTTATTGCTCCCGATGAGAACAAAATTCAACCATTTTGATTTGGAACACTTTTTTAGATAACGATAAAATATATTTGGATTGTGACCACCATCAGTGGAATAATGAGTATGTGAAATAGTCACAGAGTCCAGAGACTGGCTGTAAAGTGGAAATCTGTCTAAACAAATAAATATCTAAACAGTTCTAAGTGTCTATATTAGTTTTGTGCCTTTACTTTAGCTACATTTACTTGGAAAAATTGTTTTCTTTAGATTTATGTCTAGTGATGGGACTTTTGGCTCTTGGAAGCCGTTCAATCAGGAGACGTACACTGAAAAGAGCCGTTCAAAACACTGGCTCTTTTATGTTTTTTGCATTATTTTGAAACACCAATGTTTTAATGACTAAATAGGCTACAAATAATGATTAACATTACCTTTTAAAGGTGTTTAATTGGTGTGGCAGTAAATATTATCTTACCGGAAAAAAGAATAGTTAGTTCAAATGTGTGGGCTAAATCCATGACATGAGAGGTGACATTAGGCAAATGCTGGAATTTGACCAAAAACATCACGGTACATTATGTGGACTAGTCTGTAGCCTAAAAATGAAGAAGAAAATAAAACATTTTCTTATGAAATAACATTTTATTCTCCTCAAAACAAGAACAATAAATGTGTGTAAACATACAGAAAAAATTGCACAAAACACAACAGTGATTAATCACTGCAATTACTTAAATACCTGAACTTTAGTGCAATTCTCAGAACAAGAACAGTATGTTGGTAAATTGACAGGCAATCAGACACTCCCTCCTTAAAAAAAAATGAACGGCTCTTTACAAAGACTCGGTTCCCATCATTCATTTCAAAGAGACGTTCAAAAGATTTGATTCGTTCGTGAATGTCACATCCCTATTTATATCTATTTTATTCTGTGACCCAGGCTTCTGATGTACATCCACACATCACATCAGTCTGCTGAGAAATGACAGGATGGATAAAAAACACAGGAAATGACAACAGATTAATGAGCACTACACTCAGAGGTGACTGGGGTTTTAGCATCTGTGAAAAGCCTTAACACTGTAAAAGTAAAAAAAAAAAAAGTGTTTTGAATATATTTGATTAGTGATTGTGCCTTTTCTAGGTGATAAACAATCTTTATATTCATCAGCACTTGCAGTTGTTTACATCTGTCTGATTAAAGATTTTATTCTACTTCATTCTCTGTGGTCATTTCTAATATTAAATATGCATCAGGGACAATGAGTGGGCGAAGCGGCTCATTTTCTTTTACCAATAATTCTATGTCAAATGAACAAATATGTGCAATAATAAAATATTCACTAAATAGAATGAACCAAGCACCAACAGGGGGGATAGAGGAGAAAAACAGTGAGTATGAATAAGTAACTTTGAATTTGTGTCATTAAAAGCACAAACAAGAAATACAGTCTTGGTAAACAGAGGTTGTTAGTGCCATGGAGCTTTAGGACCAAGAGGCTTCCTTTCTGGCAATGTCCCCAGCCAGTTTTATCCAACCTGTCAGTCAACCATTACCAAAAAACCACCGCCCATTTCCCTTTCACTTCATAATCACTGTAAGCACTTCAACACAAACCCTCTGATCACAAACAGAAGCTTCCAAATACAATGATGACAAAAATGTATTTTTTTCTCCTCATCTGCCATGCTGCTTCCTCTGGTAAGAAAACATTTAAAACAGTTTATTTGCATTAATAATAGTAGTTTTGAAAAATGATTCCTTGTGTGCAGGATTAACTTTTCAGTTTCACTTTACCCTCATGTTTAACTTACCTGTTTGTTTTGAAGTCAAACTAATATTGACCGATCAGCCATAATATTCTGATCACTGAGTGTTAATATTAATGAGTATTTCATTACAATGGGACCTTTCACCAGGGTGGCTTATATTAGACAGCAAGTGAACATTTAGTTCTCAAAGTTATTGTGTAAGAAACAGCATAATGGTCATGAGTAGGCATCTGAGCAACTATGACAAAGGAGAAATTATGATGGGTCAGAGCATCTCCAGATGTTGTTCATTCTTAGTGTAAAGTGGTTTGTACTGACCAAAAGTATCCAAAGAACAACTGGATCTCAACCAGTATAGCATCTGTTGGTGCATAACATTATCACCACCTGTTGAATATTGTGTAGGTTCCCCATTTTCCACAAAACAGCTCTGACCCAAAGCCTAGCCTCCACCAGACCACTCAAGGTGTGTGTGGTATCTGGACCAAAACATTACAGCAGATCCATGAAGTCCTGGAACTACAGAGATGGACCTTCATGGATCAGATTTATTTGTCCAGCACCTCCGTAGTCCATTTTTAGTCACTACTAACAACTGCATACCAGGAACACCCAACAAGACCTGCAGTTGTACAGATGTTCTGACCCAGTCATCAGTTACAATATGGAACATGTCAAAGTCACTCAGTTCTGTTTGTTGATCAAGGACTAAATGATCACATGCTGCCTGATTACATCCAACACAGTGACAGGTCCCATTGGAATTAAATAATCAATTATTACCACCTCTCTGGTCACTGACTGTTATGGCTGGTCAGTGTATTTAATTTGGCATTAGTGGCAACTGTGACTTCATGATATGTTTGAGTTAATTTTATAATATATGGCAATGAAGACACCTTATCTATTGCTTATATCCATGCTTTTCAGCAAACTTCTGACCTACTCATCTGATCTGATTTTTTAAAGCTGCGGGAGACTTTCATCACCAATTTTTCATCAGATCTGTAAAACCCCAGTCATAGCCTAAGTATCATGAATCTGTAAATCTTTCTGTGATTACTCACCTGAATCTCTTCCCTCACAGTGAACAATTTCGAAGTGTACTCCACCACAAACAAACCATTTGTTTTCAAACAGAGCAGTTAGGTAACTCGGGCATCTTTGGAATTTTGTCGCAACATGCATTGTGGGAAGTGGAGGTTTGCGCAGCCGCCTGGCAGTGTCAGCTGCAACCATTTGACTGACCAACCAACGGCTGGAGGGAAACGGAGCACCTGGCCCTTTCTGCATTGTGTTTGTTGCAGCTGCTTCGCTTCCCACAATGCATGTTGTGACAAAATTCCAAAGATGCCCGAGTTACCTACCAGCTCTGTTTGAAAACAAATGGTTTGTTCATAGTGGAGTACACTTCGAAATTGTTCACAGGTGAGGGGGATTTTCAGGTGAGTAATCACAGAAAGACTTACAGATTCATGATACTTAGGCTGTGACTGGGGTTTTACAGATTTGATGACAAACTGGTGAAAAAAGTGTCCCGCAGCTTTAAGGACTTTAAAATCATATTAACACATTCGTGTATTTTGTCAGCAGAGGGCAGTGTAGATCCTGGGTCAACTGACTGCTAAGTGCCTGTTGTTGTTCTGAAATTTGTTGTCATGTTCAACAAAATGACTCGCATTAGGTTCCTATTTCTAAAACAAATATAAAGTCATTTTTACAAAGACATGATGTGTCATATATAACAGATAAAACCTTCCATCTTTCTTTGTGTTTTGTAGCGAAGCACTCCTTGGTGTATCGCACTATATCATATACTGGAGTCTCAAACTTCCCAGAGTTTCAAGCTGTGAAACTGGTCAGTAATGTGAAAGTGGCATACTGTGACAACAACATAATGACAACAGTAATCACAGAGGACTGGATGAAAAAATATATGGAAGATCATCCAGACATCTTACAGCTTCACAATAAAAGGTGTATTTTCAGTTACATGACTTTTGGAAGAATCATTGATGATGTGATTCATTCCTTAAACCTAACTGAAGGTAAAGTATGTTTGTTTCACATACTTAACACATGATACTATTATTATTATTATTATTATTATTATTATTATTATTATTATTATTATTATTATTATACCATTTCACCTCACGTGTTTGAATCCCAAAAATGACAAGAGATGTTAAGGAAAAAAAAATTAAAAATTCAGGTCAAGTGTGGGAATGGTACTCTTTCAAAGCTTTGATGAACAAATAAAACTTTGAATGATTTTGATGGCAGACAAACTGTTAGTTACATATTCTGCTGTTTAAAATTAATAAGCATTGCTTAACATCCATCCTTGTTTTAATACTGTTTCTGTTTCAGATGCACACGTTTTTCAGTCCTTAATTTCCTGTGAATGGGAGACACAGATCAGAGAAATGAACTGCTTTGGACAGTTGGGGTTTGATGGAAAAGACTTTTTGACTTATGACCTGAATACTAAAAAACTGTGTGTTTCGGTGCCACGGTTCCACAAACATAAGATTCCAGATTATGACCAAAAAGACTACAGCTTTACAGTGGATAATCTTGTCCCTTATCTCCTGAAAGAGTATGTGGAATATGCAAACAGTTCTTTACCCAAAACAGGTATTCATATGTTGTATTTTTAGAGCAGTGATTCATGTAGCTCAGTTTGTTTGTATTTTTGACTGAATATGTTGAGGTTTGATGAGGTCTCTGTTTCCAGAGTTTCTCTCAGTGTCTCTCCTCCAGACGTCTCCATCCTCTCCAGTCACCTGCCATGCTACAGGTTTCTACCCTCACAGAGCCGTGATGTTCTGGAGGAAAGATGGAGAGGAGGTTCATGAAGGTGTGGAACATGGTGAGATCCTCCCCAACAACGATGGAACCTTCCAGATGAGTGTTGACCTGAATGTTTCATCCATCACACCAGAGGACTGGGGGAGGTTCGACTGTGTGTTTCAACTCGCTGATGAGAAAAACGACATTGTCACCAGACTGGACACTGCAGTGATCAGGACCAATGGGATCAGATATGATAGAGGTGAGAAACCCACTGATACTCATCGGTCTCTCTGTTGCTGTCTGTCAAAGGTGCAAATTGTTTTTTAAAAAACAGTGTGTCAAGCTAAGCAGCCAAGGCATCAAAAGTAGTAGAGACTGAATGGGCTTTATGCACAGCCGCACTACTACCTGAACTTGAAGCAGCTCCTTTATTTCCTGTCTTTCAACATTGAACACACAGGTGTGCCTGACCACAGTCGTCGCAAGAAGAAGCAGCAGACACACCTGGATTAATCAGTGTGTCCAATAATGAAAGACAGGAAATAAAGGAGCTGCTTTAAGTTCAGGAAGTAGTGGGGCTGTGCAGAGCCCATTCAGCCAGAGTCAGTTTAAGGTTTTTACCTTTCTGTTTTATTTTCAATAATTTGACAGCAGAAATGAACAAAACAATCATCCATCAGCAAAGTCTAGCTACTCCACAGAACCATCTCCAACCACCAAGACAACTGTGAGGCCTTTATACTAATGCTCCTCAAGTGGCGGCAGAAGTACCAACTAGAACAGGGGGAACAACCCACACACAAGCTATACAACAGAGTAAACTATACAGTATCAACACTCATATTTGTATCATACACAGACATACACAACATGATTATATAACAACAAAATCCCATACCCAGCTATATACATAAATATTTACATAAAACCAACACCCCTGCTCAAATTCACCGGTATGTGCGTCACCTGGGCAGAGCTATGATTGGCCCATCGAGCCCCCAGGGGCGGGGACTGTATTGATCAACGGACCATTCCACCAGGAACATGACACTCATAAATTTGTGTCCACCATGCATCATCTTTTAAAATGATTTAATCAATAGATTTTTTTCCCTTAACTAAAAACATGTGTCATCCCTTCCCCCACATGTCCACACCAGCTGTCTTCCAACATCCCACAAGTTTTGAACTAAGTTCAGAGGGATATTTTAGCAGCAGGGGTTGGGACGGGAGTCTGATCTGATAAATGATACATAAAATCATACAAATAAAAATGTTTATGTAATATTTATTTAGTGTCATTTATTGTACTTTGGCGAGATCAGTGTGTCAGCTGTCCTCTTCTGTAACGTTGTAGTAGCGGGAATATCTAAATCTTACCCGGATACAGCAATGCTATTTTTTGATTGGCTGGTCGATAGCTATATTCTTTTTATTTGATTAGCTGGTGCACTGGTAGGCGCCTTCTGAACTCTACAGGGAACCTACTTGATTCCTCCCTGTTCCACTGTTATAAATAGCGGCACAACTTGGTGGGCGTTATCCTGGTAATTTCTCTTTGTGAGAAATACAAGGTGTGGCAGATGAATGGGTTGCAATGCATGTGTCTCACGCCCAATGCATGAGACTTGAGAGCCTGGCACAGTGACATCAAAAAATACTTATGAGCACTTCAGTTTCCACATTCTGTTACTACTACGCTACATTTTTGTTTCATCTTACTGGCAGTGAGCTTAATTTTTCTGTCAACCTGTGTTTCTTGGTTCAAGACAAAGTTATTGAAAGAGGTTTCATCAAGTGAAAAGCTTCAGTCATTTAAGGCAAAATACTTTGGGCCAGATCCACAAAATGACTGCGCTAATCTGTTCTGTTTTGATTCCAGGCTCCAGGGTTGTTGTTGGACTGCTGCTCCTCATCTTCTGCATCGTTGGGCTCGTCATCTGGAGAAGAAAGAACACTATGACACAACAATGGTGAATGTGCAATGAATACCCCTGACATGTGTTATTGTGTTTACTACTATCACAATAAAAAGTGAACTGATTAAATCCATTCATCTAAGGTTTTACATGAAAGAAAAGTACGAGTTAATGTCCCGTTGAACAGGATTATATGTAGTATTGATTTTCCATACTCTCACCAGCAGCCAGTAGTCTCATACCAGAACACACTTAGGACTAACAAAACCATCATCAGATAAACACTATGTGCCCACAGACTGTATCACTCACTGAATGAAGTATAAAGCTCATCCTTTTACACACAACCATATTATGGAATCATTAAGTTTTCTTCTTCAAACTAAAACTCACAGATGCTTATTTTAACAGTTGCTCAAAATAACACTGTCTTACAATCTTCAAGTGCGGCATTATCTGATAATTTACATTATAGGTCTGTTATCTCAGCTCTGTTTTTAGACTGAAAACAGCCACAATAAAACAACAAACCACCTCTGTTTTCTGTTCAGTTTGTGTTGTCAGTAGCTGAACTAAAGATCTGTTTGCAATCCAACAAACAAGGTCAGAACTGTCACAGTTTAGTCTAAACCATGGATCAACAAACGGTCACTTAGTAAAGATAATAACATCCCATAATAACTTTATACCTTCATAAACCTAAGAATCTAACTCACCTGTAGATAATTTATATTGTTTGAAAGTAGAAGTACTACATACAGGCCCTTTAACATAGACACATTAATGAGTAAATAAATGTTTTTATATTTTGTAACATTTTTTTTCCCACAATTATTTCAGGGTTCAGGGACTTGTCACTCGTAAGTATTATACAACTTCCTTAAGATGCAAATGTAATGTATAACACAGATGGACAACACTGTACTTCACTTTTTAACCATTTGTCTTAATAGGATAACAACAAAAACAGGAAAAGGAATAAACAGACAGAGCTGTTTGTGGCCTCTGGTACGAATGAAATTCAACCAACATGATCTCGAACAGACTCATCAGTACATAAGGATAATGTACATTTGGTTTGTGACCACCATAGATGGCACATGAGTATGTGGAGCAGGTCCAGGATCAGCTCTCATAAGCACTTTTAAGTGGGTTACAGTCTATATTTCCTTAATGTGGCAATATTGGGGTTGACATGTCACATTTGGGGCATTTAGGAGAAGGTAACACAGATGAGGTGAGGGGATATTGGTACTAAGAGTCGACAACCAGGGAGTAACAGGGGTATAGATGGAATGCAGAATTCATTTTCTAAAGGGGCTGAGGGGTTGTTACAACATTCAACATTGGTCTTGTATGTATGTGAGAAAAAGCCTTGACATATTGTTAATATTTCAGAATTGATTGTGTTTTGTAGAGTATTGGTGATGGTGTCTGTGCAATACAGATAAATTGATGTAACAAAACTCTCCAGAAGGTTCACAATCTTTAATGTCTGCTTGATCTCGAAGTTTATTATAATTAATCTCTGTGATCATTTCATACCTGATCAAATAAATAAATACATAAATCAAAAGGAATAATTGGAATTTGTATTTTTTTTTTAAGCTGAATGAACCAAGTACTTATAGAGGAATGATAGAGGAAAGCATGCACCTTTGTTTAGTCAATAAAAATAAATAAATTTACAAGTCAAAAATGAATATTTACAGTAATATGCAATACTCTTAATTCACCTTTAGCTTTGTTGTTTCTGCAGGGTTGAAATCAGCATACATATTTATTTCTCACTCTTTTCTTCATGTACAACAAGAAAATACAGGAAATTTGTGCACAGCCCTAAAAGAAACGCCATAAACTGAACTAAATAGGTTGTAAAGGTTAAAGTCACCATTTAGTGTGACCTTTGACGCCATGACGAGAAGCAGCACAAACAATTATAAACATCTAACATGTCTTGAATGAAACCTGGTATAAAACACAGAAAATTAATGCAATAAATCTCTTATTGTCTGAACAAAAAGGTTAAAGACATGTTAAGTGCAAAGGGAGGTCACACTAAATACGACCATTTTGGTGTATTTAGATCTAAATATGGAGACTGACAAATGCATATGTGTGGACGTCAGAACTTTATTAAACCAACAAACCTAATATTGGACCAGGGCTGTTGCACAGTTCTGTATCAATTTGTCAAGTACAAAGAGGAAATATAATCTGGATGACCACAAGTTTTTTTTTTTTTTTTTTTTTTTTTTTGCCCTCTTTCACTTTAGGACAAATACATGGGGGGGAAAATTATTCTGCAAAGTTTGCAAAAAACTATATTTGCGTCACTGCCAGTGCTCGTTTGTCTTTGTCTATGATCTGGACACACCCACAGACTCTCTAAACACACTTCAGACCAGATGACACTCAAGCTTCAAGCAGATGAAAAAACACAATGCAGGCATTATTTGTGTTAATCCTCATCTGTCATGTCACATATGCAGGTAAGGCTCGCACTGTAGAAGTACCAGGATCCTGTTAGGTGTCTGTTCTTTTAGTATTTAAAGCTGGATTTTCCTGTTTGTCCTCTCTAGCGATTGGTTTTGACCTACTTTCACTTTGTGAGTCACACAAGAACGCACTCATTACATTTGTGCATTTGACACTGGTGCAGTTATTAATAGAAAGGTATCAACAGTTACATAGAACCAGGAAGTCTGCATTGTGAAATGTCATTGTCTAAGCTGTATTATCACACTTTTAGCGACATATACTTCCTATATGAAGGAAGTCACTGTTGACAAGCGCAAAAGAAAGTGAAAGCTTTTACACTGTTGCAGGCACTCAGGTCCCATCGTTTGCGTTTCATTATGAACCTGCATGATGCATATTGTACTGGAAGTACTGTTTAGACCAGTTTTTTTCAACCTTGAGGTCGGTACTCCATGTGGGGTCACCTGGAATTCAAATGGGGCAGCCTGAAATTTCTGATAATTGGTAAAAAAAAAATAAAATCACTAAGAAAAAATATAATGTGTGTTGAGAGAGACAATCCCAGTCCATAAAAGACATGACAAACTGAAGCTCAAACTGAAGCACTGTGGTTCTGTTTATCTGTCACATGTTCATTGTGGTCAGTTTCAGATGCTGCAGCTCTTTCATAATTCATAGTTTGAGTTCTTGTTTGTTCAGTATTAATTGTCAGCCTTGTAAATCCAAGCTGGACTGACTGTACATATCCTGACCATGGAAAATACAATTCTCCCTTTGTGCAGTAATCTACACCTGGCTTTTCTGCCTCCGTCCATAATGATATACATTATATAGACTAAATGTCATCTGAAATTAACGTTTATTTGCAACATAGTATAGCAAACAATTACATGATCAAAAACAAATTAATTTTAGCACAAAAACATTCTCAGTTTTGAATGTCTGGGGTCGCCAAAAATTTGTGACGTTAAAATAGAGTCACGAGCCAAAAAAGGTTTAGAACCACTGGTTTGGACAATGCTGAATATGTGTTTCCCTATTGAACACCAATTAGTCAGTAAATTAGATAACACAAAAACTCATTATTTTTTTCAGTTAAACGTGAATAATCATTTTTATCTGCATACAACAAAAAGCTATATGTGTAAAACATACCTGAACTGAAGAACTGTACATTCTCATCTCTTTTTCTACAGTGAAACATTCCCTGAAATATTTTCTTACTGCAACTTCAGGCGTCCCAGACTTCCCTGAGTTTGTGGGTGCAGCGATGGTGGATGAGGTTCAGGTGGGCTACTGTGACAGCAGCATCAAGTCTGCAGAACCCAAACAAAACTGGATGAAAACATTAATACATGATGATCCTCAGCATCTAGAGTGGTATACGCAGAAGTGTTTAGGTAACCAGCAGGTGTTCAGAACCAACATTGACCACCTGAATAAACGCTTAAACCAGACTGGAGGTACAGTATGTTGATTCAGCTCCTCTGCAGTTCTCTTTATTCATATGTTTTATTAAATTAACTTCTGAAAACATCTCTGTCTCTCTCTTTAGGTGCTCATATTTTACAGCGGATGAATGGTTGTGAATGGGATGATGAGACTGGTGAGATTACTGGTTTTAATCAGTATGGTTATGATGGAGAAGACTTCATAGTACTGGACCTAAAGACACTGACATGGACAGCGCCTAAACCTCAAGCCGTTGTCACCAAACGAAGATGGGATACAGAGAAGGCTAGATTAGAATACAATAAAAACTATTACATCTATAAATGCCCTGAGTGGCTGAAAAAGTACGTGGCCTATGGGAAGAAGTTTCTGCAGAGAACAGGTGAACACAAATGAACAAGAGCATGGCTTTGTGCATTTTCTGCTTGTAATTCACATATAATGGTAATGGGGTGTTTCTATGAAACTGGGTGCATTTTGGTACCTGGTACTTTGACAACTTTTTAGACCCAATATTAAAAGAGAAATGTAGACATATTTCCCCTCAGGATGTCCCTAATGATGACCTCAGATAAATGCAAAAAAAAAAAAAAAAAAAATTATACTCTTGCACTGAACCATCCCAAAATTAATGAATTTTAAATAAAATATTGGGGCCAAAAATAGGACCAAAATTGGGACGTGAAAAGCTATCCAGATTTTAGTGCATTTTTATCTTAAAAACATGGCTTGAAATGGTCTTGTATAGTGCTATAATTAAAGACACTGTGTTAAATTTGTTGATCCTGGTGGTTTTTCTGTTCCAGACATGCAAGTTTTTTATGAATTTCAGTCTCATTCCAGGTTTTGAGTGTCACCCATCGTGTCCACTTACGTTGCATGCAGTACCTGCCCATTTAAACACAAATAAATTGCAAATGATTTTGCAACAGTGGGCATTTTTGTGAAACACTCTCCCTTGCATAATTAGTTCAAATCCCAAAATGTACCTGTGAGAGAATAAAGAGATATTTAAAAAAAAAAAAAAAAAAATAGTGTCCTTTGACTGTATTACATGCAGATTTTTGTAATAAATATAATATAAAATAATATACAAATGTGTTTTATCTGAAAAATAGTTTCTCTTTTATCTCAGTAAGTATTTTTAAAACAGACCCAAAGTGCTTCCAAACTTGCTTCTGGTTTGAATTTTTAGTTCCATGTCCTGCCTTTAGGGACCAGGTTCATAGAAGCACCCAATGATGTAACACCATATATAAGTCATGTCGTATTATGCAACTGTTAAGAATGATCCACTTCATTCTTTCTGCAGAGTTTCCTTCAGTGTCTCTCCTCCAGACGTCTCCATCCTCTCCAGTCACCTGCCATGCTACAGGTTTCTACCCTCACAGAGCTGTGATGTTCTGGAGAAGAGATGGAGAGGAGGTACATGAGAACGTGGAGCATGGAGAGATCCTTCCCAATGATGATGGAACCTTCCAGATGAGTGTGAACATGGACTTGTCATCGGTCAAATCTGAAAACTGGGGGAGGTACGACTGTGTGTTTCAGCTCTCTGGAGTCCAGGACACCTATGTTATCAAACTCAACAAAGCAGTGATCAGGACTAACAGAGGTGAGACACAATCAGGAGGGAGCTTTGGGTGACAGTAATACATTTTTAGCTGCTATCTATACAGTACTTTAACTTTTGCCTAGTTTCCCACAGTTTTTTTTTTTTTTTTTTTTTTTTTTTTAATTATTATTCTTTGTTTATTTGGAAAAAGCATGTCATACTAAAATTCCCTTTCAGGCACAATTCAATATCCACACATCAAATCTGAACGGAGATGCTAATCCAAGATTTTTTTTGTCGAATATAGAACAAAAAAAAAAAAAAAAAAAAGAAAGATAAGTGGGTGGGAGTAGAGGGCTTATTCCACTACTTCATCAACAAGATAAAACACACTAAGGTGTTTATGTTTACATTAACCTAAACACAAATGTATATCATATAAATGTTTTCACATAACCAATGTATTCATTTCACATCAATTACAGGTTTTACATAGTTTGTCCATTTTGACCAAATAGTGTAAAATGATTCCTTATGTCAACATCCACATTATCCTTTTAAACATCATTCCTTACATTAGTACCATTACTTCATGGTACCTAACAAAGCAGGTACACTCACTGTTCATACAGAGGTGGACCTTACAGACCCTGGAGACCACATTGGACCTGAGATTGTTGACCCACTCTAACCATTGCTCTTACTGTCTTGTAATGTCTTGTAATTTTCGGAAATAACCGAAAATAGTCACTTGCCTGATAATGTGTTAATTTATATTTGGTAGCTGTTTCTTGGAATTCTCAACATGAGGTCCAAGAGTTAATGCGAGTAATGGTCGACATTCAGCTGAAGAAACAATCTATTACAGAGACAATGAAAATGAGTGGCCAAATCAGAAATTTAGTGCTATTATGTCTGTGTGGACTCAATAATATCACCGTTGTGGCTTTTTGTGTTAACTTTACTCAACACATCTGCATCTCCACTTTACATTCATTGTCGTGCATTCGGCTACGCCTCTTAAAGGCACAGGAACATTACTTTATGCAACTTAACTTCATGATCCAGAGTATAAACTATAACTCTATATATACATAAATATATCTCAGACATCACAGGTACATTCTTGAAAACAAAAAGAAAGAGGTCAGCATCACCAAAAAACCTGGACGACCACAGAAGTCAACGAAAGTGGAAGATCACATAAGTCTAATGTTGGTAAAGAAAAGCCCTTTTACCACATCCAGACCAAGTCCAGAACAAACTTGAGGAGGTTGATGTTGGTTGACATGTCATTATCAAACTGTCCAATTAAGAGGATTAACAATAAAGTGCTCTGCTGTTTGGGAGAGCATCATCAGATATTGCACGGCTACCTGGTTTGGTAATTTAACTGCTCAATAGGAAACAAAAAGCATAAACACATTTAAAAACATAATGGAAATCATTGGGACACATCCTTCTCCACAGTCATTTTTGAGTGCTCTGTAGAACAACTTACCTATAGAATTCTTACTGACACTTCTCACATCCTGTCATAAGTTTGAGCTACATCCCACCAGGAGGCGCTACCGTCCTGCTAAACACAGAGCAAACAGACTCAAATATTAATTCTTTACAATGTACATTACTCAGCTTAACAAAAAAAGGCTTAAGGGTGTTTTGGTATTTGTAATATTTATTTTTTAAAACTGCACTTGACTATGTAAAGTACTTGTTTCTATGCATTCTGTGAACCATGCCCATGTCTGGATTGTCTTGTGCATGTGTACTGTCTGTGTTGTTTTCTACTGTTTTGCACTTTAGCTCAAGACAAATTTCCCTTTGGGGATAAAAGAGTTTATCTTAATTTAACTGAAACCACTGTTAACACTCAACAACAGGACGGACACTTTAGAACAGTGTTTTTCAACCTTGGGGTCGAGACCCCTCCTGGGGTCACCTGGAATTCAAATGGGGTCGCCTGAAATTTGTAGTAATTGATAAAAATTTAAAGAAAACTTACTAATAAAAAATATATGGTGAGCTGACAGAGAGAATCCCAATACATAAAAGACATGACAAACTCTGAAGCTGGAACTGCAGCACTGTGGTTCTGTTTATCTGTCAAATGTTCATTGTGGTCGGTTTCAGATGCTGCAGCTCTTTCATAATTCATAGTTTGAGTTTTTGTTTGTTCAGTATTAATTGTCAGCCTTGTAAATCCAAGCTGGACTGACTGTACATATCCTGACCAAGGAAAATACAATTCTCCCTTTGTGCAGTAATCTACACCTGGCTTTTCTGCCTCCGTCCATAATAATATACATTATATAGACTAAATGTCATCTAAAATTAACATTTATTTGCAACATAGTTTAGAAAACTATTACATGATCAAAAACAAATTAATTTTAGCAAAAAAAAAAAAAAAGGTCTCTGTCTGGGGTCGCCAGAAATTTGTGATGTTAAAATGGTGTCACGAGCCAAAAAAGGTTGGAAACCACTGGTTTAGAAAATGATAGAAGCCCTCTGTAGGCAGATGAAACCAAGATGAACTTGTACCAGAATGTCACTGAGAGGAAAGGAAGAGCTCATGAACCAAATGATACTGGAGTGTATAAACTAGAACTATCAGTAAAATCTCATGTATGTGGCATTGTACCAGCTCGCTCGACTCAAAACTGAGTGACTGTCAGTTTGATTACAGCTTACAGCATCCTCATCAACATCAAAATAAAAGCGGTTGTTGTATTACATCAGATTTTCCAACCACTGTCAGAGTCACATGAGTTTGTCATGTTTTGGTTGCAGTGCCTCCTTCAGAGTTTCATCCTGGTTATGCTGTTGGATTGGTTGTCGGGCTGCTTCTCGTTGTCTGCATCGTTGGAACCTTGATCTGGAAGAGAAACAATGGTGAATTATTAATAAACATATTTTGTAATGTTTTATAGAAATGTAGTTCACATGATACTCATACATCAGCAGTACATTCATTTTTTAGTCACATATTTAATCTTCCTATCTGTCTGGAAATCCCTGTGATCGATTGACCAGCAGCTCCTAAACTATGGAAGGATCTGCCTCCATATCAGACAGGCCTCCTCTGTCTGTTTTTAAATCCCTTCTTAAATCCCATCTTTTCTCCTTGGCTTTTGAAACCATGTGAGATGTTTGAAGGTATTATCTTTATTCTATTGTTTCTTATTTGGTAGTGGTTTATTGTTCTTATTTATCTATTTTATTTATTTATTTATTTAGTTGTTTTTAATTGTTTGGCTTTTTAATCTACTCTTGTATTTTATTCTTTTATTTGAGTTTTATTTATTCTTCTGTATAGCACTTTTTTCTTTTTTGGACAGTTTCTATGTCTTTAAATCTATTCTGTATTTTATTCTTCTATTTTGGTTTTGATTATTCTTCTGTACAGCACTTTGGTCCACTGCAGTTGTTTTAAAGTGCTTTACAAATAACATTGGACTGGATTGGACCAAAATCTCTCTGACTGTCATCAGACATGGGTAGAACTGAGGCCGCAAAAACCTACAAAGAACTACAGTATTTTAGGGTCTTTATAAGTTGTAGAGCTTAAAGTACCATCTGTATGGCTCAAGAGGTCATATGATTCAATGCAATTTCAAATAAGCAAGAAGTCGATCTTTTTTCAACTTTTCATTTGTTTTGAAAATGGAATCATGTTGTCTCTTGTCTGTTTTCAGGATTCCACCTTGTTCAGTGTAAGTTTTCTACTCTAAAATATTTCAAAGCTTTTTTTTTTCCTTCATGAGCAACTAATAATTCGGCATTATATCAATAAGATTTCTTCTTTAATGTTATTTATTTCACATTTTTCTTGACAGAAGGGGAACAGTCAATCCTGGAGGAGGAATGGGAGAGAAACTCCACATTCTCTGGAATAAATTCATTAAAAAGTTTTCCATCTCCTACTTTTATTTCTTCATCTTTTTCTCTTCTACATCTTTTTGTCCTCATCTGGTTTGTCTTTTTCTTCATTTTCTTTCTCTTCATCCTCCTCAGCTTCTTTTTCACTTTATTCTTCTTGTTCGTCTTCATTTTCTGCTTCATCATAGTAGTAGTACTTTTCCTTTCTCTCTTTCATATTCCTCTTCTCCTCCCTCTTTGTCTTCCCACCCTAGCCCTACTTAAAATTCTGAAACTATTCTAAATATTTATCATTTGTTGTATTGTATTTATATCCAGACAAATTATATCTCTGTAGTTATCATGATCCCCTGCCCTACTTTTAGATTAAGACAGATAAGGTTAAAAACTTATTTAAAATGGCCCATTTTTAGGACAGTTTAACCAAGCAATGTGTCATTAAACATGATTTGGCCAATGTGATTAATGACTGTAAATTCACCATGTTCAGACATTTAACCTGTGATTGTGACTAAATACATCTGCATTTTACACACTTTCTTGTTTGTGATTTACTTTGTCGTTTGTCTTTTTCAACGCTAAACCAGATGTGCAGCTTTTTTTGTGCTGTACTCTCTGCCGATGCCTGCACCAATAGCGGATACCAAGAAAATTAATTTACTTAAATGAAGCAATGCTGTTTGAGTTGAGCAACGAAGGCCCAGTCCCAATTCACCCCTTAGCCCTAACCCTTACCCCTACCCCTTGAAACGGAGCTGTAAGGGGTAGGGGTTGAAACATTCTCCTGTGAAATGGGACAACCCTTTCAGACCTGTTACGTCATCATCAGTCATCGTTGCCGCTATAAACAGATGCGGCAATTTTGTTTCCAAAAGTATTCATCATGCCATCAGCAGCTGTAACCATCTCTGTTTCATGGGCTTTGGTCATCTTTTTACGAGTATCAACTATAAAACTGCAGAAATGTGATCTATAACACACTGAAACGGCATCAAACGGTCAATCAAATGATTACGTTGTTTGCGAAGACAATAAGAATATGTGTGTGTTTCTTTCATCACACTGCTGCACTTTTTTGCTGTTTACCTCCATCTTGCCAATGATTCGAACAGAATTATGGGAAATTTCTCCTACCCCTCCGTTCATAGTGTGGTCCTGAAAAATCTCCATTTCGACAGCTATACACCCCCCCGCCTTAGCCCTTCCCCTCCGTCTAATTGAAAATCGGGACAACGCTACCCCTTCACATGTACGCACAAAACCGAGGGGGAGGGGGAAGGGGAAGGGGCCAAGGGGTGAATTGGGATTCTGCCAAAATGTACCCATTGGTAGAAAAACTAAAAGCAAGAAAACTGAGCATGATGACGATGTATTAAACATTCAATGGGGAAATTTAAAAGGTTTGTTTTCGAAATGGGCTACAAACCATAGACTTGACAGTGTTTCGATCCACACAGTTTATTTCTCTATATTCATCTCCAACCACCTCCTTCCAAGGTTTGTCCCTATTTACAGGTGTCACTTTTTTCATCCAACTGCAAGAGGATCATAGACATGAAAAACTGCAAACAACACCAATCACCATTTAATCTTGCCCCGTCCACACTACTGTGAATATGTCGCACATTTTTTTATGCGCCTGGTGTTGACGTTTCCGATGCAGCTTAATTACACAAAGCAGTAATACACATGAGCAAAACAGGGTGTGATGCCATCATTTTCCAATGTCTCCATTTTATCTGTCCAGTGTATGACCTGCAGTAGGTACAGTCCTGTCCTAATGTCTTCAGCCACTTTTAGCTCTGTTGTTTTTTCAGGGTTGAAATGAGGATATATATTTTATTATTTTCCTCTTTTCTTCACACACAACAAGAAAAAGCAGGAAATATGTGCGCAGTTTTAAAAGACCCACAAAAAAATGAACAAAGTATTGTAAAGGTTAAAGTCACTAATTGATTTGACCTCTGACCCCATGACAAGAAACAGCACCAATAGAAACGGCTGATGCGTTGAATGAAACCTGGCGTAAAACATCAGAAAATTAATGCAGTAAATCTCATATTGTCTGAACAAAAGGGTGAAAGACATGTTAGGTACAAACGGAGGTCACACTAAATACGACCACTCTGGTTTATAGAAGCTGTTTTTTTCTCCCTGAGATGTTTGTTTATCCTGCTGTGTATACTTCACATACTGTATATCCACACTGGATCTAGATACAGAGACTGAGAAATGCACGAGTGATCATTAGAACTTTACTAAACCTAACGTTGGTTTTATCTCTGTATTTGAATCTATAACAATGTGGGGAAGTGTTGTAATGGTCCAAGTGAAACATTTACAATTAGTAGGCAGATTCATTTTTTGTCAATTCAGTTAGTTTTAGGTTTCTGCTGTTTCCACTTTCACTATTGTACCAAACCTGTTTACCACCTAACAGTTTTAATGTTCTCTCTTTTTTTTATTTTCTCAATGTACAAAAGATCATGATATAAAAAATAAGAAGCTACCGTGAGATTAAACTGGCTGCTGTTATATAGGTTTTTTCTTACGTTTGTATTCTTTAAAGCTCAGTATAACCCATAAAGATCCAATGCAACTTTTCTTTCAGTTCACAAATGAATTTTTCCGTCTATTTAACCTTTCTTAAGTGATTTATCACCATTTATTATAATATTATCTTCTGTATTTTGCATTTTTTCAGTGAAACTCAGATATTTTTCTCTATTTAACATATTGATCATGTAAATGTTCATTAAAGCTCAGATTAAAGTTGAGGGTTATTATATCAGAAACAGAGAAAACTGAAGAAAAAGTGACTTTTTCAGTTAAATATATCATTAACTGAACATAAACCAAGTGTTTCCATCAAGTGTTATCTCTCAAACTCCATGGGTTTTACTGGTGAATCAATGTTGTAGAAGATGATGGTGTCTCCACGGTAACTACGGAGCCTCTTATCATCCAAATGGGTCATATCTGATGACCATGAAAAGATGACAAACTGCATTTGCACCAGTTATTTACATGGATTGATAGGATTAGTGGATCAATAGGTATTAAACAGTTTAGATCGGTAGATGGTTTTGTTCACCAGTGGCTGTTTGGGTCTTTATGGGTTAATGTTGTGGAAAGGCAAAGTGTATCAGTAATGGAAATGGCAAAACATTTCACAAAAGTAAAGGAAACTGTTTTGTGGTTAAAGATCGCATGAGATGTAAGATCGATAAAGATCAGCGCTGGTTCTAGCCTGTCATATTAGCGTGGGCTGGTTGGTTTGAGATGATTGCGAAGCCGAATAGTGGCCTGAAGGCTGACAATTTGAATTGCAGTCCTAACGGTACTGAAAAGAAGTGGTTTTTGGGGTTCATTTAAGAATAAGAATCACTTTATTGATCCCCAAAGAGAAATTCAATTGTCGGTAACTCATACATGTTCATTTACTCTTTAATATAAAATAAAAATTATTTTAAAAGTCCTTCATATATATTTCTTTTCATTGGATGAGCTTGAAAAATAAAAGAATGAATACTAAATACTAATACAATAAAATATTCTCACTGTGGCCAGAATTTATACAAAAAGAAGGCAGTCTACAATTGTTCAAATTTAGGCTGAAAAGTGGCACAACAGAACAACTGCACAAACAACTGAAACTGGGCCAAAAATAAAAATAAAATAACTAGATTATATTTTTTCATGTTTCACAAACCAAAAAAGTCTTATTCAGTGGTAAATGACAAAGAAAACAAATCTTTGTTTTCCCACCTAAAACCCTAAACTTTAGACTCAAATGTCAGTAGAACAATATACATATAAACCAACAGCACAAAATTATCATAATAAATAGTATAATAAATGTGACAGAGATTGTTTGCCCATCACTTGGTTTTTGTACCTTCCTTGGGTGATGACTGAGAGGTTGTGTGTGTGTGCGTGTGTGTGTGCGTGTGTGTGTGTGTGTGTGTGTGCGTGTGTGTGTCTTCACTCAGAGTGGAGATAAGCTCAGTAATACTTCAACGCCACAAAATGAAGTTGTTTGTGTTGCTGCTGTTCTTTCATGTTGCGTCACCAGGTAAAGTCTGATTTTGAAAATATAAAATGATTTGTCTTTCTGAAGCTTTTACTGAACATGGCCTGAATTAGCTCTGATATTTGTCCTCATAAATATCACATTGTGTTTCATGAAGTGATGCAGACCGGTTTATTCTATATAACAAACTTGATACATTCTAAAAATGACTGGAAAACGTATTTAATAAATTCACCATGATTACAGTTGTCTACAATTTTATGGAAATTATCAGCTTGAATTGGAAAACAGCTGGCAAAAGTTCCAGTGGGCTGCCACTGACTTTATTGGTTTAGTAAAGTAATAATGGTGTGAAATCTGCAATATTCAGTCTGTATGAAAATACAACCAAGATGTACAGCATGTTGTATATGAACAGAAATAGAAACAAAAGTTTGATGGGGAAAAAACAGCTTCTATAAACCAAAGTGGTTGTATTTAGTGTGACATCCCTTTGCACTTTACATAGTTGTAATCCTTTTGTTCAGAAAATAGAGATTTACTGCATTAATTTTGTTGTGTTTTATATCAGGTTTCATTCAACACGTCAGGTGTTTTGTATAGTTTTTGTCATGGAAACATTGGTCAAACTAGACACTGATTTATCTGTGTGTGTTCATAACTGTCCACATATTTCCTGTATTTTCATGTTATATTTGAAGAAAAGAGGCTGAGAAATAAGTATGTATGCTAATTATATTACTTCAAATACAACAAAGCTAAAGGCAGGAATAACAGTTGTGCACATTCTAGTATACTATATAGTGTACCATTGTTCATTAATGTCCTTTCAAAATATTGTATATATTTTTAATATACTACATTTCATTTATATCCATTTAAAATATGCTGTTTGATCAACTGTTTAAATTAATTTTTGCTGACTGGTTTGTGATGTTTCAGAAGAGAGTTCCATTTATGCGTAGCTATATTCTTCACTGTCCTCCCGCCTTAATTTGCTTTTACCTTTGGAACCGTAAAACTCCCTGCATCAGCATTTCTGCTGAAATGATTATAAGTGACTCAACTATGATGCAAGTTGTGGACTAAAACATTTTTTCACCTTTATTTAACCAGGAGAATAAAATCTCTTTCGGGGCCAAAATTCACACTAATCCAGATAAAAGAAACTAAAACTTGACAAAAAAAAAAGGAGCAGAATATAAAAGAAACTAGAAAAGCACTCGGAGAGCGCAGACCTCCGCCAAGGCAGATCTGCGCCCCCAATCACCACCAAAATTTAATCATTTGTTCCTTGTGCCAGTATCAACATTTCCTGAAAATTTCATGAAAATCCATCCATAACTTTTTTAGTTATCTTGCTAACCAACCAACCAGCCAACTAACAAACCCTGGCAAAAACATAACCTCCTTGGCAGAGGTAAAAAGCAACAGGTAACAGCAAAGAGAAGAGAAGAGAAAGGAATGTGCATGAAATATCATCCAGCAAGGATCAGCAACTACACCCATGCGGAGTTTTTGGTAACACACACCCTTTCTTATAAACTAATAATGAATCAAGAGGCCTGAGTAGACTCATGGTAAGAACATTTGTCATACATGTAATAAAAGTTCATGAATATTGTTATACTAGTTGAGACCTGTCAGAATTAAAAGGAGGATACAACTGGGGGTTAAAGTAAGACTTTTCATACAATGTTGACAATTAAATCAATAAATGAAGGGATGTCCCTATGGTCTTAAAATAAATAAGAATGCACTTGAGACCAAGACAAGGCCATTAAATAATGCTTTTCAGAGATTGTGTTGTAGTCATTGTGTGCTGTTGTCTGTGTCTTTACCCTGTACTCTGTCCTCCGTCTGCATCTGCATACAAGGTGTTTCAGCCCAGGGTCCATGGGCATATCTGCCTCTGTCTGCTTTAGGAATGTGCATGTGCTTGTCAGTTGTTATGTTTATGTTAATATTTGATCATGACGACAATGTCACTTTGTACCGTGGGATGTCCATCTATAACTAGGTCCTTCTGTCTCCTCTGTTGAATAATGTGTTGTCTTGATGTCTACGGTGTAATGCATCCAGAGAATCTTCCAAGTGTTCCTTGGTTTCAGTGTCTTTCTACACATGCTTACAGAAAAATTCCCTTCCCTTCTGTGTGATTTTTTTTTAACAGTTCTTGATCCGTCTTTCCATCAGTCTGTAATATATGAGAAACTTGGTTGCTGTAATGCCCCTGTTGTTTATCTCATCTGATCTTGGTCTCCACCACTTGAAGTCTTTTCTTATCTTAGTCTTAACCATGATGCTGTGCATAATAAACTTGATGCAAAGAAGAGTTTCTGAAGTGTTTTTCATCACTTTTTAACAGGCTCAGGGTTGACAAGTTACACAAATGGATGTTATGTCAAATTATGACGATTCTACAGAAATAACTGAAACCATTTCCTCCTGCAGATTGCCATGACTTGACGTTTGCCTTCACTGGTTTGTTTGGAGTCCCAGACACCCCAGAGTTCATGTCCACTGCAGAGCTTGATGGGCTTCATTTGATGTACTATGACAGCATCATCAGAGAAGCAGAGCCCAAACAGAAGTGGATGAACAGATGATGAAAGAGCATCCAGAGCCCACAGACTGGTATATTCATGAGTGTAACGCTACCCACAGGTTCTTCAGTGACACCGCTAAGAGTATGATGCAAGGACTCAACCAAACTGGGGGTACATTTGTGTTTTATTACATTACAACAAATGTATTTTAGCTTCTCATAGCAAGGTGACGTGTCTATCATGAACACACACAGTGAGTAATGTGATTTTAAAACATCTGCAAAGTAGATGTATAATTATATTTGTATAATTTCATATGTAGATGAAGAGAACGGAGATATAACTGACTTTTCTTACCAGCGGTCTTTCTGTAGATTTATTAAAACATCGTAGACTTCTTTATACATGGTAAGTGTTTTTAGTATTTGGACAGTGAGCTACATTTTATAATTTTACTTTTTGTAATCAAAATGTGATTGAAGCATGGGCTTAGATTTAATTCAAGGAGTTTAACCAAAGTATTCCAAGAATTTTTTAGAATTACAACCATTTTCAACAAAGTCCCTCTATTTTTAATGACTGGACACTGACTGACCCTCAGCATCATGTCCAAATGTGTGCTATTCCCTGGTTATTCTGTGACAAATGAAGCAGATAAAAGGTCTAATCAAACTAAAGTAAATCTATCAGAGAGATACTGAAAACTTTAGGACTTGTCAAATCAAAGAATCCACTGGTGAACACAGTAACGTGGAAGACCACGGACCACAACTAAAGTAGATGATCACAGAGTTCTTTAGATGGTGAGAAAAAGAACCCTTCTACAACATCCAGTCAAGCCCAGAACAGACTTGAGGTTGATATGTCGTTATCCTCGTCTCCAATCAGGGGATGGTTTCATGAATGTAGACAACAACAAGATGTAAACCAATGGTAACACAACAACAGATTAGAATCTGACTGAAAACATCTTTTTAAAAAAAAGCCTGATCAGTTCTGGAAAAAGATGGTCTGGACAGATGAAACCAAGATGAACTTCTACCAGAATGATGGTAAGGGAAAAGTATGGAGGAGGAAAGGAACAGCTGATTATCCACATCAGATCATGTCATATGGAACTGGGCCACTGGTACAGTAGTTACTGATGATGTTGAATGCTGATAGAAGGACCAGGATATATTCTGAAGTTTACAGAGCTTTCCTCTCTGTTCAGATTCAGACAAACGATGAAAAACTCACAGGACAGTGCTTCACATTGGATGTGTATAGTGGCCCAAAACATACTTTAAAAACGACCCTAAAGGGTAAAGAAATGGGATGTCCAATTCAGTCACCTGATCTCAACCCAACAGATCAGCTTCTCAGTTCCTGAAGACCGAACTGAGGGAACAACTAGCAGTAACTGAAGGCATCTCCAGGAGGTAACTCAGCATTTGGTGACGTCCATGGGTTCCAGACTTCAGGCAGTCATTGACTACAAGGGACTGTCATCTGAGTATCTAGCAGTAGTAGTTTGTACAAGAACTTTTGAGAGACTTTGATTGAAATGGTTGTAATTCCTAAATGGTTATTGCTGCATTTTTGTTAAACCCCTTAAATTAAAGCTGAACGTCCACACTTTGATCACATCTTGATTCCTTCATTTCAAATCTCCTGTGGTGGTGAACAAAACCAGTATTACAAAGTTACTGTGTTACTGTTCAAATATGTGTGTATCGTTAACCTCACAGGATAATTACCCAAGTTATATTTAAAGGTTTCCAGAAAATAGGGCAAAACACACATTTTTCACAAAATTCGCAAGAACTTTTTAATTATACTGTAATAGTAAGTACAGCCAGATGAGGAAAAAAGACAACAACAATTGCATAACAAATTAAACTGGTTTTGATCAAATATTTCATTTTATTTAACTTTTATTTACCCAGGTTGGTCCCATTGAGATGGGGGATCTCTTTTTCAAGGGAGACCTGGTCAGCAATACAGTAAAGGATTTGCAAACACAGAAAAAAGAATAATTATACCTAGCCAAAATATGACTTCGGCAATTATCCTATGATGGTATTGTTATTGTCCTGTCTGGAGACTACAACTGGTATAAAGAACAGGACAACAACAAAATCTAACAAAGGAATGTGCACTATGCTGCGCACTATGCTAATCTGGTCAATACCTAGCCTTCACATTTGTTGTCTTGTTGCTCCTTTGTCATCTGAAACCAGAATATTCAACATATTCATAATTTGAAGCCAATAGCACAGATACTTTTAAATTAAAATAGCTGAATAACAGCATGTCACATCATAATTTCTTGTCTTTTAGATTTACAATTGCAGAATTTGTGTGTCTCCATTGCAGGTGTTCATGTTTTCCAAAGAGTAAGTGGTTGCCAGAAGAATAATGAGCCTGGACATTTTGATAGTTATGTTGCATATGCTTGTGACAGGGAGACTGTCATAAGATTTAACCTGAAAACACAGACATGGATCCCCCAAGTACCAGAAGCTGTTGACATCACAAACCAGTGGAACAGTGATAAGACTGGACTGGCTCATGTCCTTGGATTTCTGAACCAGGACTGTCCTAAATGGCACATGATGTACTGTGACTATGGGAAGGAGGATTTGAGTAGAGTAAGTAAGGTCTTATTGTAAAGAATGAAATGTAATGTAATACATGCACAAAATGTGCAGATGCAGATTCCATTTACATACCATTCTCTTTCCAGAGTTTCCCTTGGTGTCTTTCCTCCAGAAGTCTCCCATCTTGTTAGTCAGCTGCCACGCTACAGGTTTCTACCCTCACAGAGCTGAACTACACTGGAGAAGAGTTGGAGCTGTTTCTGTCATTAAAGCCACATACAGGAGTCTCCCCAACAATGATGGGACCTACCAGCTGAGTGTTGACGTGAACATAGGATCACAGGAGGACTGGGCGCAGTATGAGTGTGTGTTTCAGTTCTCTGGTGTTAATGATGACGTTGTAGTGAGACTGAACAAAACACTGATCAGGACCAACTGGGGTAAGACTGGAAAAGCCTCTATTAAATGACTGACATATTTGCTTTTGTTTCACTGAGGAAGATTTATTATTAATCCAGGAACACTACATTAATGACACCAATAATCAGAGTGGGTCTGATAATACAGAATGGTTTATTGAACAAAAAGGATCTGAAGTAGTCATAAAACACTCTAGAAATAAAAGGGAGCCAAGTGAAATATGCTGCTGCGGTAGTGTGATGCACCAGTCAGCCAGCCGACGCACTGAGTGTGTCACCACCAAAATGTAATCATTTGTTCCTTGTGCCAGTATCAACATTTCCTGAAAATTTCATCCAAATCCGTCCATAACTTTTTGACTTATGTTGCTAACAAACAAACAGACAGACAGACAGACAGACCGACCCAGATGAAAACATAACCTCCTTGGCAGTGGTAATAATCAAAACTACGCACAAAGTAAACAGTTAAATATCAAATAAATTGCAACAGGAACCTTGCCTCCACTTTTGATTTTGAGCCTTAAGGCAGGTTTCTTTTATCTGGCAACACATGATGGTGAAATATGATTGGACAAACACTAACATACACATACTAGGGGTGTAACGGTATAGAAAAATTTCATTTCAGTATGTTTTCGCTACAGGGGTCTTCGGTTCAATACATTTTCAGTACGTTTTCAGTACAGTGAAGGAGACCAATTTCATAAATAAATACTTCCAACTACTAAACACTCCATCGACATAACTGACAGGATATCTGAAATGCTCCCAAATTGGAGACCATGGAGAAGATGAAAGGTCTTCCAACTCTGGCTTTGTACCTGTGACGCTGCTCTGAGCTGCCATACTGGTTCACGTTCAGCATGTGTATGGTGCATGTACCATTTAAACATCCATCTAGGACAGGAGTGGGCAACTCCGGTCCTGGCCGGTCCAGGCAGGTATCCTGCATGTTTTAGATATTTTCAGATATCATGCAGGATACCGGCCCTCGAGGACCGGGTTTGGACACCTCTGGTTTAGATATTTCCCTCTTCCAGCACACCTGGTTCAATTAATGATCAGCTCATCATCATTCTCTGCAGAAGCCTGATAACGATGTAATGGCTTCCATATGTGCTTGAAGAGGGAAACATCTAAAACATGCAGGATACCGGCCCTCGAGGATCAGATTTGGACACCTTTGATCTAAACCATGCGGGATACAGGCCCTCGAGGACCAGAGTTGCCCACCCCTGGTCTAGGGTATCAAATATTGCATATGGGTTCCACGTTTGGGCACTGTGCTCATAATGTGTGCATTATCAAATCAAATCAAATTTTATTCATATAGTGCCAAACCATAACAAAAGTTATCTTATGACACTTGAGACACTTGAGAAGGCAGTGTCTAAACAACTTACAGCTTTTCTGGAGACACACCAGATCTATGACACTTTTCAGTCTGGGTTTAGACAACGCCACTCAACAGAAACCGCACTATTAAAAGTGTCTAGTGACATCCTGATGGCGGCTGACTCCGGGAAATCCACGGTCTTGGTCCTGCTAGATCTCTCCTCGGCCTTTGACACAGTGGACCATACCATAATGATTGAGAGACTGAGGGACCTGGTAGGGATGTCAGGTCATGTGCTAGACTGGTTCTCCTCTTACCTGACCGGCAGAAGCTTCACTGTGTCAATAAACAACTTCCAATCTGACTCAGCGGATCTACTGTGTGGTGTGCCCCAAGGCTCTGTCCTGGGACCAGTCCTATTCTTACTCTATGTCCTCCCACTTGGCCACATTATCCGACAGTACAGTGATGTCTCCTATCATCTATTTGCGGATGACATCCAGATATACTGCTCCTTTAACTCCTCTGAGCCCCACAAACTGAGTTCCTTAATCAACTGCTTGTCAGAGCTGAAGCAGTGGCTAAATGATAACAGCCTCCATCTGAACTCCAGCAAAACTGAGACCCTCATCATTGCCCCGGATAGTGCAATCCCAGGGATCAAACATCACCTTGGAGACCTGAGTTCCTCGGTAAAGACAAAACTGAGGAATCTGGGTGTCATCTTTGACCAGGACATGTCTTTAGAATTCTACTCCAAACACCTAGTCAAAAACTGTTTCTTCCACCTACGCAACATCTCCAAACTCAGATCTATGGTGTCCACAAATGAGCTCGAGATGATCGTTCACGCTTTCGTATCTTCTCGCTTAGACTACTGCAACAGCCTGTTTACATGCTTAAACAAGAAGGAGCTGGCCCGTCTACAGTTTGTCCAGAACTCTGCTGCCAGGCTCCTGACCCGCACAAACAGGAGAACCCACATCACTCCCATTCTTAAATCTCTCCACTGGCTCCCTGTTCTATATCGTCTTCATTTCAAAATTCTTGTGCTAACTTTCTGGGCTCTACATGGCCAGGCCTCTGCATACATTGCTTCCCTGATCCAGCCCTACAGCTCGACTCGTAGCTTGAGGTCTTCAGGACAGTACCTGCTGATGGTTCCACACACCTGTTTTAGCACACGCGGTGACAGGTCTTTTAAAGCTGTGGCACCACGTCTATGGAATGACCTGCCTCTACACCTACGGTCCATGGACTCTGTAGAGAACTTTAAGAAACACCTCAAAACCCTCCTGTTCAAAAAGGCTTTTTAGTCTCCCACCTGACCCAGGACCACCACAGACTGATTACACTCTATGTATTCATCATAACGTACTCCATGTGTCACCCCCCCCCCCAGTCTCTCTATATCTCTATCGCTCTCTCTTTTCTCCTCCTTTACTCTCTCTCTCTCTCTTTAACCCCAACTGGTCAAGGCAGACAGCCATCCTTCAGGAGTCTGGGTCTGCTCGAGGTTTCTGCTGTTAAAGGGAAGTTTTTCCTCGCCACTGTCACCAATCACAAGTGTTTGCCCCTGAAGGATTCTGTTGGGTCTCTGTAAACTTAATTTGATTCTGATTTGAATTGATAAAGCACTTTGTGACTCTGTCTGTGAAAAGTGCTCTATAAATAAAATTTACTTTACTTACTTTACTTACTTACACTTTACATATAGAGCTGGTCGAAACCAGACTCTCAAGCCAATATATTTACAATTTTGTATTCCGCTTTAAGGTTTGTGTGGAAACATATGGAGAGTGTTTGCGTTCTTCACATAGGCTACATGTATTCATTCCATACACCGTATTGTATTGAAGGCCCTGAATCGCAATGGTTCGGTACAAATGAGTGCACCGTTACCCCTAACACATACACTACTACAATATACTACTGGGAATAATGTAATACCTCTTCATGGAGCAAATATAAAAATACAGGGTGTAAATGTAGGTCAGTGGTTCTGATTCTTTAGCAGAGAAGGCCTTGGTGGACCTGATGGACCAACAGTGAAATGTTAGCTTGTACTTAACTACTAATTTTCTGTGAAAGGGAACATATGCACATGGGATAATAAATGAGATTCCACGATGAAAAAAAAGTCAAAAAATGATTGACTTTGATATAATGTGTATTTTATTAAAATTAAAGTAGCTGCACATGCACACACACATATAGCTTTGTAGGTTTGTCCACAAATTATTTTTTTTCTCTGCTAAAATGTTAAAGCACATTATGATGCTGTCATATAAGAGCTGAGATAAACTTCACACGTTTGTTTCCTGTGAAAGGTATCAGGAAACCCTGGTTTGGAAAAAACACGCAACTTATAGATGATAAACTAAAAGTCCAGGCCTTTTTTTGTACTTGTTGAAGCGAAGATGTGAAATATATTGTAAATATCATTAATTATCCTTTGCGCTCAGGGAACTTTCCATCTGATCACTCCCTGAAGTTCCTTGTGGCTCAATCATTTGGAGTGAAGAACTTCCCGGAGTTTGTGGGGGTCATGATGGCTGATGATGTCGAGGTGGGCTATTGTGACAGTAACAACCTGTCAGCAACACCAAAAACGGACTGGATGAAAGATCTGATGGAAGCAGAAGCAGAATTCAAGGAGTGGTTTGATTCTCACTGTCATTCTCAACAAAAACACCTAAGTCTGTTCATCGATATTATAATGAAGCTGTTCCAACATTCTGAGGGTATGGAGCATATATCTTTATATTTATCATCTTATCTTTTACCGCTAATGTATTATCCAAAACATTTTTATGACACAAACTAATAGAGCTTCTGTTACAGATGACATTTTTCAGATCAAGACCAAAAAAACGACTTTTATGTCTTTTATGTTGTTTTGTGGTCACCTCTTTTACATCATTTTTGTCTTGTTGCATCTTTTATCCGTTCTCTGCTTTTCACATTTATAAATTCCTCTTCTTCTACACTTTTCTACCATTTAAATTCAGAAATAAATCCAGATATTATATCATTGGTGTGCATTTTACTCTTACAGCTCCATGACCTAGTGACTTCTGCTGATTTCTCTGTTCTCTGTCTCAGGCATCCACACTTTTCAGATGATGACTAGCTTTGAAATGAAAGGAGACAGTGGTGACCTTATCAGTCATTTTCAGTATGGTTACGACGGAGAGGACTTCATCAAATTCGACACTGACACAAAAAGACGTGGGTTGCTTCAAATGAACATGCTCGTGAAATAAAGAGTTGGTGGGACCGTGATTATAAAGCAACCACAGATATTATGACTCACCTCAGCCGTCACTGTCCTGACCTGCTGAAGAAGTATTCTCTGTATGGAAATAGCTCTCTGCTGAGAACAGGTAGAACTTCACCACCCGATGAGCTAAGTTATGATGTTGATACACAATATAACACATGCATATCTTTGGTTCTATCTCTGTGATTTCCTCCAGAGCTTCCATCGGTGTATCTCCTCCAGAAATCTCCGTTGTCTCCGATCACCTGCCACGCTACAGGTTTCTACCCTAACAAAGCCAAAATGTTCTGGAGGAAAGATGGAGAGGAAATCCATAGTAATGACACTGAACTCCCAAAGAGCCTCCCCAATAACGATGACACCTTCCAGATGAGCGTCAACCTGAATATTTCATCAATCCAACCTAAAGACTGGGACAAGTACGACTGTGTGTTTCAGCTCCTTGGAGTCCAACACAGCAACGTCACCAAACTGGACAAAGCAGTGATCAGGACCAACTGGAAAACCACTCAAAGTAATGACAGTAACACATATCAATGTCACAGTCAACAGGAACCATGCACACTCAAAAAAAAAACAAAACCAGTAAATGGGTTCATTATAGCTCTGTTATCTTAGCTCTGTTTTTAGACTGAAAACAGCCACAGTAAAACCACTAATCACCTGTTTTCTGTACAGTTTTTTTCATCAATAGCTGAATTAAAAATCTGTTTGGAATCCAACAAACGAGGTCAGAACTGAGTTTAGTCTGAACCGATCAACAAAAAGAAACTTAGCAAAGATAATAACATCCCATAATAACTTTATACCTTCACAAGTCTAAGAATCAAACTCACCCATGTTGAAGAGACACTGACATTTCAGCATCAAACTGTGATTCTAGGTTTTTATGACTTTGTCCCTTTTTGTTTTACCCTAGAAGTTGTTTCTCAATGGTTCTCATCTCATCTGATCACTTTCTGATGCTTTGCTCAAAGGCCCTGTGGTGTTAGTTTTCTTCACCAAGGGAGACCAACAGAGTGATTCACTACACCCTCTAGTGGGTACAAATTCAGTTCACACCCCTTCAATCCAATACACTGGCATCATTGGCAGAACTTCAAAGCTCTTTATTTTAAATATTCATGATAATTTTAGCTCTTTTCTTTTAAATAGTTGAAAGTAGAAATATTACATATAGAGCCTTTAACTTTTGGACACATGTTAATCAGTAAATGATTGTTTTTGTAACATTTCTGTTTTCCACATTTATTTTCGGGTATCTGCTTGTGGTGTGTACAACTGCACAATTAAGTGACGACAGTAATAACAGTATCAGTATCTTTGTACTTATATAATGGCAAAAGGCTTTAATATATAGGTCCAGGAGTGAGAGGACTAAGGGTGATCTCAGTGCAGAAATGGATAAAATAAATACAGTGTGTGGAGAGAGGTGTTGTGTAAAACATACAAAATGAAAATCACTACATTTGTGTATATTTTATTAGGTTATGAGGTTTAATGCAGAAATTTGTATATTACCATTGAAAAAATATACATTTTCATAACAATTTATCTGCATTGTCCTTCTTAACCAAGTGATCTGACTCAAATAAAAATTAAAGTCACAATTTGCCTCTATCACCAAATAATGCAGGTTTAGTAAAAAACCTAAAACAACTCTATATATTGTGAAACAGATGAATTTAAGGGACCCAAGAGAAATATGATGGCGAGGTAAAAGATCAATCAATTTTAAGATAAACTGACTACAGTTTTTGTCATTATTGCAAACGGATTTCATATTTCTCTTGAGTTTACACAAAAAATTGTTTGAAGAAGGAATTTCTGAAGGAGCAGATTGCACAAACAAAAACCCTTTCTGTGTGAAAATTGTTTCAGACACACCATCCATCATTAAAAAAAAGTTATCCCAAATTATTTGATAAACTTAAGTGGATTAAAGGGTTGATGTGCTGTTGTTTTTTTCTTCTAGGCTCCACCAGTCTTAACCTTGGTCTCTACATTGGTCTTTACATTTTTCGGGCTTTTGTATTCCTGTTCTTGTTAGCTGTCAGCGTCAATGGGTATTATAAGTGGAGAAGAGGAAAAAAAGGCAAGAGTCTGTTTTTATATATATTAAACACATGTTCAAGTATGACATATTGATTTTATAACATCCTTCACTTATTATTATTAAGTGGTTTTTGGTTGTTTTTTTTTTAATGCTTCTAGTCTTTTTAAAATCTTAATTCTGATGTCTGTCATTGTTATTTCAGGATTCCGACCTGCAAGAAGTGAGTGTTTTCCTTTAATGCAGCAATATTAAAGCAAATGCAATGCACAATCTGGTAAAACACACATTTACATTGTGTTGTTTTGTCTCAACAGGAAACCGGAAGATTAGAAAAGGATGCCGAGAAGTTAATAACTTCAATATGACTGAACTGTCATAAAATTTTCAGTATGCACCCCTGTCACTGTGGTGCCGCCATTAAGTCCAAATGCTAATATTTCATTACTAAAATATATATGTTTTATCCAATTCAGCCTTTAAATGAAGTATAACAGCAATTAGTCGAAATAATGTAGGGTGTTCTTAAAGTCATGAAAAGTCTTAAAGGTGATCATCTAAAATTAAGGCCTGAATTACCAGAGGGAGAATGTGAGCGCGAATGAATAATGGGTCAATAATGTAAAGCGCTTTGGGTGTCTAGAAAGGGGCTATATAAATCCAATACATTATTATTATTATTATTATTATTATTATTATTATTATTATTAAAATTGGTATTTTATTACTAAATCTGACACTCAAAGATGTTAAAATTCCACAGACACAGTTATTGATATTGCTATATTGTCTTTGTAAATATTTGTACAAAATTAGCCCAATATGTAATTAGTGTTGATCATTTGATCCTAACGGAGATGGGAATGAGTGGAGAATCCAACAGTCATTCATGGGTGGAGGGGTTCAGGTACGAGCTTTAGCAGCTTCAGTATCAGTAGTGTTTCATTAGTCATGGACAAATGGAAATGAAACATTAGTGGATTGAAAAACAGTAAAAACTGGTTCAACACAATAACTATGAGAATCATTGGACTGTTAATGTGAATGTAAGGTCTGAAATTTGACCAAAAATGCCTTGAAAAATATCATAACATATAAAGACCCAAACATCCACCAGCGACCAAAGCCATCTACTGATCTAAAATGTTTAATAACTGTTGATCCATTAATCCTATCAATGCATGTAAATATTTGGTGTAAAATACAGTTTGTCGTCTATTCATGGTCATCAGATATGACCCATTTGTACGTTTAGAGGCTCCGCAGTTACCGTGGAAACACTGTCATCTTCTACAACACTGATTCACCAGTACAATCCATGGAGTTGGATCAATGACAGTGGATGGACACACTTGTTTTTATGTTCAGTTATTGATATCTTTGCTGAAAAGTCACTATTTCTTGAGTTTTCTTTGTTTTTGATATAATAACCCTCAACTTTACTTTGCTCTTTGATGAACATCTACATGATCAGTGAATTAAATATAAGAAAATACATGATTTACACTGAAAAAAAAAAAAGCAAAATAAGGAAGATGACATTACAATTAATGGTAATAAATCACTTAAGAAAGGTTAAATGTAGAGAAAAATTAATTTGGGAACTGCCACAAAAGTAACACTGGGTCTTTGTGGGTTAAAAGTCATAAATTCAACGTCCTCAAACCTACAGATACACTGTGTTAATATTACACTTTCTATTAAATTAGAATGTTTATTAATTGTGATAAATCACTAATGATGCACTGTTCAGTAAATGCAAATGTACTGTTATTATGAGCATCTTAAGTGCGGTACCGCTCCCCTGGTGGAAGTCAACGGCACGACGTGAGCTTCAACTTTTATTCACATACTATTATGCTGTTTTATTTTATGCTCAGTAGTTTATGGTTTTATATGATACAGAAATATTAAAATGCATTAACCCTCAAATGCCTGAAGATGCTTATTGATTGCTGAAATGTTTCACAACTTCATTGCCGATGACTGAAAACAATAAATCAGTAGGTTTTTTTATGGAGCAGAATTAGTTTACTGTAAAAAATGAAAATGTAAAAGAAGGAATAAATGAGGAAGTGGTCCCATTCCTCAGCTTATTCAGGTCCATACACAGGTGATGTTTCCTTCCTTCCACATGTTAACTCCATTCCCACACACATAGATTTGGGTTTTGTTACATTTTACAAAATCCCCAAACTTCTCTGTAAGTCAAGTCTGTATTTAAAACCAATAACTGAACTCAATACATGACAGTCCGGAAAAGTCAGAAATGGCCTCCATACAATGAAATACTCCAAATTTCAGTGATGCTTTCTAGTAGTTAAGATGACAATTACAGTGTTTGTGCATCCTTTCTATTTTTAAACCAGAGCAGCAGGATCTGGATCAACAGGTTTTTGTTCTAATGCAAGTCGAGATCAAACCAAGACACAAAGACGTGATACGATTACACATTTTTAACATCTGTAACTTAATATGATATATCTGATTTGTATGTATACAACAGTTAAACAAATAACTGCAAAAAAGAAAAATGCTGTACACTGCTAATGCAGCACCGGGGCATTTAAAACAATCCTGTGTGTGAAGAATAGGAAAATATGAATAAAACAGTCGTAGTAGTAGACTGAAACAGGTAATGTTCACACACAATGAGAAAAAGTATCAACTCAGCAATTCTAATCATTGCAGTCAAAGCAGTTTATCTGGATTGACATGGGTGTTTTTTTCCACCTGTATCATTCCCATCTGCCCACACCTCTGACTGACACTAAACACACACACTGTGATTTCATCGGGACACAAAAAGAAACGCTGGGGAGCAGCTGAATCCTCGGTTCTTCATCAAAAATCAGGAGTATGAAGTTATTATTGTTGCTCTTCTTCTGTCATTTCTCATTTTCAGGTAAGATTTGGAACATTTGAGCAGATTTTAGTGACAAAGAACCCTGTCAGACTTCTGATACTTTTAGATGAATTCATAGATAAATGACCTGTATCATCAGTCACCCGTAAAGCTAATGTTAGTTGTTATATTCATGTAATTGCACATATTCTGTGGCAATTAAATGTGTGAATTTTGTAAGGATGTAAAGAGAATACCATTAAGAGGTGTCACATCTTTAATGTGCTTCAAAAAGGGTCGTGTTTTGAAATTGCTCAATAAATTTATAAACTATAAACAATATAATTTACAAATTTAATATGGTTTTTGGTATACATTGGTTTTAATGTTGCACACGTTGGCAACCAGTGATAAATGCTGCAAGTTGATTCAATCTGAAAACCTGTTTATCTTGCAGAGAAACACACCCTCAGTGTTTTATTCACTGTGTCATCTGAAGTCCAAGCCTTCCCAGAGGTCATTGCTGTTGTGCAGGTTGATGGTGTCCAGGTGCTCTACTGGGACAGCAACATTAAAAAAGTGGAACCCAGGCAGGACTGGATGAAGAAGCTGATAGAAGATGATCCTCAGCACTCAGAGAGTCTCACTCAGGATGAGCAGATCATCAGAGACCAGCTTACTGAGGTGATGCAGCATTTAAGACAAACTGAAGGTAAGTTACATGACGGAAAACACACATTTCACATGATCAGCAGCAAACAGGAAATCACACTAGTGCAACTTTTACCCAACATAATTTTTGGTATGAACTGGGGAGAACAGTTCCTCTTAACGACAGAACTACTCCAGGCATAAAGACAGAAACCCTCTTGTGTTTTATATTTTCACTGTTTCACTAAGTATAAAATAACTCACTATCACTATTTTAACCCATAAAGACCCAAACATCCACCATCGACCAAAATCATCTACTGATGTAAACCAATTAAGACCTGTTGATCCATTAATCCTATCAATACATGTAAATAATTGGTGTAAAATACAGTTTGTCATCTTTTCATGGTCATCATGGACCCATTTGGATGTTCAGAGGCTCCGTTGTGAACGTAATTAAACCCATGGAGTTTAATAAATGACAGTTTATTTTTAGTTAATAATATATTTGCTGAAAAAGTTACTTTTTCTTTAGTTTTCTCTGTTTCTGATATAATAACCTTTGAATTTACTCTGAGATTCAATGAATGTCTACATGATCAGTAAATTAAATGCAGGAAAATACCTGATTTTCACAAAAAAAAACCCCACTAACTAAATAAAGATAATATTACAATAAATGGTGAAAAGTCACTTACAAAAAGTTAAATATAAAGAAAGATTTGTTTGGGAACTGCCACTAAAGTAGCACTGGGTCTGTATGGGTTAAGTCCAGTCAAATATGCAAAGTTTGTAGTTGAAGCGGAAATACAGAGTTTTTGCAATTGAAACAATACACTGTCTCATCTACTTTGACTGGTTTGAACTGGCAACATTTCAGAATGTTGCAGAACAGAGTAGTTGCAAGTTACAACTCATTGAGTTGGAGCAACTGTGGTCAAGCCCAACACCCACTGCACACATCCAGCTGACACACTGTAGGTTATATCATGCAAATCACTGCAGTAACCCTGTATAATGTGAATTATATGCAATGAGTTTATGAAAAATCCTCTGTTATTATAATAACAATGCAATATTTATTTATTCAAACATAAATGCACTATTTTTATATAGACTTTTCATTGATATACGTATTGTTAGTATTGTAAATATTGTGTCTATTCATATTTTATGTCTATTTTTACTCTATTTCGCTTTAGTTTTATTCTTATTTTACTTTTTGTAAATTTTATGCTCTATTTTCTTATTTTACTTTTCAGTTTTTGTAATTTTATATTTGCTCTATTCTTATTTTCTGATGTATTTTGGTTTTTGTAGCCCTCCTAAATTCATTGCACAAGCAATGACAATAAAGGCAATTCTATTCTATTCTATTCTATTCTATTCTATTCTATTCTGGGGGCTGGTGGTCTCAGGTGTCCATGTTCTCCAGATAAGAAGTGGCTGTGAATGGGATGATGAGACTGCAGCGGTGAACTCTGTCAGACAGTACGGTTACGACGGAGTGGACTTTATCAAACTGGACATGAAGACACAGAAGTGGGTCGCTCTAAAACCAGAGGCTGACATTATCAAACAAGACTGGGACAAAGGCACAGAAAACAACATGCGCTGGACAAACCACGATACAAATATTTGCCCTCAGTGGTTGAAAAAGTATCTGGACTTGGGGAACAGCTCTCTGCACACACCAGGTAAAGTCACATGACCTGGTCTGTCATGGCCCTTATCCCTTTATTACCCTGTCCCCCCAAAGGGGAGGCAAGGGGGATTGTTTTTGGTTCAGTTTGTTGCTTTGTTATTTGTTTGTTAACACTCTAGCAGCAAAAATATTGGCTGAATTCATGCCAAATTTGCCAGTGACCCAGAATAGATGTCATTACATTTTGGGAAAAGCAGGTCAATGTTTTAAATTTAAATTAAATTTTTTTATGATCTTTTAAAATCTTCCCACTTGCTTGTAATGGGTGAAATACGTTCAAGGGGCAGGGTTTGTTGTGCCTGACACCACTAGTTTCACTGATCAAATGAACAAACATACACTATATGGACAAAAGTATTGGGACATGTTGAATTCAGGTGTTTCTTTTCTAACAGGGGTCTGGGATACAAAACAATAATGACAAACATCATAATATAGTTTTATATAAGGATAAATATCATTGCATTGGTTAGTTTGGTTTAAATTGTTATCTTTTGCGCTAATATTTCTCTCAACACTGATTTTTTTTTTTTTTTTATCTAGGACTATGATTTTAAATGTTCTACCTCAAAATTTAAAGGCTGAAAGGCAAAGCTCTCGATTTACCGGTCAATCTACGTTCCAACTCTTACCTATGGTCATGAGCTTTGGGTCATGACAAGATCCCGGATACAAGTGGTCAAAATGAGTTTCTTCCGTAGGGTGGTTGGGTGCACCCTTAGGGACAGGGTGAGGAGCTCAGTCACCAGGGAGGAGCTAGGGGTAGAGCCTCTGCTCCTCCACATCCAGAGGGGCCAGCTGAGGTGGCTTGGTCATCTGTTTCGGATGCCTCCTGGTCGCCTCCCTGGGGAGGTGTCCCGGGCATGTTCCACCGGGTGGAGACCTAGGGGAAGACCAAGGACACACTGGAGAGACTATGTCTCTTGGCTGGCCTGGGAACACCTCGGGGTCCCCCCAGAAGAGCCAGAGGAGGTGTCTGGGGAGAGGGAAGTCTGGGCATCCCTGCTTAGACTGTTACCCCCGCGACCCGGCCCTGGATAAGCGGTAGAAATGGATAGATGGATGTACCTCAAAATTTATAATACATTTTTCATCCTCCGACTGTAAAAAATAATTTTCTACCTCAACTAATCATTTACCTTCTACATCTGCTTTAAAGAAATACTGATGTTTATGTTTTAGATCAGCATGAACAGAACCATGATGTGTCCCAATATTTTTGTCCATATAGTTTATAAACATCAATATTTCCTTAATGTTTAATTGGAGATTTTTCTTCTTAAGTGAGATGTGAAGAAAGTAGATGGTTAGTTGTAGTAGAAAATTATTATTTACAGTCAGAGCATGAAAAATATGTTAGAAATTTAAAGGTAGAACATTTAAAATCATAGTTATGGATGAAAAACAAACAAAACAAAATCAGTGTTGAAAGAAATGAAGTAAAAACCATCTCTGAAGTATTTTGGACGCAAAGATAACCATTTAAACCAAACTAACCAATGCAATGATATTTATCCCAGTATAAAACTATATTCTGATATTTGTCATTATTGTTGTGTGTCCTAGACCCCTGTTAGAAAAGAAACACCTGAATTCAATGTGTCCACATACTTTTGTCCACATAGTGCATCTGTCCTTTCTCTGCAGATTTTTGCTCAGTGTTTCTCCTCCAGAAGTCTCCATTGGCTCCGGTCACCTGCCACGTTACAGGTTTCCACTCGGGCAGAGCTGTGATGTTCTGGAGAGAAGATGGAGGAGATGTTCATGAGGAGGTGGAGCCTGGTGAGATCCTCCCCAACGGTGACGGGACGTATCAGATGAGTGTTGATCTGCATGTTTCATCAATCGCACCTGAAAACTGGAAGAGATACGAGTGTGTGTGTCAGCTCAGGGGTGTTTATGAAACCGCTGTCAAACTGGACAAAACCCTCATCAAGACCAACTGGAGTAAGATACAGTATTTACTATGAGAATTCATGTCATTCTGTGATGTTTCCTCAGCTGCATGAATATATACTGTAAAGCTGAATATAAGCTTCTTGTTGGGTTAAAGCATAGACATGAATAGAATCAATAGAGGGTTAAAAAGGTAGCATGAAACTTATAATGATGATTTTCTTTTTTTTTTTTTGTAATTATGTTTTTGGGGTTTTTTTTCAGTCAGCGTTATCTTACCAGCATTTTACATCATATATATAATTTCTACATATGTAAAGAAAAACAAACAAAAAACAGAAACATACTCATACAGGGGAGCATTGACAGAAATGGTAAAATCATACACAGTACCCTAAAATAGAGTTAATGGGAGATAACAAGTATATTTCCTATTCCATTCTTTCCTTCCAGAAACCCTTTTCCCCTGTATAAATTAACACCAAACATTTAAAGTGTGTAGCGTGAACCAAGGGTTTACATGGGTCTATATGCATGTTACTCTTATAAAGTAAAATCAGCTCTTAATAGTGTTACAAAATCAAAACAGTTTTTCAGTAATTGGTGAATTTGTCTGAATCAAGTCTGACAGAGAAAGTCTACTTCTCCATCCTATAGATGTCATCTATAACCTCTGTCCAGTCCTCCATTTTTGGTGCATCCTTTTTTAGGCACATCCTAGTGATGGCTTTTTTTTACCTGTCACCGACAATTTTCTGAATAGATACTTGTCCTGTGAATTTGTTATTCCCTGGTTCTCTTTTCCCAAGTATATGGATTCAAACGGGAATGGAAATTGGACTTTGAAAATTTTCTCCGTGCTTTTCTTCAAAGGCTTCCAATAAGGCACAATATAAGGGCAATCCCAAAATATATGAAAATGATTGGCTTTATTTTCACCACATAGTCTCCAGCATCTGGTATCCTGAGATTTCTGCACTGGTTCAAATTAATGATTATTTTCATTTAATTAAATCACAGACCATATTTGATCAGAACTACAGTGCATTCCAAACAAACACAGTCTTGATCTGATTACACCTGTCTACAATAAATTAGGAATGATCTGCATCGAAGATTAATGTCCTAAATCTTACATACTTTAATAAGAGGATAAGATGAATTTAATAAGAGCCAAAGTGTTTTTACCTGATATTTTCAATGTATATGATCAAGTGTTATTACATCTATATTTTGGTTTATGTAAATTTATACAAAAAATTTTTTCATAAACCTCCCACTATAAAGGAGCCTGTAAATTGAATATACTGTGATGTACAGTCAAGCTCTGAGACAGACATTCCTTTGGAGTAAAATCCATTCAAGAAACTACAGCTAACCAGCATTTTGACTTGATTTTTCTTTATTAGTGACCCAAACTTAATAAAGTTTTACTACTTTTATTCTGGTGACATCTTACTTGGACACCAGTGTTTTGTTTTTTTGTTGGTTTTTTTTTTTTACACTTATTTTTTATCAGTCGTTTTTCCCCCTTTTTTTTTTTTTTACACAAAACAAAGACATAACAACAACAAAACAAACAACATTCGGCAGTCAGCACTTGTTACTAATCAGAAACAAAACTGTCAATTGGCACGTACTTGCAACATCAACATAATTACATTAACCAAGTCTGAGCAGCAGTTCTCTTTCTGTGTCAGGACCCACACTGATTGTCCTTGAAAAAACCATCAATTTATTCCACCTTCTTGTATAGAGCTCCGCTTGTAGTCTCAACATAAGTGTAAGTCTCTCCACTTGTGGATTTCATCCACTATGTTCGTCCAGTCCTCCAACACCAGTGGCTCAGGCCGAAGCCATCTCCGGGTGATTGCTTTCTTAGCTGCAGCACCAAAAATCATCAGAAGGTGCCTGCCATTCACCATCGAATCATCGGGAAAATCTCCCAGCAGAAGTGAAAGAGTGGGTTGCTGCAGTCCAAAACCCGAAATCTGCTCTATTTTTGTACCAACATCTTTCCAAAAAGTTGTAATTTTTGTACAGGACCAAAAAATGTGGGTGTGGTAAAAAAAGAAAAAAAAAATGTGGGTGTGGTTTGCCACAACCTTGTACACTAGTGTTACATGTAAATCAATGCAACAACGGCAACAGAATTGAAAAATATTTCAACTTGAGAGAAAAACTGAAAATGAGAGATAGTAGGCAAATATGTCAATGTTTTTGATTCAACTTTTTTAAAGTGTAGAGACAAAAAAACAGGTATTTGGTAAAAAAAAAAAAACTGCATTAAATATTAGGGTTGTCTTATACTTTATTTTTCAGAGCTGATATTTTTTCTATATGTTGAGGCCTGTCTCCCACATGAAGACAGTGTTTAAGGCTGCAAAAAGTGATATTTTTAAATACCTGTTTGTTTTTTCTGTCTTCATGGAAGACGTAGAGATGCACCTGGATTGGATGTTTCAGGTGCAGCTTCATTATACAAAGACAGAATAGACATGAGCAATATGAGGTGTGACGCCATCATTTTCCCTGAACACACAGACACACAAATAAGAGTTTTAACAATCTACACTATGGAAAGAGTTTTTAAAAAAATCACCAAATGTTGAGGAAAAAAAGTATGCTTTGCAAAAAAACCTGCATTAGTGTGGGCGGGGCATGAGTTAACTCAAGCAACAGCTGCCTTCCCTGGTTAAGAGTTACTCCAGGTAAATATTTTCAGGTATTTTTGTCCAAAAAACACACCATATCCACACATTTGGTCTGAACACAGTTGCACAGTAGTAACTTCATCGTATTCAGCATCTTTTTGCAGTTATGATTAACCCATAAAGACCCAAACATCCACCAGTGACCAAAAGCATCTGTTGATCTAAACTGTTTAATACCTGTTGATCCACTAATCCTATCAATCCATGTAAATAATTGGTGTAAAATACAGTTTGTTATCGTTTCATGCTCCTCAAATATGACCCATATGGACGTTCAGAGGCTCCATAGTTACCGTGGAAACACTGTCATCTTCTACAACACTGATTCACCAGTAAAGCCCATGTAGTTGAATCAGTGACAGTGGATGGACACACTAAGTTTATGTTCAGTTAATGATAGATTTTTCCTGGAAAAGTTTTCTCTGTTTTGATATAATATTCTATTCATTCACACTGAGCTGTTATGAACATCCATGTGGTCTGTAAGACACTTTTTCACTTTTGTCTATTTCTAATATAATAACCCTCAACTTTATTCTGAGTCCAATTTAATCTAAATCTACATGATCAATAATCAAACATGATTTAAGAGAAAATAGCAGATTTTTACTTAAAAATGCAAAATGCTGAGCATAATATTATAGTAAATGGTGATAAATCACTTAGGTAAAGGTTAACCCTTTCATGTACAAATTATGAGAACCTTAGTCAAGATTTTTTTCTTCAGTGTTTAGCCATGAAACAAACAATGCGATCGAGTTTTTTTTTTTTCTATGGAGTTACAAAAATATCCATGCATTTAATTTTTTAAGTAAAGAAACATGTGTTTAAAACCCAATATCAGAAAGTGATATGAAAGCAATGAAATAAAAACATTTTTAATGCTGCTAATCTGATGTCTTCTCACATTTTAACATATTCTAATGCTAGTAATTACTCACTTCATGGAGATAATATGCAAAAAAAACCCTTCTTGTCTAACAAATAACAATTTATTTACACTCAAACATGTTACTGCAGATCAGGTTGATCAAGAATAGTAAAGTTACAGTAATGATCTGAATTACAGTGTATGGGATGGTGCATAAGCGTCCACTGTGTTGGCTGATATGGAACTAAAACAACAAAACCCATTAATATACAAGAGAACAGCTGGAGAAGAACTGTCCACTGGAGTGGACAGTGCATGAAAGGGTTAAGAAAGAAAAAATCATTTGGGAACTGCCACAAAAGTGACACTGGGTCTTTATGGGTTAAGTTATGTGTTGGGTTGTTTTTTCATGATACGCTGGATTTGTACTTGTAAAGGAGCCGTCTTTTTTGTCAGTCAATAAGGATTATCGTTGATTTTGCGTAACTATTGATTGAATGATGGACAGAGTTAAGTAGTTCAGCCTGTCGACTCAGTCAAGATTTAGAGGGAAAATCCCTCCCACCTCCAGGCTTCAACAACCTGCAAATCACTGCAGCAGATACAGTTAATATGGCAACAAATGTCAGCATTTCCAACACAGGTATTTTTTTCCCAATATTTATTAAGGACATTAAATAGAAACATCTGATATATAAATATCTTAAAATATTTTCCTGTGTTACATGGCATAAATGCAAAAAAAAAAAAAAAGAGTAAAGTCTCAATTTTCAGCCTAACCCTAAAAAATAAAGTATTTTTCTTAATAATTCTTCATAATTAACTGTCATTGTTTCTGTTTCAGATGTCCTCTCTGAGTTTCCCATCGGTCCTGTCATCGGATGTGTTGTTGGATTCCTGCTCTTGGCCGTCATCGTAGCAGGACTCATACGATGGAGGATGAACCGTAAAACTGTGTATTTTATGTGATTTCATGTATCCCAAATATCCATAGGATTACTTACTGCAGTGAGTGAATATTTTGCTGTTTTTCTACACATAATTTCAAGTAATTTTCTTGGTGATAAATGTGCAGTATTTGCTTATATTTATATACTTCCACATGTGAATCTATATTGACAGGTTACCATTAAAGTTCAAAAAAGCTGAAAATGATCCACTTGATTGTAACTTACGGGCTAACTGGCACTAACATGATAATATAGGAGATTTGAGATGAGAATAAAGACGACAGTATGAACAGCTGTCTGAAGTAGACCGTCTAATCCTCCATGGAAGGAGTAACAGCTGGAGAGAAGCTATTTGTGCAGACTTTAATGAGGGACAGACAACATTAAAAAAACAAAAGTGGTGTCTCAGTCTCAAGGATCCGTTGATTTTCGTCGCTTCCTCGTGAATGATCAGTTTCACATTGACTTACATGATTGATTCAATAGGAAAACATGTTTACAAGGACAACAAAAGTGAAGCAGTATTTATGTGAAATAAACATTATTTACATTTATCTCAAAGGTCAATATTTTGAATCCAACAAACACATTTCACTTGTCATGCATCTATTCTGTGCTTTCTTTTCTCAGTATGTCTATCTTTTTATGATTTTTATTTTAGTCAGGATACATTTATTTATTAATCAGTGCATTGAACTGTCTTTGTGGATGAATTTCTCTATAATGTATAAATAAACCAGTCTCATGTTGTCTAATATGGACACGTTTCAAACTTTTCTTGAAGTCTTGTCAAGAAACTCATATTATATTGCCCATTGTTTCATTATGGAGTACAGTAAAAGGGGGGAGCATACAAGGGGATAAGTGGTTTTTAGCTCACAGGCCGTTAGGCTGTAAGCTATTGTCGTCATGTGGCCTCTGGTGTCGGTGTCGTCGTCTGTCGTCCGTTACAAAAATTTCAATCATCTTCTTCTCTGAAACTACAGTTCCGATTGACTTCAAACTTGGTATACAGCTTCTTCATGATAAAGTCAACAAAAGTTAGTGAAATTATTTGGATCCAGATCTGATTCTGGATTTGGTGTGACTTTGAAAAATTTCCCCATTATAAGAGATAGGATGTGGATTGATACAATAACTCAGTAAATATAAATGATATCAAGTGTAAATTTCTACAGTCCAGCCCTGATGGGGAGATGACCAAAACATAATGTCCACATGCTGATCAGGATCTTCTTCTGGATCCAGGAACTTATGGAAAATTTAACATGGGCTCATATGGGGAAAAAATTTCAATCATCTTCTTCTCCGAAACTCCAGTTCTGATTGACTTCAAACTTGGTATACAGCTTCTGTATGATGATGTCAACCCAAGGTACTGAAATTATTTCGATCCGGATCTGATTCTGGATTTGGTGCGACTTTGAAAAATTTCCCCATTATAAGAGATAGGAAGTGGATTGATCCAATAAATCAGTAAGTATCAATGATATCAACTTGGAATTTGAATTTTTTTTTACAGATCTGATTGAATCTGGACCAAGATGTTACAGCAGATCCATGAAGTCCTGGAAGTAGACAAGTGGACCTCCAAGGATTAGAATTATTTGTCCAACACATCCTACAGATGCATAACTGTCAACAAAGTGAACACAAATGACCAAAATATGAACAATGAACAAATACTGACCAAACTAATCAACAGTATGATTAAAAATGAATGTGAGTGACAAAATGAACTCAACAGCCAACACAGTAAACAAAGTGGACAAAAAACAATGAAAAAAAAGAACATGATTGTCAATAAAATGAACTAAATCATCAACACACTGAAGAAAATGAACAAAAGAAGAATACAATAAAGTGGACAAAAGTTAGCTAAAACCAAACAAAATAATATGCAACCATGGATCAGATTTATGTGTCCAACACCTTACACAGATGCTCAATGGTCCTGAGATTAGGATGTCCTTCCTTACTACATTTTTAGTCTGTACCAAGGTTATTATCGTGAACAAAAACTAGAATTGTAAAAACATTTTCATTAACTAAAATAAATAAAAACTATAATTAAAAGAAAAAAAATAACTAACTGAAACTGTATTGTGTGTGTTTACAAAACTAACTAAAATGGATAAAAATGATGGATAAAATTCCCTTCGTTTTCGTCTTTGGCAAAATCAGATTAGTATGATGTCAATTTATTTTGCTCGGGCAATTTTAGGTAGCGGCCCCATACGACACTTCACGGTCCGTCACTTGTGGTTTCCAGTCGTCTTCTGGTCCCCACTCTACCTGGAAACATGGAGACTAAAGTTGGGAGAAAGCAGCAGAGTCCTGTCTTGGATTTATTTGAATACGACAGAGAAGAAGAGAAAAGATATTCAAAAAAAACTAAAACTAAACTAAAACTATGCATTTAAAAAATAAATGAAACTAATAAAAACTAGCAAACCTGCTCTACAAACTAATGAAAACTAACTGAATTAGAGAAAAACAAGTCAAAACTAAATAAAACTAAATTATAATGAAAAATCCAAAACTATTAGAACCTTGGTCTGTACTAACCACTGCAGACCAGGAACATCCAACAAGACCTGCAGTTGTACAGATGTCCTGCCCAGTCATCACTGTTACAGTATGGAACATGTCAAAGTCTCTCAGTTCATTACGTTGATCATTTTGTTGCTTCCATCACATCAGCTTCAAGGACTAAATGTGACACCTGTTGCCTTATACAGTATATCCAACCCAGTGAAATGTTGGAATGAAATAATCAATATTATTAACCCTTGTGCTGTCAGTGGCCAGTGTTACGGCCGATCAGTCTATGATCATGTCTTATAAATACTAAGACTTCTTAAAAATGGATCGTATTAGATAAAATCATTACACTTGTTAATTTATTTAGAAAATGATCAATCCTTTACCCTGCTCTGAACAACAGCCACTGCAGGATTCTGAAAAATACTAGAAACAGGGACGAGGAGGTGGATGTTTGAGTCGTTCTGGTCATTTCCTGGGCCAGGGAATCATGAGACACTGATGCAGAACCATATAAAGATCTGATGGGGTTCGTTTGGGCCTTATCACCCTGCTCTAATGCTTTGGTACTTTAAAAGTTTATCCTAGAATATTTTCAGTGTATTTCATTTCACAACACACAAATAATTATCCTTTTTCACAATATGATTTTTCTTATTTCTTGAATTTGTTTCCCTTTATCTGCTTTAGCACTTCGTCCCTTGAGATTCAGCTGGTTCTATGTCCACTTTTTGCAGAAATGGAGTTAAGCATATCAGGACATTCTAAAATCATTTAAGTTTATGTCCCAAAGGTCTTAGCTCCAAGATAAACATCTACACACACTCACACCTAGAAACATTTAGTTCTATGTCCTGAGTGGCGCTTGTTTCAAATCAGGTAGTTCTGTGTCCAAGGACCCAATCAGGGGCCATACCTGGATCATGTGACACTCACTCAAAATGGCCGTGGAGCACATATAAAGCACAAAATGAGAACTCATCAGAAAAAACGTTCTATTTTGATCCCTTCTGAAAGACTTATGGATTATTTTGATGGGTAAGTTGTTCACTGATAATGTATAGATATTGTAAATCTTTATTTTGTCGTGTTAGGGGCAGAAAATCACAACATTGCTCATTGATAAACTTTTGAATATGATAGTCATTTCATATTTGAGTGTATGAGGCATTTTGACGCAAAATTTGGCATTTCTGGATAAGTTTTATTTTTCATATTTTCATTCTTTCATACTAGATTTTGGTCAAGTGGCCAATATTGTCCCGGCCTCAGGTTCAAATGAAAATGTGGCTCATTTACAGACTCGTCATTGATTTGATATAATTGTTTTATCTGTGAATGTATATTTAATTTTGATGCAATTTTTGCATTTTATACACTTTTTTTCTAATTTTTATTTTTTATGTTATAGATTCTGGTCAAGTGGGTAATGTTGTCCGGTGTCAGGTTCAAATGACAATGTGGTTCATGCATCGACTTTTATCTATGAGTGTACGAAGGATTTTCAACACTCATCCTCCTCAGTCTTAAAAAGGTCGTTCATGGAGTTACACATCATTTGCCTACATTCCACAACTAATTATCCTGCCTTTTGAGGATTGAAGTATGGCTAGAAAATGGTTGTTTGCCATGAAAGCTGAGTGAACACAATTTACTCAGGTCCTCCAGATGTCCTAACACGTTTATTCACCATTCTACCTTTAATGAAAAAGGATAGATGTGCTCATTTTAGTTGTCCACCTTAAATATATGTGGATTGGAAAACACTTGCAAAGGATGCTTTTTAATGTTGCATTTTGTGACATCAGTATAAAATACATGTAATCACTGACTAAAACATTCTTAGTTTGTTCATAACTTTTTTAAAAACAACTCTGGTGGACGGAGAACTTCCTGATTTCGATCATAAGTGACACCTGTAAAGGCACCAGCTCCTATGTTGGACACAGAACTTGTTGACCAGGGGCAACTTCCATACCTTTTAATCAGAAAGTTCTATGTCCATTTTTAACCTCTTATATCTCTAAGCCTGTGGAGATTTAGAACATGTTAACAATATGTTTAGGGTTCCTTCCACAGTCAACACTATTCCACACAAAAGATGATTGATAACTCCAAATATCAGAGATCAGACAGGTGAAATATTCAAACTCTGTTTTCTCAAAATGAGGAAAAGTGGACATAGAACCAGCTGATTCTCAAGGGACGACTTGCAAGAAAATCTGACTGTTGTGTCATATTTATAGAGACACAAACTCTTTGACGCCATTAGGGGGTGCTAGTTTCCCATGTGGCGCAGCTCACCTCTTATATTCATTTATAAACCACAAGATGGAGCCCTTCTGCAAAACAAATCCAAAAACTCCACTAATACTTACACTGTGATTTTTGTTCATTCCTGTGTTGCTTGTTTATACAGATGTGATATTATATTACTGTTATTCTTCTGCTCATGGTTTTAAAGACCCATTTTTAGCTTTTACACACTAACCTCCTGTCTGTGGCTGCGTCTGCTGAATATGAAGTAAAAAAAAAAAAAAAAAAAAAAACAGCGCAATTACTTGGTTGTGATTTTTTTGTTGTTGTTGTTTTGTTTTCTTCTTTTGCAGAAAAACAAACACTGCCACTGCTGCCATTGTCAGTCTTCTCCTTGTCGTCATTGTCATCATGGCTGTTGATGTTGGATTCATGGTTTATAACAATCGTTGTGGTGAGGAGGGAAAATAAAGGGATCTGATTATTTATCATCTGAAAACACGTACAGAAAGTTTTAAAGAAGCAGCTTCATGATAATTGATGGCAACATGCTGATATTAGACAGGAGCAATAAGATGATGATTTATTTGGATTTTTGCATTAATGACTAACAACTACTGTTTTCTTTTACTTTTAGGTAACATCTGTGGAAATCGTAAGTAAAATAATTTTCCTTGCATTCTGTCATCACTCATGGTCTGTACTATTGATTGTAAACAGGCTTCTTGATGTCACTCTTTGCTAGTTTTAACAGGATCTTCCGTCATCTGACTGTCACTGGTTTTACAGCTCTTGAAAACAACGCTGAGCTCTGTCAGAGACTGACCACAGAAGTTAACTCAAATCACATGAAATTAATCAAACACAAAATTAGAACATTGGACAATAGAAGATTAACATCTGTCAATGATCACAAGCTTGTATTAAATGCTCAGGGTCTTATGCTTTTCCACACTTATACAGAGGTTTTTCTAAAAGGGTATTGTCCCCGTCTGTTATAAAAAAGAACACTTTCCTGAAAACACTTCAGTCTAGTATGGATATTTAGACTTTAAACTGTGGACCTTCACATAATGCTGGAGTTGAACAGCAATAAGTTAAATTATAAACTTAAGTTACCTTCATAGTGTTGATTTGAGCTGCAATTGAAAGGTATTTTTCTTATCATGTAGTTTTTGTTTTGTTTTTCGGATTCAGTGCAGTAGTTCACACTGCTGCCTCACAGCGAGAAGCTCCTGGGTTCCTTTCCAGAGTTACACTTTCTGCGTGGTGTTTGCATGTTGCAAGGTTTTTCTCCAGGTGAATGTGTAGGTGTGAATGTGAGACTGAATGGTTGTTAGTCTGTATTTACCAGCCCTGTGATGGTAGCTTGGTGTCCCTGTGGCACTCTCCAGGACTAAGCACACTAAAAAATGGACAGACGGACGGACTTTATTTGTCCTTAACTACATCCCATAATTGCAGTGTAGCAGTAGCATAACACACAATAAAAAAGAATAGAAGAGAAGAGCAAACACTATACATAATAAATTAGAAGAATGAAATTAGAATCTCCTAAATGTGTGCTGACCTCGATCTCTTGAAAGTCATGGACTGACTTATCCCCCCTTTGTATTTGATGTTTGAGGTGCATGTTCAAGACACAAAGCAACTTTACTGATAGACATGTATCACCTCCGTTTACCCTGTTTACATGGACACACACTCGCATCTCGCATCCACACAACTGTTGACAGGGCATTTATATTGACTTGAAACTGTTACGGTTCATCGAATCACCTGCGACAAATGTTACCAGCGTAAATAATTACAAAGTCATGGATATTTATATTTTTCTTCTCAATGTCATTGTTTCTTTTGGACACATGGATAATTTTGCTTTGAAAGGTTTGAGTTTAAAAAATGTTTTAATGTAGTAATGAATACCTCAGTCGTGTTGGAAAGGTTATTTTAAAATGTGCTTCACTACAGAATACAGGACATATCACTTCAATCTGTGATTTATTCTGTTAAACTGCTCCAAAGCAGAGATGAAAGATTAGAGTATGAATGAACACTTTCCATACAGATGTGAGCTGCAGCTGTATGAAGACACACTGCAATGTTTCGTTTGGCAAAAAGAACAGAGACCTTGACCTTTGACCATCAAGTCCATAAGTATTTAGACAGTAACACAAACTTTGTAGTTTTGTCTCTGTTCACCACCACAGTAGATAATTAATGAAGGATTCAAGATGTGAACAAAGTGTGGCTTTCCAGCTTTAATTTAATGGGTTTAAGAAAAATATTGCATTAACCATTTAGGAATTACAATCATTTTAAACAAAGTCCCTCCATTTTCTGAGGCTCTACAGCAGGGGTGTCCAACATATGGCCCGTGGGCCAAAACCGGCCTGCCGCAGATTCCAATCCAACCTGTGGGATGAATTTGCAAAGTGCAAACTTACACTGAAGACAGTAACAGATGAGGGTGTCAAACTCATTTTTACCCAATTTGATCTCAAGTGGGTCAGACCAATAACATGATAACAGAATAATACATAAACAATCGGGCTGAGCGATAAAACAATAACGATATATATCCCAATATAAGTTTCCTCGATATAAATGAGACCTGCTCGATATAATTTCGATAGAATTCATTTGTCCATGTTTTGACAGACATAAGAACTGCCAGTCATAATTAAGTAGCCCCGCACAGAACCAATCACACTAGAGCCATGGCAAGTTAGGTTGACGCCCACAGCACAGGTGTAAGAGCAGCCGCAGCACACACTAATGTTTGGGCTGCAGCGGGAGATGCATGTTCCCTCACAAGGACTCAGGTGACCGGGTTACTGAAAAGTAGGGTGTGAACTGTTTGGGTTCAGGGTCTTCAATACAATATGGAGACACATGTAGGCTATGTGAAGAACGCAAACACTCACCACCGTAAAGTTGGCAAGAGATTCACAGATTTGCACTTCGCGGCTCAATAGATCATCGGTCAATAATTGTTGAGACACGAATGACGGCTCTATTCAGCTTTGGTAATACAGAGAGGAAACTACAACCCCATTTTCATTCAAACAAATGGTCTTTAACGATCAGTTGACGGCATTACCTCAAATGTGGAGCCAGTTAGTGAATGTGAGTTTAGGGGCCGTCTGCAAAGTGCTAACCGAAAAATTCCTACATATTTAAAATTCAATAACTTTGCTTCTACTCAGTGAAATGGCACCAGATTTATCTCACACACCATGAACCCCTTCTGTACACACTACACCACTGAGATTGGACAAATATCAAACACAGATTAGACAAAATATAATATGAGGTACAACTCTGTATTTAAATGGGCCTATATTTGTGTCACCAAATGATGTACTGTTTGCTTATTTGTCTAAGGGTTTGTTTACATGATTGCAGGGGGAAATAAATGTATTTATATACATATAATATATATCCGATAGTGTCCGATAGTCGAACCTCGGATCCAGGAGGAACAATGCGGTTTTCGTCCTGGTCGTGGAACGCTGGACCAGCTCTATACTCTCCATCGGGTGCTCGAGGGTTCATGGGAGTTCGCCCAACCAGTCCACATGTGTTTTGTGGATCTGGAGAAGGCGTTCGACCGTGTCCCTCGTGGTATCTTGTGGGAGGTGCTTCGGGAGTATGGGGTCCGGGGCCCTTTGCTAAGGGCAGTCCGGTCCTTGTATGACCGAAGCAGGAGCCTGGTTCGCATTGCCGGCAGTAAGTCAGACCTGTTCCAGGTGCATGTTGGACTCCGGCAGGGCTGCCCTTTGTCACCGGTTCTGTTCATAATTTTTATGGACAGAATTTCTAGGCACAGCCAGGGGCCGGAGGGGGTCCAGTTTGGGGACCACAGGATTTCATCTCTGCTTTTTGCAGATGATGTTGTCCTGTTGGCCTCATCGAACCTGGACCTTCAGTGTGCACTGGGGCGGTTTGCAGCCGAGTGTGAAGCAAGCGGGATGAGGATCAGCACCTCCAAATCCGAGGCCATGGTTCTTGACCGGAAAAAGGTGGTTTGCCCTCTCCGGGTCGGTGGGGAGTCTTTGCCCCAAGTGGAGGAGTTTAAGTATCTCGGGGTCTTGTTCACGAGTGAGGGAAGGATGGAGCGTGAGATTGACAGACGGATCGGTGCAGCGTCTGCAGTGATGCAGTTGCTGTACCGGTCGGTTGTGGTGAAGAAGGAGCTGAGCCGAGAGGCGAAGCTCTCAATTTACCGGTCAATCTACGTTCCCACCCTCACCTATGGTCATGAGCTTTGGGTCATGACCGAAAGGACAAGATCCCGGATACAAGCGGTCGAAATGAGTTTCCTCCGTCGGGTGGCTGGGCGCACCCTTAGGGATAGGGTGAGGAGCTCAGTCACCAGGGAGGAGCTCGGAGTAGAGCCGCTGCTCCTCCGTGTCGAGAGGGGCCAGCTGAGGTGGCTCGGGCATCTGTTTCGGATGCCTCCTGGACGCCTCCCTGGGGAGGTGTTCCGGGCATGTCCCACCGGGAGGAGACCTCGGGGAAGACCCAGGACACGTTGGAGAGACTATGTCTCTCGGCTGGCCTGGGAACGCCTCGGGATCCCCCCGGAAGAGCTGGAGGAGGAGTCTGGGGAGAGGGAAGTCTGGGCATCCCTGATTAGACTGTTACCCCCGCGACCCGGCCCCGGATAAGCGGAAGAGAATGGATGGATGGACCAATGTTTTAATGACTAATTAGGCTATATGTGATTATTGACATTACATTTAAAGGTGTTTAATTGGCGCGGCAGTAAATATTATCTTACCACAAAAAATAATAGTTAGTTCAAATGTGTGGTCTAATTCCATGACATGAGAGGTGACATTAGGCAAATGCTGGAATTTGACCAAAAACATCATGGTACATTATGTGGACTAGTCTGTAGCCTAAAAATGAAGAAGAAAATAAAACACTTTCTTATGAAATAGCATTTTATTCTCCTCAAAACAAGAACAATAAATGTGTGTAAACATACGGAAAAAATTGCACAAAACACAACAGTGATTAATCACTGCAATTACTTAAATACCTGAACTGTAGTGCAATTCTCAGAACAAGAACAGTATGTTGGTAAATTGACAGGCAATTGGACACTCCCTCCTTTAAAAAAAAAAAAAATGAACGGCTCTTTACAAAGACTCGGTTCCCATCGTTCATTTCAAAGAGCTGTTCAAAAGATTTGATTCGTTCGTGAGTGTCACATCACTAATTGCTTGTTTTCCACTGTGGTGGTTGTGAACAGATGGAAGACTACAAAATATACATCATTGTCCACATACTTATGGACCTGACTACTTAACATAGCAACAGGTTAGTGAGAAAACTAATAAACAGAGATGTTATTATTATGTGAATTAACAGATTTGAGTTGAGTGGCTTGCTACATCACTCACGTTACTTCTGTTGGTAGAAATTAAAAAGAATGTAAAAGACAAAAATGTAAATGTATTTCTCAGGTGAACATGCTACACACCTTAGGTTTTACATATAACCTACTCTGGTGCAGATACACTATTTTACTTTGTTTAAGCTCAGGGCCTAATTGTAAATCAATAAGATCTTTTACATTTCAGTGGAAAAAACTTAGACTTTTTTTTAAGGATTTATTGTGATTGCTGATGCTTTAACTTGATACAGTAGCTCATATTTGGCATTCTGTTACATTTATTTTGTCACTCCTCATCACATGTAAACTGACATTACACAAAGACACAATGTTTATGCCTTTATAATATATTTGTTTTGCTTCGAAGAAAAAAAAAACTTTGTAAAATGTTACAGAAAGTGTTCATTAGTCTTTATCTTTTGATGAAATAATTTCAGTTGCATTAATGAAGAGTGTGCTGAAATAATGTATTAAAATATATGTGTAAAATATATGTATAAAATGTGGTTTATTTTCATCCCTTTAGGAATATCTACACAAATTAGTGTCTATATACATGAACAAGTTGCATTCTATGCTCATGGGGTAAATCATTTCTTTCCATTTATTCCTTAATTTTTCACAATTTTTTTTTTGTGATCAACTTTTAATTTATTTTAAACGCATAGCTTGAACATCCATTTTACAAGATTTACACAATGTATAGAGACAGATTACATGAATGTACCTACCCTGTATCTTGTGTTAATAAATAAATAAAAATATATAACAAAAAAATAATAATACCCTCCGCCCACTCCACAGGTCCAGAGCCTTAGTTAGTAGCTTAGTTTTCCTTAATTTGGGTATTTTTTATGTCTACACAGTGATTTGCGGTTGGCTAGTTCATGAGCAGAGGTGGAGAAAAGTTCATTTTATTCTGATTTTTACAGTATTTTTTACAAGACAATTCATTTAAGACCCATTTGCACAAGTGTTTTATTCTGCTTGCACTACGTTTTATCACATTATCTCTAGACACTGTTCCCTTGTCTGTGACTGTCACTAGAAATATTAATAAATGTCCTGTAGCTTCAACAGGGGAATGCCTCAAACTGCAAGCACTAAAAAACACATTCATGTCATTTTTGATATTTTCATGCAGTTTCATTTCATATTAACAACTCCAAGCTGCAGTGGTGACATGTTTGTTTCACATTTTATCTACAAAGACACAGTAATATTAATGTCTTTGCATAACATGTCGTCTACTAAACAAATTCATCATTTTTTCCATGCAGCCCTGTAAGCTGTCTTAAGGCGTTACTGTTTAGACTGTGCTATAAACATATTTTCAGTGTGTTTCTCTGTTCTCCACAGATATCAACAGGTGAAATTTTATCACCATTGATTAAGGGAGTCAGAAACTGCATGGTTTCAGAATGGCTCCGCCTTTTATCTATGAGGAAAAAGAAAAATATTAGAGAAAGATATGGGGGGAAAAAAAGGTTTAGCAGGTTATATTTTACCGTGGAAAAGGCAATAAATTAGAATCTGGTATAATTAATCTGTCTTTCTTTTGTTGTTTTTAGATTAAAACACGATGTAAATTTTCAATCTTAACTGAAGGCGAAATACAGTGAATGGAGCTCCTAATTTCTAACCCTATAGACTGTACGAATAATTTTAAAACAGTAAACAGTTTGTCACATTATAGGTGAGAAACTACATCTGGTCTGACCGTTACATGACTCAGCGGCTTTGGACATCAGCAGCATTTAGAAAAAACAAGCTCATTTTTACTTGTCTCCTGTTTCATTTTCACCTGATTTTCACAGAACAAACTTCATTGACTGATGCACATGCATTCACAGCTCCATGAACCATAAAAGAACACACTAAAACCACTTCTATTCTGTCCTGTGCTTCAATTATAACATATAAAGCTGATTTTTTCACACTTCACCTCTATGTAAGAATATATTTTTAGAAAAAGTCCAGTAACACCACATGTACAGTCTAGTCATATACTTAAACTTGTAAAGGGGTGAAAAAAAGTTTTCATTTTCCAGACTGTACCATTTGTGTTCGCAGGGAGACATTCAAGTGCAGGCAAAAATATGACCACCTAAATTGTAAGTGTTAAATGACCACAGGTATCGTCCTTAATCCTGCCTTCATGAACACACGGTACACATATTCATTTTGGGTGCACCAAATACACTCAGTTGTATTAGTATTTTTATTTTGAATTTGATGTAAGGATGCAAATGAACCCCATGGTCATGTTTTATCAGTGTAAAACTACTTTGTTTATTTGTTTAGTGACTTAACAAAGAGTATTTACAGCAAAGGCAAGATAATATTTACAATATTACATTTCTTTTTCTACATCTGATTGGGCTGTAATTGTTTAATTAATTTACAGACTATACGCTTAAAATAAGTTTGTATCTTGTTCTTTGCATTTTCAGTGCAGAGGGCTGTTCATTTGTGATGATGTAATTGGACTGATTAGTACTGGAGGATAAGTATTGTAATGAATGTCTTTTATGTACTTTTGGGTATTTATTGGTCACACAGTCCCAGCGTATCAGCCTGATTGGTTCTCCACACCACAGCAGCAGCATATTTTCCATATAGACCCCTTTATTTTTGCAATATTTCAGAATTGCTCCGTGTGTTATTTAATAAACCAACATGTATGTTTTGACCCACAGTAACCACTGGTTTTGTCCGTCAAGGTACATCTGAGTGAAACTTCCTCAGTCTTACCTTTTTACAGACTTATTGGCAAAAAAAAAATATTCAACTACTACTTGTGATTTGGAGAAAAAAAAAACTTTTTTGTACAGCTTATCATACTGCTGAGGCTGTATCATAAAAACTGGGGGAAAAAATGGTTACGAGTGACTCATGAAAACCCTGCACATTGCTCTTATTGCATCATGCATCGTCCCAAACCTCCTGGAGTTTGTGGATGTTGCAATGGTTGATGGGATTCAGATGATTCACTGTGGAAACTGCAGCTGGAGACAAAGACTTTAAAAACTGTCATAAAATCCAGTCTGTCGAGCTCTTCTTTTCAGAATTCTTCTTCTTTGAGCTAATTTATTTAAGCACTGAAAAGCTGATCTTTGGGGGTTTTATTTTTACAGAAGTAGAAAAGAGGGTCTCAGCCTCTTCATTTTCTCTGGCTTATCTCCAGTCAGACGTCTGTTTGTGGAACCTCTGTAAAGGTCCAGCTGCCTGTCCTGCACCCACTGACCCATGACTGATGTAGAGGGAAAAGAAAGTTAGAAAAACATCCTGGATGGAAGTTATTATAGACTTACTGATCAACCCATAATAATTCAATCCGTTATAAAACAGGCAAAAAGACACTATTAAAATGTTTACTTCTCACCCTTTTTCTTGTAATTAAACAAAAAAACACATCCAAGGTGAAGCTCATTCTTTCATTTTTGTACTGGTCTGGTTTCAAGTGACAGAACTGAGAGAGGATTTTTCAAATGTCCATATTTATGAACATTTTCCACGTCTGGAAATTTTGACCCAACATTTTTTCTAGGCTTTGGGAGATGTACAAATTTTTAGGTTTTGTGATGTTATTGTGAAAATGAGAGTTCTTGTATGAAATGTAACATTGATAAAGCATAAAAAATATAACACCTGTCAAGGTTTTTCTGTAGATAATACTGGACCTGGTCAGTGATTTTAAGAGTTTAGAAGTAAATAATTGCACAAACGCTAAATATCATGAATGTTCTTTCCATTTCATACTTTGAGAAACAACTTCTTCATGAAAAAGACAGATGTCAGATGCACTCCCAGACAGACAGACAGACAGAAATTTAAATCAATCAATATCCTTGTCGTTGAGTAAAGTCTACTTCAAGTTCACACGTTCTCTGGGGTGTCTGCAGCCGGCTGCTCATTTTGTCCAGGGGAACTCCGCTGACCCCTGAGTCCCTGCCAGGGATTGTCCTGATGCAAATCAGGATGGGGAACCAATTCATCGTCACACAATTCGATTAGACATCTGCATATTGAGCATCTGCACCTCACAAAAATCATACCATCCTCCCCCACTGCCCCCACGTACTCTGGCCCCCCACGGGGGTAGCGCCCCACGACCCCAGGGGCAGCCTGTGTCCCAGCACCCCAACCGCCTCCTCCCGTCTCCCCCTCTGGACCCCTCCTGACCCTGTCAGGCCTGGCCCCGCCCCACAGACGGGACACTGGAGTTCAAGGTAAATGTCCCTTTCTGTGGGTCTGTCTGCGGCCTGCCCTGCCCTGCCCTGCCTGGCCCTGCCTGGCCCGGCCCCCGCCCGGCCCCTGTCCAGCCTCTGTCCGGCCCTTGTCCGATAATCACATGCATCGCTCCTTTTCACACTCACAGATGGATGCACACACTGTTTTTTCATTACGTTTTTTTTAGAAGACATGGCTTTGCCTTGAAATTGAGGGCTTTCCTTTCTCTGGAGCTTTTCTATTGTCATCAAGTCTGACCACCGGCTCTTACTCTGACGCCTACGCCCCTCAGAACATTTCCCTCCTTTTTTGATGCTGTTATTAATTCATCAGTTTTTCTTACCACCCTGGGAAGAAGATTTTTTAACCAACTTGTGTTGAGCCTCACCACACGTTAGGTTAAATTAAGATGTAATTAAACTTCTTCACTGTGGCTACAACCATGAACTAACAGTATTTGTTTATTAGCTCTAATACTTGGAGTAGTATCTGTCCAAATAAGTATTGAAGGAAGTGTATTCTGGGCAGCACATGAATGTGCAATCAGGTCTGATCTGGATATCTGAGACCCAATGTAGGGAGCTGGTGACATGACAGTGAGAAAATCTTACATAATCCACCTGAGGGTACTTGTAGCTTTGCAGATGCGATATAAATCTCCCAGCAACCACAGCAATATCAGTGGGTTTATAAGAGCTGTGTGTTTAGCTGAACATAACAAGCATCCTGACCTGAGAGGGTTTATCAGAGTGTACGTGTCACAGCAGTGAGTTAAACCACCTTATATCTCAGATTAACCTAAAAATGACAAATTCAGGTAAAATGCAGTTTGTCATCTTTTCACGATCATCAAATATGACCCAACTGGACGTTCAGAGGCTCCGTAGTGAACGTAGAAACACCACCATCTTCTACAGCATTGACTCACCAGTAAAACCCGTGGAGTTTGATCAATGGCAGTGGAAGGACACGCTTCAGTTAATGATTTACTTTGCTGAAAAATGCACGTTTTCCATCTTTCTCACTTCAGCTTGAATTTACTGAGTTCAAAATAGTAAATTAAATATAGGAAAACACATGCTGGCAAAATGCAGAGTATAATATTCTCATAAATTATGATAAATCACTGAGGAAAGTTTAAATGTAAAAAAAAAAAAAAAAAATTTGAAAGACACCACAAAATAGGTCTGTGAAGGTTAAACACATCCAGAAACCAGAGGGCAGAGTGAATTAGACATCTTCCTTCTTGTGTCTCTAGGTTTGAGGGTGAACTTTTAACATGTGTGCAGGATCAGAGGAGAATTCATTTGACTTGAGGCTTGTATTTTTTGATAAGGTGTTACTTGATTCTTTGAGTGATTAGTTCAGTTCGGTTCACATTTTGTTTCCTAATAATTTAAAATATCTTTGCAACTTGTATTTGTAATTTACAGCAAGATATAATTTTGTAAAAGGGTAACCCCAGAAGCTATCCATTGCTTATAAACAGGGGCCCAAGACATTAAGCCAGTGGTTCCCAACCTTTTTTGGCCGTGACCCCATTTTAACATCATAAATTTCTGGTGACCCCAGACATTCAAAACGGAGACTTTTTTTTTTTTTTGCTAAAATTGATTTGTTTTTAATCATGTAATAGTTTGCTGTATGTTGCAAATAAACATTAATTTTAGACGACATTTAGTCTGTATAATGTATATTATTATGAACGGAGACAGAAAAGTCAGGTTGAGATTACTGCACAAAGTGAGAATTTTATTTCCTTGGTCAGGATATGTACAGTCAGTCCAGCTTGGATTTACAAGGCTGACAATTAATACTGAACAAACAATAACTCAAATTATGAATTATGAAAGAGCTGCAGCATCTGAAACCGACCACAATGAACATTTGACAGATAAACAGAACCACAGTGCTTCAGTTTCAGCTTCACAGTTTGTCATGTCTTTTATGCATTGGGATTGTCTCTCTCAAGTCGTCATATATTTTTTTAGTAAGTTTTTATTTTTATTTTTATCAATTACTAGAAATTTCAGGCGACCCCGCGTGGGGTCCTGACCCTAAGGTTGAAAAACACTGCATTAAGCAAACAGTAAAATTGATTATGAAGACAGTCCCTATTTCTACCTAAGCTAAAACCTAACCCTTGCTCTAAAACAACCTGAGGTAATTCCATAAATACAGACAGTATAGAATTTAGACAGTATTGATTGATTGACTCTGACTTTCAACAAGCCAAAACATAATTAAACTCATCCAGTGACTCAGATTAATAAAGTTAATGATATAAATGCATCAAACTCTGGGTGTTTTGAGATATTTCTGTGGTCTCATCTGTGCACGTGTGTGGGTATGTGTGCTGCTCATCACTTTGAACCTCGCCTCTCTGATTCTTGGCAGGAAGTGGGCATCAGCAGCGCTTGGTCGTAAAACTGCTTTTGGTTGCTCTCCCAGAGTGCGCTGGGAGGAGAGAGGACAGAGAATCTCTGTGTCACCTCGCCGTGGCACGGGATGTGAGGAGATCGCCGGGAATGTCAATAATCGCTCTCAGGGCATCAGAACCACCTGAATATCAATGCATGTGACACCTATGAAGACGATGCACGGCCTGGTGACTCTTCATTCAATACAAGTGAAGGAGCAAACATTTAGACACATTTCTCACAGGAAAAGCACAGGTGTAATGAATGATAATGTTAGGGGTTTTATGAATAATCACGACCAGTTAATGAAAGGAAAAACATTCATAAGGTTATCATGTTGTACGGTAGAGTTTGTGTTGTAAGTAGGTATGTATTATCAACACAAAGCACTTACAATCTCAAAAAGTAAAGTAGTCACAGTGCTGTAAAATGGTCCTTGTCAGTGTTTTACTATTACATATAATGTTTATGGGTTCATTTTACTTCTGTCTTAATGGGTAGGTTGCAATTTTCTGCTGTTGATGTTTAATCCATAAAGACCCAGTGCTGCTTTTGTGTCGGTTCCCAAATGAATTTTTTCTAGTTAACTTTTCTTAAGTGATTTATCACCGTTTACTCTATTATGCTCTGAATTTTCCATTTTTAAGGGAAAATTAGGTATTTTCCTGTATTTAAATCACTGATCATGTAGATCTTCATTAAAGCTCAGATTATTGTTGAGGGTTATTATTTCCAAAACAGAGAAAACTGAAGAAAAAGATTGTTTTTTTCTGCAAAATCTCTCATTAACTGAACATAATCCCTGTGTGTCCATACACTGTCATTGATCCAACTCCATGGGCTGTACTGGTGAATCAATGTTGTAGAACATGACTGTGTTTCCATGGTAACTACGGAGCCTCTGAACATCCAAATGGGTCATATCTGACGACCATGAAAAGATAACAAACTGTATTTTACACCATTTATTTACATGTATTGATAGGATTAGTGGATCAACAGGTTTTAAACAGTTTCGATCCACAGATGCTTTTGGTCACTGGTGGATGTTTGGGTCTTTATGGGTTAATCATAACTGCAAAAAGATGCTGAACATGATGAAGTTACTACTGTGCAACAATTTTACACCAATTATTTACATGGATTAATAGGATTAGTGGATCAACAGGTATTTAACATTTAATATCAGTGAATGATTCTGGTTGCCGGTGGATGTTTGGGTCTTTATGGGTTTAAGTATGAACTCATTTTAACTTATAGACGAGTTTAATCTTCAGTAATGCATCATGAAAAAATCACTGATGGTTTTATCTTCCTTGTTGGTGGAAGAAGAACTCTGATCCTTTATCTAAGTAAAAGTATTAATACATCATTGCTAAATTACAAGTAAATGTTCTCCATTCAAAACTTAATTTAAGTTAAAGTATCTAAATATCATCAGCAAAATGTACTTAAAGTGTCAGAAGTTGCAGTAAAATGGTCGGTGTGAGCATTTTACTCATATATCTGATGTTTTTGATTCATTTTCCTGCTGCATTGATATGCATGTTGCATTTTAAAGCTGTGCATATTTAAGGTTGAGTTAATTTCAGCTACTTCATAAAATATTGATGGTTTAATCAACAGCACCACATAATGTTTACTAAGATCATCATGTTTGCAGTGTCACTGACCTGTGAGAATGACATACCTCTACAAAGTCGACTTTTCATGAGCTTTTTACCTTCCTTGTTTGTGGAAGAAGTACTCAGCTCCTTTATTTAAATGAAACTCCTAATAAACCACTGCTAAATAACAAGTAAATGTTCTGCACTCAAAACTTTATTATTCTTAAGGGGAGAAAAGTTGCAGTAAAATGGACCCTGTCAGTGTTTTACTATTGTTTCACATGCATTTTCCTGTTAAATTAATGTGTATGTTACATTTTACTGCTGTACTTGTTTAAGGTTTTAGCTGCTTTGTAAACTGTTGGTGGTTTAATCTACACTAATGCATAATATCCTTTTAGTTCATAGCATTATTGCACTGTGAGAACTGGATATCTCTAAAATGTTAACTTTCATGAACTTTGTGTGTGCATTTTCCAACAGATGCAGGAGGTTTTATGAAGTTTATTCAGGTTAAGGAGAAGACTATGAACACTTCATCCCTCAGTTTATCTCAGACATTCTAAATCAACACATTTGGACGTAATGTCTTACATGTTTCTAGGCATGACGGACATGAAAAATTGTGATCTGAATAGGAACTACAACTGTCTAATGACAGTGATGGAGTAAAAAGTGTTATATTTGTCTCTGGTATGCAGTGAAGTAGAACTATGCATGGATTAAAGAACAAAATTACTCAAGTAAAGCAAATCCTGGAATAAAAGTTTCATTAGTTTTATTGCACCACTGAATTTTCTGCTATATGAACATCTAAAAGCATCACTTTGAAGGTGAAGAAGAAATGAACCCCCAGTTTGATTTAGTAGAGAGATAAGCATTACTTATTTAGCAGAAAAGCTATTTTTCTAATCCATCTCTCAGTGTTTCTTGATCCATCCTTAAAATTGATTGAGTTGTCAAAATCGCTGTCTTTTCATTTCATCTGCGGTGGAACTCGGGGCTCAGCGTTCTCCCATCGGGGTATATTTGTAGCTACAACACAATGTTCAAAAGCCTTTGTCCCTCATCCTATTGCTGTGATCTGCGTCTCAGGGCTCGTGGACAAAAGGTGTCAAACGGAGCGTTGGACTTGGCCTGCCATGTCCTCCCAAGGCTGCTCCTAATCCTATTACTGTGGGCTGTGGAGGAGCATGGGCCCTGCACTCCCTTCATCCCTCAAACTATTAAAGTCTAAGGGGGCCCTGTGTGTTTACTCTGCCTATGTGTGCATGTATGTGTGTGTGTTCTCGTGTGTGTAATTGCATTGTAAGCGACTTCTTATCCACGTTGTCATAATGTGTTATCCACTGATGCAGTTCAGGGTCTGCCGTCTTTTTCAGTTTGCTATGGGGCAGGTGGATATTTCAATTTGGAGCTTGATAGCTGATAATATTGTCAAAATTAAAAATGCTCGCCGCACAACCTTTAAGTATATTTAACTCCTAAAGACCCAGTGCTACTTTTGTAGCAGTTCCCAAATGATTGTTTTCTCTATTTTTAACTTTTCTTAAGTTATTTATCAACATTTATTACAATATTATGTTCTGAATTTTGCATTCTTTAGTGAAAAACAGGAATTTTCCTATATTTGATATACAGATCATGACTGATGTCCATAAAAGCTTATATTAAAGTTGAATATTATTATATGAAAAACAGGAAAAAAGTGACAATTTCAGTGAAATACATCAACTGAACATAAAAACAAGCGTCTCCATCTACTTTCTACTGTCATTTGTCAAACTCCATGGGTTTTACTCGTGAATCAATGTTGTAGAAGATGACGGTGTTTCCACATTCACAATGGAGCCTCTGAACATCCAAATGGGTCATATCTGATGACCATGAAGAGGTGACAAACAAATAATTTGCACCAATTATTTACATGTATTGATAGGATTAATAGATCAACAGTTACTGAGCAGGGATCAAACATTTTATATAAGTGAATGATTTTGGTCGCCAGTGAATGTTTGGGTCTTTATGGGTTAAAATTTATCACCATCTTTACATATTTTGCTTTATATAGCATGAAGGATGAAAAGTTGCAAACTTAATCTTGCGCTACTTGTGTTATAATGATGATATTCTGACACACATGAAACATCAACTAGTTGCATATAAGTTGCATATTGACTTATTATGAATCTCTTTGTACTGCCTTATTCTGCATGACTTTATTCTGCAACTGCAATATCAATGTCTTTATTTTATTTTATTTATTTAACCACAAAATCCATTTTATTTTCAAGTGAGACTGGGCCAACAATACACGCAAACATCAAACATGACAAAAATGCACAAAATATAACACAAGTAAAAGCAAGAATGAGAAAACAGAAAGAAACACACATGCAACAAAATCAAGTTAGGAAAAGCAGTTATAAAGTCTGCATTGTCACAGTTTCTTACTAGAGCTTTTAATTCTCTCCAAATCAGAATATTCTAAATGTCATTCCAAGACCATCGAGCAAAATAAGAGAACACTGTTCTGCCAAGTTCTGTATAAACCCTCAGAACATTGTATAGGAGTTATCTACAGGGGTGAAAATTATCATAATTAGAAAATGATACAAATAAGATGAGACTTTACCCAGTAATGCTGTGTAAATAAATGTATACCAATGATGTGATCTCCTCAACCTTAATGAAGGCCAAGAAACCATATTATAAAGTATCAGATGGACACTGGATGAGGCATTGGATATAAAACTCAATACACTATGATATACAGAATCAACACAATGCAGCTTTCCCGAGATAGCACACATGAAAATAATAATAATAATAATAATAATAATAATAATAATAATAATAATAATAATAATAATAATAATAATAATAATTGTTATAATAATAATAATAATAATAATAATAATAATAATAATAATAATGGATTAGATTTCTATTGTGCTTTTCAAGGCACCCAAAGCACTTTACATTATTGATCCATTATTCATTCACTCTAACATTCTCACTCTGGCGGAAAATAAAAGTTAGTCACCATTAATCAAATTAAAGCAGAGTTTATTCCAATAGCAAAAACCTAGGATGATTATAACTTTTGTTTTTGGAAAGTTTAGGGAAAAAAAGACAAATATAAGTAAAAACTTACTGATCAAAAATATGTGGTGAGTTAAGAGTTGAGATACGTAAAAGACATGACAACCTCTAAAGGTGAAACTGAAGCACTGTGGTTCTGTTTATCTGTCAAGTGTTCATTGTGGCCAGTTTAAGATGCTGCAGCTCTTTCATAATTCATAGTTTGAGATATTGTTTGTTCAATATTAATTGTCGGCTGTGTAAATATCCTGACCGAGGAAAATAAAATTCTCACTTTGTGCAATAATCTCAACCTGGCTTTTCTGCCTCCGTCCATAATAATATACATTATATAAACTAAATGTCGTCTAAAATTAACATTTATTTGCAGCATAGTGTGGCAAACTATTACATGATTAAAAACAAATTAATTTTGGCCAAAAAAAAAATGTCTCCGTTCTGAATGTCTGGGGTCTCTAGAAATTTGTGATGTTAAATAGGGTCTGGAGACAAAAAAGGTTGGGAACCACTGCATTAGACAAACAGTGTTGGAGCTAAACATCCTTAAAAACACCAGCCAACTCATTATAAAACAACTTAAAGAGACGCAAAATAGCAAATCTATTCAGCAAGTTTTCATAAAATTATTAATCACCACCAAAATAAAGATGAAATAAATCATACAAGACATCTAGAGCCAGGTGTTCTTATCTGAGTCATTTAACCCTTAAAATGTTTTTGTGTTGACTTCCAAATGAATTTTTCTCCACATCTAATCTTGGATTATCCTCATATATTATAATATTCTTCTCTACATATCACATTATCAAATGAAAATCAAGTACTTTCCTGTTTTTCATTCGCTTATCTTGTAGGTGTTCATAAAAGCTCATGATAAATTCAAAGGTCATTATATCAAAATACAGAAAACTAAAGACTTTTTCAGTAAACACTAACATTACAACATAGTAGTCTATCTTTGGACGAGGTAAAGCATCTAACATGAACACATAGTAAACAAAAAAGCAATAAGAGTTTATGTCTCCAGTTTTGTAAATCTCTAACCTCTCATGTCACATTTACTGTTGATGATCCCAGGAAGATAATCAGCTTAAAAACAAATCTTATTGGAAAAAACAAAACACATACTTTAAGCTCATGATGTGAGGAATGTTGGACAAGTGACAGCAAAATTAGAAGCTTTTATGATACTGAATATTTAGTTGAATGTAACCAAGAGCGTAAAGTAGAAACCTGAGCCAGTATCCCCTTCATTCACATGCAAATTATCAACTTGGGTAATGAATATCTAATATCTCTAATATACACAACCCAAATGTATTTAATCAAGACAAAAATCCCTTAAACCTATAAAGACCCAGTGCTGCTTTTGTGGTAGTTCCCAAATGATTAGTTCCCAAATTTTTAACCTTTCTTTTATCACCATTTATTTATGACCATTTACTGTAATATTATGTGCTGTATTTTACATTTATAAGTAAAAATCAGGTATTTTCCTACATTAAATGTGCTGATTATGTAGATTTTCAGGAACCCATAAGGACCCTGTGTTACTTACGTGACAGTTCCCAAATTATTATTTTTCTCTATGTTAAACCTTCCTCAAGTGATTTATCACCATTTATTGTCATATTATCTACTGTATTTTGTGTTTTTCAGTGAAAATCAAGTATTTTCTTATATTTAATTTACTAATATGTTGATGTTCATAAAAGCTCAGAGTAACGTTGAGGGTTATTATATCAAAAACAGAGAAAACTGAAGAAAAAGATATTTTTTTTCTGCAAAATGCATCATTAACTGAACATAAACTGTCTTCATCCACTGTCAATGATCAAACTCCATGGGTTTTATTGGTGAATCACTGTTGTAGAAGATGGCGGTGTTTCCTTGTTCACTACGGAGCCTCTGAACGTCCAAATGGGGTATATGTGATGACCGTGAAAAGATGACAAACTGTATTTTACACCAATTATTTACATGTATTGATAGAATTAGTGGATCAACAGGGATTAAACATTTTATGTAAGTGAATTATTTTGTTTGTCAGCGGATATTTGGGTCTTCATGGGTTAAAAGAGTAAAAGACAGTTGACTATGTGTGTCTACTTCTATCTAGTTTCTTGTATTCATCGATACTTTCTCTGTTCTTAAGTGTGTCACACATATGAAGCTTGTCTGTATCCCCATGTTTTGTATCGACTTTGGTGTGTGCTGCAATGAAGCCCATCACAGGAACATTATTTAGATAAGCCACTGGCAGAGAAAAGCGGGCAGGCGAGAACAGGAACAGGTAACCGTCACATGGTGTCCCCTGGGTAATGCAGTTTATTTAAGGACATTATGAATTACCCAGAGAGCCTGATATAAGAGGACAGAACAGAAAACCAGGGAAAGTGTGTGAGAAAAAGTCACATTACATCCAAGAGAGAAACACCCTACTTTATGTATTACAAACTAAATGCATAGAAGTGCATTTAGTCCCTCTGATCATCATCATTTGATTATTGATAGTGAATTAGTGTTCATATCTTGTTTTGTTGGCTGGAACACCAGTTAAATGTGATGAATAATGGGAGTAAAGAAGAGAAAATAATATTCTGTTTGCTTGAGTTTGTTTTTGGTCTTTGGTCTTTTTCCTCTAATCTTGGAAAAGGACCAAAAACTGACAAATTGAAAGTAGAATTTTAGAGAAAAATCACTACTGGCCATTGGATTTGATAGATAGGGGTATTGAGTGATAAAGTGAAAGATTATTTGAGGGTTTGAGGTTTTCTTTTCTTTTGTTCTGTTTTCTTTCAGGTATTTTGATATGGTTGTATAAGTTGCAGCTTCAGCCAGCACTGTTTTCACGCCATAAGGTTGTGCATTTGTTGTATGTTGTATATTTGTTTGCTGTTAACTTGCTGTCAATACATGTCTATATATTGTCTGAACATGTCTGAAACTAATACTATTCACAAAAAAGGTGTGGAAATTATCTTTGACAAGGTGTTGCTTGTTATGCATTCTATTGTGTAAAACCTATTTGTAAAAGTTAACTGACAACTAAAGGTGTCAAATAAATGTAATGGAGTAAAAAGTACAACAGTTCTCTCTGAAATGTAGTGGAATGGTAAATCTAGCAGAAAATGGAAGGTAGAAATTCATTAAAATTGTACTTAATCAGTTAATTTCAACCATTAATAATAAGAAATAATACGGGATACTATTGAATAGGAAGAAACAGCATAAAATTATATTGATCAGCTTTAAGCAATTATTTAAAAGTTTCAACTGTGAACACTAACAGTGGCAGGTTCAATGCCATTATGCAAACACATCAGATTTGTCTATATATTATACTGAGGATTTGGAGTTTAAGGTATAAAATGCAGGAAGGTTTTCCCATGTTGAGTGAAATATTGATTTATTGCCCCTTCAGTGTGTCTCATTGTCTGGGAATAATTTTGAGCTCAAAATGACCGGAATGAAATGTTGTCGAATGGCCTTTTGTTTCTTTTGGTATCACTTATCTGGCTAAAGTGCAGACCTTGGCCACACAGACAGACACACACGCAGCCGTCCACATCTTCTCAATAGTCGCATTTGCGTTCACATTGACCAGAGTCAATTGCCTGTCAAATGCAATGCACGATTAGACACCAGTAGGTATCAGGTCTAATACAGGGGCGCCTCCCAAAGCCTGGACGTTATGGGGCCCCCACTCTGTGAACCCTAAGGCCCTCCTCTCTCTCCTTAACCCTCTACAACCCCCTCCCCCTTTTTATCTCGCCGCCTCAGTTCAATGTTAATGTCCAGTGCTGTCCACTCCTCGGACGTTTCCCTCCACTGCAAAAGCCCAGAGAAGAAAGGGCGAAAAAGAGAAAGAAAACCAAACCTTCCCTCCTTCTTTTCTCACCCTGGCCTCCTCTTGTGTGCTGTCCAGCTGGCTGTGACCCTTGACCCCCTGACCCTCACTCCTGACCCTTGGACCCGTTCCCACGCCACGCCTTTTTGTGTCCACCTCGCCATGGTAACACCTTGGTCACTGCTGCTGCCACGGTAACAGATGGACAGGGGCCTGGAAATAACTTCATTCAGCCCCGCCCGGAGGGGTGAGTACCATGGACAATCTGCCCCAAACCCCCTCCTCTCCTCTTCGTCTCACACACATATACATACTTGGACACACACAGCGCCCCCAACCAAACTTTGACACCTCCTGTGCCACATTCTAACACCCAATCCCCTTGGATCTCTTCCCGCAGCAGGGGCCTCTGGATATCAGGCCCTGATAGAGTCATTAACACAGAGATCCCAGATTCACCCTGGCATGTACATGGAACATACATGGGAATAAGAATAAGATCTGTTGTTGGCACAGGAAAGCGCATATAAAGACACCCCAAAGTCACCCACATATCCCATTTCACACTGCTGGTATTTATGGTTCGGGGCGTAGGAGCCCTAACTTCATCGCTGTGCTGTAATTATCTCTCTGCTTCTTTTATTAGCCCTATTGTTTTCTCACATCCTCTGATGAGAAAAGAGACTGGGGAGGGGAGTTGTAAAGACACAGAGCTGAGCAGTGGGGGATCTGTTTGCTAACTCGGAAACAAACGATGAACTGAATAGCATCCCTGAGCAGTTCAATAAGGTGCAGCAGGAAAATGAACTGCAACAGTTTTGGTGCTAATCAGTAACTAACCTCTAAACAAGGTTGTGTGTGTTTTGTCCCCTTCTTTGGGGAACACCTCTTGGACGGACACTATGAATAGATTAAAGAGGGACAGTGTAATTACTTGCACTGAAAGGGGCCCACACGGTGCAGAGGAAGAGAGGGCTTACACTGTCGAAACACACTTGTCTTTGTAACGACAGCCCTGATCCTCTGGGGTCTCATGTTGTGCTCCCTGCTGACAGCAAACAAACAAATAAACAAACAAAATGCCGAACACTGACACTCATCTCAGCCCACTGGTGTCATGTTTATCTTGCAGGTAACTAGCATTGTTTTTCCTTTATCTTTATCTCCTTGTGGTGATTTTAAGGAATTAAAAGTTTGATTTATAAGGGATGCTTCTGATCAGTGAGACTGTGAAGTGTGTGTGTGTGTGTGTGTGGGGGGGGGGGGGGGGCACTTCAGACAATCACCAATAGACTGACCACAGAGGTGAAATCATACCAAATCTACTTATTCAATTTTGGGAATTCTTAACCCCCCCTCTCCATCGCTGCATACATCTGCATCCCACTATCTTTCCCTGTAGTTTCACACCCCCAACAAACCCCACACTGCTCTGTCCCCTCCTCTGTCCATCCCCCCCCTTACTCACCCAGTCCCCCTTCTTTTCTTCCCCCTCCCCAATGCCTCTCACCCAACTCATTGTACCAAAGGAGATTTTCTCCATTGAGGCCCAGTCTCTTAGGTAACCCCAGCGCTGCATGAAATGAGGAGAGGGAGAGAGTGAGAGACAGTGAATGAGTGAAGGAGAGAGAGAGAGAGAGAGAGAGAGAGAGAGAGAGAGAGAGAGGGCGGGGAAATTGAGAGAGAGAGGGCGAAGGAAATGTAAAGGCGGAGGGAGGGCCGGACAGAAAGGGTTGAAGAAGGAGAGGAGGAAGGACGCAGGATCAGAGGAGGCAGAGGCGGAGAGAGTGAAAGATGGAGAAGTAGGACAAGTGCGGTCAGACGTCGACAGCGATGCAGCTAAAACTCGACCCAGAACTGAGGGATGAAGAATGAGAGGCGAGGATGCCTGTCGTACATGTAAGGATGAATCCTCTGTGGCTGAGAGGGACTTTATCACCTGCTTTTTGTAGTAATTCCTAATCCAGCTTTTAGGCCCCAAAGGGTCCAAACACTGGGCACTACTGCGCTTTTGTCCTCTTGTCTTTTTCTTGCTTTTTTTTTCACTTTGAACTGATAATTACTGTATCTCCATTGAGACGTTACACATTTATTTCACTTTTCAGCACAGGAAGCATTGAAGTTTGTGTTCATGCACCTGCAGAACCAGAATGGATGAGTTCAGGCCTTCAGGCTGCTACAGACCAGCTTCATCTGAGCTACTTAAGGAAGTGAAAAGGGATGATGTTGTCAAGTTTTAGTCAAGAAAATGTTGCAGACACTTTTGAATAATAATAGATTTCTATAGAATACCCATGATTTTATGCAAGCATTCAGGAGTTGCAAACATTACAGCAAAGTTTTGTGCAGTACTGTAAAAAAGTTTAAGCCTTCATGACTTATTAGCATTCATGACAGAAAGTAACACTTCCATTTTCACCAGAGTCTAAGAAGAGGAACTGCAGATATGCTATATTTTAATAATTATTTGAGCTTATTCACAAATTCAACATTTAATTACTTTTTCCTTTTGTGCAATGAATTTTCTGGGTCTGTGATTTAACTGTAAACTTTGTTCTGAACAGAGACTTTAACTGTAAGGAAAGGACCCTCTGAAACGCTGCCATCCTTTGTGGCCATGCTGCTCTGCACCTCAATGGTGGGCACACAGCACATGGGGTTCCCATGAATAGGCCAGGCCTCACCAAAGACCACATCATTTGGATAAAGACGGGCTCCCACAGAAAGAGAAAACGCCTCACGGAGTGAATCAGATAAAGAGAAAATGTTGCGTACTGCAAATCAGATTAGAGCGAGTCACAGCTTTACTTTTTGGTTTTCAGGTTTTTTTTCTCACCACCACCCTCCTGCCTCCACCTCAGTTAAATTTACTACCACTGCTGCTCATGTGTCTGATAATAATGCGCTCTACTGCTGCGCTGAGTTATCATCTCAGGCTTTTGTCTTCTTTGATCTGTGTGACCGTTGGGGGACCCACTTCTTCTTTTGTATGGGGTCACATCACCGGCTCCTTTTGGACGGGCCTGCCCCCGGGTGGTGACCCCTTCGTTCATCATGGTGTCACCCACACAGAGGACAAGCATGAGTTAGAGCTTTCTCTCTCTTTCTTTTCTCTTCTTTCTTTCTCTTTACCTTCCCGCTCATTCCTCTGCTCTGTTCTGACCGTCCTGTCCTTCTCGTCCACTCTTACGCACTGACCTGAGGCGAGCGAGGGGTCAAACGCCTTTATGAAACTGAGCATCAGCAAAGGGAGGAAATTATTTGTGGATGGAAGCTCATTCAGTCTTTGCTGTTAGTCAAGTGAAGCTGATTTTTTTTCAGTAACTTTGAATCACCTCCTAGTGATCCAGGTGATCTGCCTTACAACCCACCTGAGTGTGAGAACATACAGGTGACCGAGACAAAGATGGAGGTCTGGAGCTGATTGTCCAAACGCAATTCTTGCGTCTGCCTTGTTGAAACCAGGAGTTGTGGATGGACATCACGCCCCTGGCCTCTGCAAATCAGCGAAGGACAGGCTATAATGGATGGGATAAAAGTCAGAGGCTGTGTAGATGATGAGTGAGAAACTAAAATGGCATTTAACCAAAGGTACTGTTTCTGTTATAGGTCAACTCAGATGGACAGAAGCTTAGGGATTTTACAGTCCAATAATGGGTTTACATTACACAATATTTTATAGTATACATGTTTGCTTTTTTCATTGTCTATGTTACATGTACATTTGATTTTCAAACAGAAGTCAGTGCAAACAAAATACATTTGTGTGAACTCCTACTTTTTCTGATTTTTCCTCAGGTGCAAACCCAGGGGCGTCACTTTGCACATACAGAGGGGTCTTTTGGAGGGGGTGTTAGGATCTCTCTGTGGAGCAGAAAAAGCTGAATAGCTCTCACCATGTTAAGTACAGTTGAATGTGTCCGGTTTGTACTTCAGCGCCGGCGTCTAGAGAGGGTCCTGCTAAATCTGCACTGGAAGGGGTGAGAGTGACGGAAAGGGAGAATGAATGAGGGGAGGGGGTCTGTGTGTGTCTACTCACCCTCTCTTTGGTTACCCCTGTGAATTTGTCTCTGTGTGTGTTTTCCTGTGTTTGACAAAGTTCAGGGGGCAAACTCAGAGAAAGAAAAGGGAAAATGAGAGAAAGTAAAGGATTTGAATAAGGTGGCGAGAGAGTGAGAGAGACAGTGAGCAGGATGAAAACGAAGGCAAAGATCTGACAGAGGGAGGAGGAGGACAAGAGGACATTTTTGGAGGGAAAAGAAGAGCAGGCACCTTGAAATTTGTGTGGCGAGATAGTCCACTGCTTCACAGCACGAACGGCGTAAATTGGTGAGATTTATAGATTGAAGCTGCAGGAAGCGACAACTCAGTCTGGGAAATATGTATAAAGAAAGAGAAAGAGTGAGGGAGAGAGAGAGCGGGAGAGAGAGGGCGGGAGGGAGATCAAGAGTGAGGCTGCATTAATATGCTAATGGCCTGAGTGAATGCACAACAGGCCCACTGACCAGGCTAATCACTGGTGGACACACACTGAGGCTAATCCCTCACACGGCACTCACACATAATCACACATGCAAGCACACATGCACATACAGTGGAGGCCGGCTCAATGTTTGGACAGTGACTTATTTTGTGTTTTTTTAATTTGTTTCCCACTACTTTGGGTTTGGAGATAAAACTCTAAGTTTCTGGTTTCTTTACGGGGTGTTGATATCTGTATCTGGTGAGAAGTGAAGGAAATACAAACCACTTTTTAAACAGTGAGTCCAACCAAGTCTAATGACTTATCTTCTTTTTCATGTATTTCTTCTGTGCAAAATTTGATGTAACGATTAAAATTGAGAGGAAAGCAAACAATAAAAAAAAAACCAGACAAAGTTAACTTGTTTTGCTTGTGTTTTCCTCTTGTACTACTGTATTCTTTGTTTATACTGAAACTGTAAGAATACATATTCTTATATTTGTGTGTTTTGTATGGCCTATTTTATAAAGCAATACTTATTTTACAAGTTATTTAGTTTTACAATACCATAATTTATTAAAACTGACATTCTGAAGCCTACTTTATCAAAGACTGCTCACTTTGTCTGTCTGAGAGTAAAATAAAATGGATTTCTTTGGTAAACTATGGCAAAAATGAATAGACCAAAATATCTGCTTAATACAAGCAAATGTCTACATAAAGACTTGCAATAAAAGAGCAAAAATTATTTTTGATAGACTATAACAAACATGCAAAACATTCCAAATGAGTCTTTAGTGCAATGCAAGTTTAGCCCCCTTGAGGGCGGTAAAGTATCAAAAAAAAAAAAAAAAAAAAAAAAAAAAAAAAAAAAAAAACCTGCTGAACTCTGGCCGGATTCAACCACAGGAAGAGAAAACAGTGACACAAACCATAAAGAAATCAGAACAGGAATGTCAGAAATTACAACTTTGGTGTTGATCTGTGAGTAGAAACAATGTTCTCAATGGTTTATTGTAATGATGGAAAAGATGATTATCTACAAATCTGAAGAAAAATGTACAAATCTGAAAGAGTACACTAATAATAGAATATTAATTAGATGTATGGATATATTTTTTTACTATAATATATCATGAAGAAAACACACAATTTCCCCTCGATGTATTACTTCGCACCAAGATGATGTGATGAAGAAAATAGTCTTTTGTCAGTGCTGAAAATCTAGGGGCACAGCAACTGGTACAAAGGCAAACAAAATGGAGAAATTCAGTAAAAACTACTTCATATATCCATAAAATGTAAACTGGCATAGAGAAGAAATGAACAGATATATGTGTGTGGACATATTTTTTTTATGTTTTTTATGCCTATACTTTTCAGAGTATTGCATTATGCAAACACTGAGCCTTGTACAATTATAATGATAATGAATTCATATTAAACATTTTACAAAAACTTTAAATAATGTTGATAAAACATTAACCCTTTCATGCATGAATTATGAGAACCTTAATCAAGATTTTTTTCTGAGTGTATTTATTCCTCTTTAGGCAAAAAAAACCCAAAACCAAAAACAAACAAACAAACAAACAATGTGATTGAACTTTTTTTATGAACCAATTTTTCAAGAAGTTACAAAAATGTCCATTCAGCTGGACACCATGCATTTCATTTTTGAAGCAACATACAGGGTGGGGAAGCAAAATTTACAATGAACATTTAGTTGTTTTTTCTCAGCAGGCACTACGTCAATTGTTTTGAAACCAAACATATATTGATGTCATAATCATACCTAACACTATCATCCATACCTTTTCAGAAACTTTTGCCCATATGAGTAATCAAGAAAGCAAACGTCAAAGAGTGTGTGATTTGCTGAATGCATTCGTCACACCAAAGGAGATTTCAAAAATAGTTGGAGTGTCCATAAAGACTGTTTATAATGGAAAGAAGAGAATGACTATGAGCAAAACTATTCCGAGAAAGTCTGGAAGATACTATTAAAGAAGAATGGGAGAAGTTGTCACCTGAATATTTGAGGAACACTTGCGCAAGTTTCAGGAAGCGTGTGAAGGCAGTTATTGAGAAAGAAGGAGGACACATAAGATAAAAACATTTTCTATTATGTCAATTTTCTTGTGGCAAATAAATTCTCATGACTTTCAATAAACTAATTGGTCATACACTGTCTTTCAATCCCTGCCTCAAAATATTGTAAATTTTGTTTCCCCACCCTGTACTGTGTGAAAACTATGAAATAAAAACATTTTAATGCCAATAATCTGATGTTTTCTCACATTTTAACATACTATAATACTAGTTATTACACACTCAGATAATGTGCAAAAAAACCAACATTTTTTCTTTTAAAAAAATGTTAATTACAGTGTAATAATAACTAGCATTTGATTTATACTCAAATATGTTTTTGCAGATCAGGTTTATCAAGAACAGGAAAGTTACAGTAATGGTATGGAGTGCAGTGTATGAGATGATGCATAAGCATCCACTGTGTTGGTTGCTAAGCAAATAAAACAACAAAATCTGTGAATATACAAGAGAATAGCTGTAGAATAGCTGTCCACTGTACTGACCACTATGCATGAAAGGGTTAAATATGAGCTCATTGTGAATTTGTTACCAGGACAGATAGCTTCTTGCAAAAAAAGTAAGAGTTCCACAGGTGTAGATGAGCCCAATTTCAAAAACTGCACTCTTTCACACCGCTCGCTCTAAAATATATTTATTGGACATGAATGTAAAATAATGCTACTTCTGTTTACAATGAATAAAATGCAATATTGAGATGACATGATGGATCTGCAAATCGTATAATAAGGTGTAAAAGCAGGGTTTAAGTGGTACCATGCTGTATTTTAACGATGTGACCTATTCCATAAAGAGATTATTGTAATGTGAAACAGGGCTTTCACCGCTGCAGCTACAGAGTTTTGGTGCATGCATCTGTTCATCTGCAGATGTTAAACATTATTACTGATGTGATATGATGCAATGGCACAAACTGAGAAGTCATCATATCAATAATGTATTATATTAATAGGCTAATCAATGTGCGTTAGTGGTAGCGTCTGTTCTCCAGCGCCACAGCACCGTCTCTACACGATGCCCGCTAATAACCTTTTCAACAACTGACATACTGAGCTGAACTTGTCTTGACCTCCTGACCCCTTTCACTGGATGTGTCTGTCTCATGAGAGGCGGAACACGACCAATCAACCCTCCTCACAGACTGACAATCCGGACTGCAGTGTTTTGCAGCGATTCAGAACCAATGTACAACTGTTAGAGAGCACTAAGCCAAATCCTCCACCATCATCATGTTTTCATCCTTGCAGGGGGAGGGAGGGTTGACTACGAGGCAAAGTGGGGGGAGAGACAGACACACACGGGCCTAGTCGCCACATCCTTTCATGCGAAGAAGCTGTGCCGCTAAAACGTCAGTAATCCGTATTTGCTTCCAAATTATATGTTTGAAACCCTTTGCTTTTCTGTGCATTCGAGGATTAGACAGGAATAGACAACCGGCCGCAGAATAATTCGCTCTCGTCTCTCAAGCTCTGCTCCGATGCTTTCGGGCTAACTAGCATGCTAGCCCAGTTAGGTAGCTAGCCGTAGCTACATCTGCCAACCTAAACCAGACAGAGCAGAAATCACTCTAAATTTAACGTCAGGGGCCCGTTTGCGTTAAACGGTGTGTTGAAATGGGTCTGTACAAATCACGTTGTAATCGGTCAGGGTGGTTATCTTGATATTTATCTCTACGGTAGGTGCAGATATTTTAGGCGTTAGCATGGTAGCGTTAGCTAGTTTACGAGTTATGTGACGACTAACGCTACCCTGCACGAGCGGTTTGTTTTCATCTGTCTGGGCCCCGTCTATATACCGGAACAGAACAGGATTTCATTGCGTTCGTTAAAGACAACGTAATTAGTGTTCAATAATCGATTCACTGGTGTTAGGTGTCTACGCTAACAACTCAGTATTTGCTTCCTACTGTAGCAGGACATGCATAAATATGGCAGCAGCTGGCTACTCAGCAAAGTCCTGCTGCAACACCTTTTTTTTTAAATGCCAACAATGCATCAAATATATAAATATTTCTGTTTATATGCAGACAGATGGCTAAGGAAGGACGAGATGATATCTGCCTGTCATTACCTGTTTGAGCAAACAGGTATTAGCTACATGTGCCACAACATAATCTAATGTGGAGCTTTTTCTTGTGTTGGAATTTCAGACCCGTTTTTGGTTTCCCAAAACAACTCCGGCCCGGGCCTCAGTCCGCGGTCTAGAGTTTGATTTCGGGCTGTTTGAGACTGAATATCGTCGGTGTGTAGCTGCCAGCCAGCCCCTGAGCCCAGCCACCATCATGGGAGACAGCAGAGGTAAGAGAAATAACTTCACGATTTTGGCAGGAAAGCAGTTATAGACACTACATGATCTGCAAAACGTTACATCTGGAAACTGATGTTGAGCGGTTACAAATTGTACAAGGTGTAATTACACACTAGCACACAATACTGTCATACATTTTTTGTCTATTATAAAATACGACTTTTTAATTTAGGCATATGTTACAAATTCTGGGCTTGTTTAGTTAATTGACAAAATACTTAAGTGTGGAAAATATAAATATAACATTGTTGGATATGTTAACCTATAACGTCTTTTTTCCATTGATTCTACCAATAATATACAGACTATACTGTAATTAAATGAAGTACTACTTAAAACAGAATTGTCTAAAAAAATTAGTTACAATGATTACACATTTTAGAACATAGTAACATAGCCATGTAAATACTGTAAACTAAAACTCTAGTTGGCCTGTGTTTTATTTTGCTGAGAGTATATAATCTGTTAGTCCAGAGTGGGTATATTGTAATGAAAAATTCTGTAATGCAGTAAAGTGTGTAGTATCAATTTGGCTCTAATCTCCATTGTTCTGCCAGTAATTAAACTACAACAAAATAATAACAAATTATTTTAGTGTATATGAGCACTTTGAAGTCAGTAATCTAAAACAGTTTTTAACTATGCTGCTTCATGATCTTTACTGTACTAATTTACTGTAAAGTAAAAGGTAATGAAATTAAGTGTGTGATTCCTTGCAGTCATCGCGTCTTGCTCTGAGGATGATTTTTTTCACATTGGGTTGAGGGAGGAAAAAAGATCTGATCAGACAAGAACCAAGTACACCACCTGAAGCATTAAAAATGCAGCACATGGCTGGAGTAGAACGCGCCAACAACATACAAACCACAGCATCAACAGAAACAGCTGAATATTTGGTCTCTTACCTTAAATCTCAGTTGAAAAGAGGTGGTTGAAAGTGAGTGAAAACGGCATTATCTCTGCTTGTCAATAATTCATAACACAGTATTTTTTAATTTTATTTTTTAACCAAAATTAGATGTGAAATGATAAAGATTGTATTAGAAATCTCACCTCAGGTGTTGTGTAAAAACTGTTGTTTGCCAAATGGTCAATCCCCTCAATTTTACTCAAACTGTACTAAAAAGTGGTCAGTTTGGAATGATCCAAATCTCACTTTTGCTGTTTTAATCCAAAATACATTAAAATGTGTGAAAACCTATGTAATTTAGTTAACTAACACATTATGTCTAATAATGATTTACGTTTCGTTTCTTCCTTCTCTGGACATTTCCAATCAGATTCCCGCAGCCCAGACAGTTCGTCTGTGTCCTCGCCCCCGTCAGGACAGCGTTCACCTCCACTGGTTCCATCGGCTGCAGCTTCCATGACCTCGCTGCCTCCTATCACCGCTGCCGGAGTCAACAGTCCCATTAGTAGCATTGGCTCCCCTTTCTCTGTAATCAGTTCTTCACTTGGCTCGCCTTGCCTACCTGGAACACCGTCAGTGGGCTATGGACCCATTAGCAGTCCACAGGTAAGGGATGAGAAATGTTATAAATGTAATGGGATGCCATGCCATCAGAAAGGTTAGATCTTGACATTTTGTGCTATCTCATTGAGTTTGTACGTTAACCTGTACATTCTGGGCTACGAACAGAATCATCGCCATTTTATAATGTGTCCATTACTGGTGCATATCTGTAATTTTAGCACCATCGGGGTCGTAAATAAATACTTGGTAAGTTCATATGCTAGACAAGTTTTTACTATATCCTGTTTCCTCTTCTGTGCCCAGGCAGACTTAACAGCTTCCTGTCTGTCCCGTTATTTCTGTCATGTTCACAGATCAACTCAACAGTGTCCATGTCAGGGCTTCATGCAGTAAGCAGCTCAGATGATGTGAAACCTCCATTAGGCTTGAAGCAGCTGTCGTCTCACAGCCCTGGGCCAATGCTTTCCCAGAAACGCATGTGTTCCATCTGCGGAGACAGATCCTCTGGTGATAAGACTATTCCTATCTCTTGTGCATTGCATATGAGTTCGGCCTGAACACCAGACAGGGTCAAACAATCATTCTGTACCTTTAAAATTTCATCCACTGTAAATAATTTTTTCTGTCTTGTTTGACTCTTTTACATAATTTGTCCCTCACTTTCCAGGTAAGCACTATGGCGTGTACAGCTGTGAGGGCTGTAAAGGTTTCTTCAAGCGGACAGTGCGCAAAGACCTGACCTACACCTGTCGGGACAATAAAGACTGTATGGTTGATAAAAGACAGAGAAACCGCTGCCAGTACTGCCGTTACCAGAAGTGCCTGGCCATGGGTATGAAGAGAGAAGGTAAGAAACTTGGTACAATCATCAACGCTCTTTGTAAGACACTCGTTCTCAGCCCTTTGCTTGTGATCCCTAAAAACGAGGCTGCCTGTGACACCTTGTCACACACAGAATTTCTTGTTTAAATGCACAAAATGGTGCATTTGGACACAAGTTACAATTTAATTTTGTTCTTTTAAAGGATTTGTGAAATTGTAAGAAAATTGCACTTATGGCGCTCTTGATTCTTGAATATTTGTTGGTAGCAGAGAAGCTTCCATGTCATTTTTTTGAAAAGACAGATGAATTTTTGATTGAGCTTCTCAAGACCAAGCTATGGACTGTTAGTTATGTTTTCCTGTCTAAACGTGGATGAATTACTGTCGTCTGACTGTTTTCTTAAGACGACAAATTAGGGTTATGAGATACGATGATAGAAAAAGCTCAGTCAATTCACATTGTAATAAGCTGTGTAGTTGTTCGGACACAAATCACACTCTTTATGGCATTTTTTTTGTTGTACGTGTCATGAATGCAGACAGTGTTGTTTTATATTTGTTATATTTTTTTTTTATTTACATCACAAGCTTCAATTTAGTCTTAACGGTTTTACATAACAAGATGTTTACATTTGGTATTTTATACATCACTACTTTTTGTTTGCTGCTATAATTCCAACAATTTTACTTTTATATATCAGGTTTTTACATATTTGATCTTTTATCCCATGTCAGTGTTTCTCCTTTACCTTTATATATTAATATTCATATTTTGTTACATGCTAAATTAAAAATTAGCATAGAGTTTCTAAATGAAAGGAGAAAAATACTCAAATATGAGTCTGTGGCCTTTATTTGTTCATTATAAAATTCAGAATGTAATTAAAAATAAGCCTTTCATAATGGCAAGGCTGGACAATGTATCGAATTGATTCAATTAAGCAGTATTTGTGGAAAATGCCCAAATCACAAAATCAAAATTATTCTTCTGGAGACCTTTCTTGCTCAGCAAAAATTCCATATGCAACCCTTTTGTTTCTTGTAAGATATTAACTGTGAATGTGTAACATACAGTTTTAGTAAAGGAAGAGTATTTTAGAATTATGTTTCCAATTCATGTAGTTGGAAAACAAACCATTTAAAAAAAAAAAAAAAAAAAAAAAATTTTTTTGGCCATACTACAGAGCTTTACACTGAATTTACAGACAAAGACATCCCTCATTTTAAAATGAAACCTTAATACTCCTGTTGCTGTTTATGACCGTGAAACTCAGTTCTATATGATCATGACGAGCTTACAATCCTCATGAACATATCTAGTTTCTGATTTATTAGCACTGATAATATTTCTACAGTAGGGGATAGACAGAACGAGTAGAGTGGTAGAGAGGGAAATGGGGGTGGGTAAGCCTTATAAACACTAACCCCCTTTCCCCCTCTCTTCCTCTTTTTGTTTCCTCTCGTTCTCTCTCTCCCCCCTTCCCTCCTTCTGTAGTGGCCAAGATGAACGACAGATGTAAGGAGAAGAGGGAGGGAGGGGTGTGTGTCTGGATGTATGAATGAATAGGATAGAGAGACATTACATTGCATATCAGTGACAAGGAGCTAAGCTAGAATGTATTTTTTTCCTTCACAGTTCCTTGTCAGTTCTCATGGGTGGAAAAATATCTGCCTTAAATCACTTTCCTTAAACCTTTATAAGCCCAGGGAACATTTGCAGAGTATCTGAGCGGCAGTAATTCTAATTATCATCCAACTCTGGTCTAAGGTTCTTAATTTCAACTGTCATCTCCTTTCACTTCTACATCTGTCAGTGACATTTTACAGGAACTTGTTTAAGAACAATTTGATGCGCGTTGTAGAGCAATAGTGAATGTTTAATTGGTTTTCCCACTTAAATTCATAAATACTGTTTGTTGTTCTGCGTCTTTACTTTTGGACATATGTGCTAAAACATCAGGTATTGCACATTAATTGCAACACCTCATTTGACTTGACTTTCAGATTCAAGTTGAAAGATGTTCACTCTGATGATGTTCATGCTTTGGGGTAAAAAAAACGCTTTCCGAAATACAAGGTTTGATGTAGATGAGGCTTTATAAGTTAGACCTAAAGAAAAGGTTTTAATGTCCTGTGAAAAGACTGGGGTACATGCACTAAAACAAATCTGGTTTTCTCTCATATGTATGATTTGTTGTGAAGAAAAAGGTTATTTCACTTCATAAAAAATGTGTGTTATTTGTCCTATTTCCAGTGGCTGAAAGAAGTATGAAAGAGTATGAAAGATTATGAATTTATGATGAATTGTATAGATCTGTATTTTTGTTCTTTCCCACTGTTTTGCACATTTTACTATTAATCTTTTTATTTTTCATATTCTTTTTGCTTATTTTCTATGTTAATCTCTTCCGTCACAAATCTCTCTCCCTCACTTGCCCTCCTCATTATCACTATCATCTTGTTTTCTGCCTTTGCCTGTCTAAACTTGCTTCTTCTTCATTATCCATTTCTTGCCACCTCACCTCTCGTGCTTCTCATCCTTTCCCCTCTGCATTTTCTACTGTCTGCCCCTGCTTCCTCTCCCTCCTTTTTTGTCCTTCATTTTATTTCTCCTGTGCTCCTCTCTGCCCACCCCGATCCCCCATCCTACAGCTGTCCAAGAAGAGAGACAGAGGAACAAAGATCGGGAAGGCGAGGTGGAGTCAACCAGCGCAGTAAATGAGGAGATGCCAGTGGAGAAGATTTTGGAGGCTGAGATGGCTGTTGAGCAGAAGACGGAACTTCATACAGATGGAAGTTCAGGGGGCAGCTCTGTGAGTAGTGTGCTCCTGCAAATTCCATGCCAGTATTTTCTAGAAATAAGCTTTGATTATGGCATATATTCACTGTGGCATTGTTTTGATAAGCTTATGCTGTGTGACAACATTTATTTCCATAATATTTTGGTCAGATAACGTTACTGTACCATGACCTGACCAACCGAAGCAACCACAGATTATAACTGCCCCTCAGGCTTGTACTGTAGGCACTAGGCATGCTGGGTAATCACTTCATCCACCTCTCATCTCACCCTGATGGTCCATCACTCTGGAACAGGGTCAGTCTGGACTCATCAAACCACACGACCATTTTCCATTGAAACACATCCCAATTTTTATGCTCTCTATCAAACTGATGGTTGTTTAAGAAATGAGAAGATACTCACTGCATCATTTAAAGGGTTAAAGATCTTGCAGCAGAAACATGTTTATCATTCCAGTAAATATCCAATAGAAGGATCTGAACTACGTGCTTAGTTAAATGCAGTTGTGGGAGTTTTTTGCTTAGTTTTAGATTAGTTTTAGATTATCTTGGATTTGTATATACTTGTGTTTGTTAATAGTTGGCATCAGGTAATCTAAAGGTAATCTTAGTTATTATGGTTACTACAGTTTGTTACTGTCAAGCCTTCTGATGAAACGCTGTGTTTGAAAATGCATTTCCAGCCCAACGATCCTGTCACCAACATCTGTCAGGCAGCAGACAAGCAGCTCTTCACCCTAGTGGAGTGGGCCAAGAGGATTCCACACTTCTCTGAGCTGCCCCTGGATGATCAGGTCATCCTGCTACGTGCAGGTCAGCCCAGATGGTTAAATGAAAATGATCTTGGTTTTTTTAAGTAGGGGTGTGACATTCTGGGCAAATAAGTTTTTGTTTTTGTTTGGGTTTTTTGGGGGGGATATTTGCCCAATGCAAACGCACTAATGTTTTTGTTTTTTTGTTCATTTTGATGCTCTTTAAAGTCAGCCCTTCAAAACACTGTTTTCAAATGAATTAGTTCAATCTTATAAATGTATGAAACAAACATGAACATAACACAACAGAATAACACTGGCCTCTACTTTCATATTTAGAGAGGCCAAAAACTGTCAGCAAGACTTAACTTGGCATCTATGATCAGCCAGTGTATTGATGCGCTTTTTTACTGCGTTCTGGGTTTACTCACATTTGTTACAATAAAAAAGAAAAGTAAATACGAAGTGTGGCTTTCAGCACTAAACGAGAATACACTGTATTTTCCAGAGCTGTATGTGTCACCATTACTATACTATGGAATAATAACACAAATGTACTGTGCAAATGTCGCCTTTAGGTTTGTGCAGGGTTGAAATGAGCATACATATTTATTTCGCATTCTCTTCAGCTACAACAAGAAAATATAGGAAATCCTTGCACAGCCATAAAGAAACACAATTAACGAAGCTAAATGGGTTCTAAAGGTTGCCATTTAGTGTGACCACTGACACCATGACAAGAAGTAGTGTGCTGTATATACTTCCCATATATCTAGATTGAATCTAAATGCAGAGACTGAGAAATGCTTATGTGTGGTCATTAGAACTTTACTAAACCAACAAACATAATGTTGAATGAGGTCTTTTGCACAGGACTGTTTATTAAGTATACTTTACAAGTCTTTTATCACATCTTACTTTACTTTGTATTTAGTTTTTACCACAACAAAATAACGTACAAATTTTTATACCACCAACTCTCCAACAGGCTGGAATGAACTCCTGATTGCATCGTTCTCCCATCGCTCAATCTCAGTGAAGGATGGTATTTTATTGGCCACAGGCCTGCACGTCCACAGGAACAGTGCTCACAGTGCAGGAGTTGGAGCGATTTTTGACAGGTAATATACAGACTTTACAAGTATGGCACTCAAGAGACATACTACATAAGTGATTTCCCCTGGAATCAGAAAGTTTGGTAGGTCATGCAAGAGACCAGGACATGGCACTAAAAATATTAACGCCACTGGAGAGTTTAGAATTTATGTGGAGTTCTTCTCCAGTGGCTTTTTTAACTTCACTTTAAATTTCAAGCCCCTGTTCAGAGTAGCTGAGCTTGTACAGACTATCAACACTTCCTAGACCAAATTATAACGACCCTGTAAAGTCTGTAAGGTCCATATCTGCCCTAAAAGCAAAGTGTAAACAAGAACATTGGACTTTCTCAACATGGGTTTCTTTGTCTCTGATGGTTTTACTGTGTCCGTTTCTTATAAATAATATGAACATGCACATTCAGGAGCAGCTGGATTAATGGCTAAGAGTTAGGACACTATGAAGAGCTATGTCTTTATCTCTGGTTGGCTGCAGCTGCTGTGTTCTGTGTGGCTGTGATTGGCTGTGACATTTTGCTTCTTGGCCCGCTGGGTGACAGCGCATGCCCGGGTGGCTGGTGACTAATGCTTACCCATAGACATGCATGTGCACATGCACCCCCAGGCAATCTCCGAGGCAGAGCACCCTTTGTAGCACCTGGTAATGGAATAATGGCTGACTAATGGACAATACTAACAGGTGAAAATAGAAATGCAGTGGTTATATCCCATTATTGTTCAGAGTACTGTAGAGGCTATAGATGCACAATTTGGAGTCATAACTCATTGATTAATCAGTGATACCATCTTGGCACATATATTACACCATTCTTTCAATGGAATTAAATACTAGGACGAAGAATTTTAACAGTCTGGTTGATACCCTGTTTATTCTAAGATCACAACATCAGAAACTAACTGCAATAGACACACATATATGCTCACATACAAACATACATGCATATACACACGTGTGTGTGTGTGTGTGTGTGTGTACACATACATACATGGAGCATATATATAAAGTATTATTTATTAGTGTAGTTTTTGTTGAGGCCACGTTATCATTACACACAAATTTTACCTCATTTGTTTGAGATATCAATCATAGACATAATTAAAGCCACGGCCTCTGCACCTTTCAACCATCCACTATTATCTCACAAGTTGAATCACATGTTCAACATCATCAATGTGGATATAATTAAACTATGACAGCTCCAATACATAATGCACAAATACTGGTCTAAATCATAATGGGATGTCAATGCATTATTCACTAAATTAGCAGGTTTTAATTAATTTCACTTCTTTAGTAAGACTTTTTGATTCCGTTATCATCTATCCTGAGGAAAAAAAACACTGCAACTCATTAATTTTATGTAAAACCCCAACTACGTCACAACATGTCAATGCACTGTTAATTACACAGTACTTACATTGTTATTAAAGTACGATTTCAACAGAAAATTCTTTCAGGTTTAAAGCAATCTAACTGGGCTCATGGCAAATGACTGAAACCTTTTCCTCTGGTACCTTTTAATTTCCACATAGCACTGCTCTTTTCTAGCAGCAGACTTCTATTTCAGCTTGGCATCAACATCTGTTTGAAGCAGCTGGATCATAACGGTGATGAATTCAGTGGTGGTGAATAATTCAGTATTCAGATGTAAAGTTCTTTGCAACAATTAACACAACTGAACACGACAGCAAATACAACAGCATGGCAGGAAACTCAATTTTTTTTTATGTTTCATGACACAGATTGACCAAAAAGAAACCAATATTTCACATAATAGAATGGGTGAGGCCTGCTTCTTTTGTCATTCTGCGAGTCAGGCTTTTGTCCACCAAGTTGTCTCCACTGTGAAGGGTCTCAACACATTATAAAAGTGTACCTTTAGCGTAAGAATGAAGAATGACAAAAAATAGTAGGCTCCTTTGGCTGTGTTTTCTGTTTTTCTGCTCCATTGGTTGATTTTAAGAACATTTGCTGTCTCTGTTAGTTATATTTAATGTATTTAATATGTCATAGCCTCTTTCACTCAAGCTTTACTTGAGTGAAACTTCCTGATGTTATGCTTTCATAACAATTAGTTTTTGCCAGGACCACTAAATATAAGTTGTTTTCAACTTAAGGTCCTTGTGTACTAATGGTTTTCTGCTGTTTTGCACATGGCTTATAGAGTTTATCATAACCTTCTTTCTGCTTATTTTAATACATGTGAATATACTTGTTGGTTGGATAACACAATACATTTTGGTATTGTAAGACTGATCAAGAGTGTCATAGTAATTAAGCACAGGAGTAAATTTTGAGCCCAGGCAACAAAATGTGAACAACCCCTATACAATCTGTACTGCACTTTTTAACCACACAAAATCATCTTATGCACTGAGAGCTTTTTCAGGTGAAAGTCCCAAAAAATCAGAACACTGTAATAACAATGTAACTGTGTATTGACATTGTAATAACACATTGTGATTGAATACACAGGGCGCACAATGCTGAGGTTGGGGCCATATTTGACAGGTAATTACTCCACTACACAAACACTTTTCTTGAACCCCTCCTCTTCAGCCAACATCAAAACAAACAGAACCAGAACAATTTTTTTTTTTCTCGCAGCTTTGCCAAAACCAGCTGATTTTCAACATGTCGCGCTAAAAACATCATCCGCTGAATCATTTGTCCTGATCATTCAGTGAACTGTGGGCGTATGGTTTAGATGATGATGAAAAACAATACTGCATTTTAAGTGCGAAATCTTTTAAGTTTGGTTTGTGACTTCTCTTGTTGTGTGCAGAATACTTGTTTTGTTTGGCTATTAATGCCTCCGCTTATCAATTTCAAGCCTTAAAGGACAATTATGGACAAATGAAATACGTGGTGGTCTGGTTTAATGACACTAGCTTTTCAGGAGTACTAATAGTTCGATGGTACTGTATACATATTTTTCTACTTGTTTCTGGTCATTTAGTTCACAGACAAAGGAAGAAAGGAAGTGAAGGACCTAAAAGTCAGTTTTATTTGGTGCCACATTAAAACTTTGATGAGGCTGTTTTTTTGACTTGGGCAGCATCGACATAAATTAGTCAGCTAAAAGAGGATGCATTTTTCTGACAATGAGTTGAGAAGAAGGTCATTTATGTCTAATTTCCATGATGTCACCCTTTCAATTCCAATCAAAGTCATTTTTCTACCTGAACATCATAACATTCATAAGAAGGAAATAAAGTAGATAAAGATGTAAAAGTTTAGACTGTTCTCATCGATGCGCAACACGTCAGCAACAAACTGATGTCTGTATGTCATTATAGACCATAAGAGTTTGACTTGTATAAAATACATGTATTTAAACTAGTAGCAGGGATTGATGGTTTGTAAGGTCAAAATCACATTAATTCCAAAACATTACAGGGTGTTCATTGTTGATTTTCTGTGGGTTTGGAGAAAAGAAGTGAGAGTCAAGTCCCGAAACCCTGACTGCTACAGACTCTGAACTGTTCAGAGTCATCAATCATCAGACTTCCCAACCACCTACACCTGTTTTTGTATCAGTTCAGTGGAAATAAAAGGGGGAGAAGCAATCTGTGAAACACCCAAAGTTGGAAAAAACTCGAACTTTGCATTATTTGCTGGTGGTCGTATGTCACATTTTTCCTCAGAAGCAGCTTTTCAGCCACGTTCTACTGTCTGCAGTCATAATCTATGTGCACTGTTCTAATAAGAAACCACATATAACAATGCGGTTATGGAATATGGTCCGTCTGTTGTTCTCATTCTTTTCTTCAGTCTCTTCCTTTCGTTGTTTTTCTTGATCTTCTTCTTTTCCCTCTATCTGTGACTTGCTTCTTCACCTTTACTCTTGTTTTCTTCTTTAATTTTATGTCATTCTGCCTTTAACTGGTGTCACCTCCTGTTTTTCTCTTCCCCCCCTTTCCTCAATGCAGAGTTTTGACAGAGCTTGTGAGTAAGATGAGAGACATGCAAATGGACAAGACAGAGCTGGGTTGCCTTCGAGCCATTATTCTTTTCAACCCAGGTATGCCTCAAGGCAGAAATGTGGATCATATGTCATGAAAATGAAAAATAATATTTGGATTTTGCTGTTTTTTAAAAGTGGCAAATGTAACATATGGTGCTGCATGAAATGTCAATGTCCTCTATTTTCACTTGAAGATGCCAAGGGTTTGTCCAATCCCAGTGAAGTGGAGCTACTGAGAGAGAGGGTGTATGCCTCTCTTGAGGCTTATTGTAAACAGAAATACCCTGACCAGCAGGGCAGGTACGCTGCAAAACATATCTACATACAACATAACTACATACACACGTATACAAATGTGTGTGTGATACTGAGACACTTTAGCACTTTATGATGTTGTTTCAGGGTGGTTTGTTTAACTGAGTTTGACATCATAGGTAAAGAACACTCACAACTATAAGAAGAAACCAGACAAGGGAACTAACAATTTCTTACCTATTTTGCAAACATCTTTGAATAAGCTTCACTCCTCTGATTGTGACAGGACTACATGTAATCACAATGTTTTGCTCAGTTTTGTCAGGTCAAGTGTCAGGAGAAAATACTGTATAGTAATATATATAAGTGACAGACTGGTAACTATTATATTGATAAGTATCATGTTCAGGACGGGATTTTTGTGATGAATAGCTTTGTTTGCTTAGTAATCCATGTTCATGCATCTCCTATAATGCCCCTGTACAAGAATGTAAAACATATTTCCTTCTTGTCATATTTTCTGAGGTTTGCACTTTTTTCCTTCTTTCTTCCTTCATCCAGGTTTGCAAAGCTCCTCCTCCGGCTCCCAGCACTGCGCTCCATTGGTCTAAAGTGCCTGGAGCACCTGTTCTTCTTTAAACTGATTGGTGACACGCCTATCGACACCTTCCTGATGGAGATGCTGGAGGCGCCACACCAGCTCACCTAAAGGAGCCAGGTTTGGTCCGGTCTGGATCTGATGCACACCAGGATTCCCAACACATTGCCCCGTGTTGGTTGTTGGCTCTTCTCATTGGGCCTCACTTAACTGCAGCACCTGCTGGTTTTTGGACCGGCTGTCACTCTTAAACACATGGACACACACATACACACACAAACATACACATATTCTCTGTCTCACCGGCTAATTATGTAGACACATGCACAGGCTATTACGCAGGTCTTCAACAAAAACATGAGTAATACACTGATACAAATGGCTCTAAAAGAACAATATGCTCATGCACACAAACAGACACATACACGTTATCACCCTCTTTTCCCATACTCAGTTTTTCACCGTAGGGGTTAAGACTCAAGCAATTTACCCCCTTTTTATCAAACATATACAGTAAATGTCTTAATTTTAAGTTAGCCTTCAGTTTTCACATCCTCATCTCACAGTGGGTTTTTGCTTCTGCGTAACTGGTATACTCCCCGTTTTTACTTGAGTTACTTGGTTACACTGCTAGCCGCACCTCTGTATATTATATCCATCACTAGCCGGTTAGTTATTCATGTATGGTTTTAGCTTAAAATCAGGTGCATAGCATTTCAATCAACTGTCCACCATGAAACAAATGTATTTGTTATTGGTCAGGAGGTGTGTCCGATAAAGGACAAGCAGACACCCTCCCAGTGAGTTCATCCAATCTGGTATCATTTTAATATTTTATGCTTTTTGAATATTCATGCTGAAACTTGTTTGAGTTTCTATTTTGAAGTACTGTACTCATGAAATGAGAGCTTTTTCCAAGGCATTGAAATCCAGGAAAAGGGGTCTGGGATCACTTTGTTGAACAGACTAACTGTGTCCCTCCCACCCTGATGCGCACAGCGGGCTTTGTAAGACAAGAAGAATGACTTGAATCGTTTTGTTTTCTTTTTCTTTTTTTTTTTTTTTTTTTAAGTTTTGATTTTATCCTTTTTCTTCTTTGGCAGTTGGTTGGCATTTTGAACAGCTTGAGGCTCACAGGAAGTACAGCTTCATGCAAGAAAAATTAGTATTTGTTTCTCTTCAACTCCTGCTCCCCTAAATCCTCCCTTTGCTGGTGGTCATTATGCACTTTTGTGAGTTGTAACTGTGTAAATGTTCCTGTTTCCTAGAAATGACCATCTATTCTCAAGACACCTAAGATGACCTTGAAGGTACTATGTGTAGGGCTTTCTGATTATTGCATCATGGGATTTAACATAAGCCACTAATCAAATGGTCACTGGCAAGTGTGTTAGTCTGTCCTAATCCCTTTGTTCCTTATTTTAAGTGGAAAGTAATTTTCTTAACAACTCCAAATATAACTGGTGAATCTGTACTCAGCCAGGTGTTTAAAGCTGAAGGGCACTGTTGGGTAAATAAATCCCATGTATGCAGCAACAGTGTTCTAGTGCAAGATCCAGCCGTATGAGAGGCGTTGCATTCTAATGCTGCATTTTGTTCTCTGTGTAAAACAAGAAGAGACAAAAGGCTGAATGGTTTTTGCACACCACATAAAACGACGGCCATGATGGGAAATGTAAAGACAAATTTAAATGATTTAATGTCAGCAATATTTCAACATGTATTTTCACCTTGTAGCCAATTGATAATCAATCCTTTTGAAGGCCACCACTGATTGATTGGGTTACTGACATTGGATATTCATTGTTAAACAATGCACTAGTGTGGAGTGTTTGACTAATGCAGTGATCAAATGAGCAATGCTGCAAAATGAAAATCCTACACCTACTACCTGCAGCTTTCAAAACTTTATTCAGTGTGTACTGGTTCAATGCTTGCAATTTTTGTACAATAGATGTAAATAATACAAAAAAAGTCACAGGAGTCATCCAGAAACAAAAGTCTGTTCACACTGATGTGAATATGAGATTGATGTCTCCAACAAATAACGTTAAAAGCTCTATTTTGTGCTGAAAAAATATCAGACTTGTTTCCCACATAATGACATCATCATGAAATTATTATGAAATTATGACTGAGCCCAGGGCCAAACCACACCTCACTGCTACTTTTGCACCAACAAATGCCAATGTTTCCTGTTGTTCTTATTAATTGATTGGCTGGATTTCATTGACAATGGCACTTGACATTTACTGTGATTGAAATTTGTGGGCAACTTAATCTCAGCATTACAGTGAAAAGTCAAATGAAGCTACCACAAGATCAGGAGATATAAACTATGAATTAAACCGTCTACACATGCTCAGTGGCGAGCAATACTGGGGTACACAAACTTATTACTGTTTTTGTTAGTAAAGTATTTAAGGGAGTGTTGATGTTCTGAGGTATATTTAGCCTTCTTATTAGTCACCACATTTAATAGCAATTAGAATCGTATATTTTGCAGTATCATTCTACAGGGAAGAGGTACAGCAACCCTCTACCAGGTGCTAAAAACTAATGTGGTCTTTTAGATTAAGACTTGCACATCTACATCAATGCAAACACAGTATGCAAATAATCAGACAAATCACACAGCCATTCTCCACTCTTTCAACAGTTCTGTTTAAAATCTAGATTTTCCTCATAGTCTTCGTTACTTTTTGACCCCTATCCTTATCGTTGACTCCGACTACGGAAATTGAACACCAGCGAAGTGCTTGTACATTTTGGCTATGGCTGGTTAGTCTTTGTACTCTTCCAGGTAGAGCCAGAGTCTTTTGTATTTTAGGAAAACAAAGTTTGGCTGGTTAGAAAAGTGAAAGTAGCTGTTGAATTTAGGGGGCCAGCAGCCACTTTGATCAGAAAGAGCAATGAGCTTCCTGCCCTGCAGAATAGTCCAAATACTCTGAGAGGATCCTTGGCTTCCCCCATGTGATGTGGACTTGGAGGCTAACACTTCTATGACCTGTAAGACAGGTGGTTTTTTAAATGTCAATAAGATGGTCTGACCTTGAGGTTTGATGTCGTATCTGAGTTTTTCCTCCCATGTATAGAGGCACGTCGGCCAAAGTAGCCTCCAAATGTCCGTTAATGCCCAGTATGCCTGGAAAAGTCAGCCCTTTGTGCACCATTGCTGCTTCATTTTGTTTGTTGGTATAGATAACGTGGCTGAGACTGATGCTTGGAGTGATCAGAAACCAACATACACTTGACATCCTGCAGGATGGTCTCAGCGCTTTATTTACTCGAACTGAGCAGAATTTCTGGGCGTACGCTCCCGCTTCCTTTTCTTTTAGTTTAGAGGTCAGCTTTAAAAGACTGTCAGACAATGGAATGAAGTTGAGTGCAACCATAGCTAAGCTTTTTTTCCTGGTCCCATAGAATGTGGGCTGACTTCAGGATGGATGGTTTTTTGAAGAACCTCATCCACTGATTGGCTTTCAGCTGAGCATCTTTTTCTCTGTGGGTTTTTCTGGAGCTTCCTCCGTTGAATGTTAAGCCTGCTGCTATTGCTTCATGTTTATAGCTTGGGATGGGAACGAATACACAATCAGTCAAGTACAGGATGATCCACGTCTGCATTAAAAGTATTAGTCACATGCACAGTTCTCTGAGCAAATGCCACACAAACTAAAAAATATGCAACTCATTTGTGGTTCCTCACATTTGAAAATCTCTGCTTATGTGCTTACATAAGTTGATATCAATTGGCAATCTTATTATTTAGACTTCCCATCCCTCCATAAATCAGCAATGCATCAAAGTTTTGATATATCCTTTCTCTGTTTCTTTCCTTTTGTTATGAGTTTAGGTGATGTTGAGGATGATACACAGATAAGGCCAAGAAAACGTGATACAGTCAGTGCAGGTTTGAATGCTAAGCCACTTTAGATTTGCTTATCAAGCAAACTGTTGAAGCAGCAGATTATGGTTGGGTATTTAAGGTTTTTCTACCAGTTATAAGGTATGTGTAGACACATGTGTATATACATATGTGAATGCAGTCTGTCTGCAACTGCACCTTTTGAGTGAAGCTTTGGCTGCAATGTGCTAAGAACTGTTAACTGATTTTGTATCACAGAATAATGAAAGGACGCACACAAGAGCCAGGATGCAGAGGTAATTCTAGCTGGCTTCTTGACATTATGCTTTATCAGAAAATGCTTCCCCATCTTTACTGCTTTACTATGATTTAAACTAATGCTTAACTCACTCAACCATGTGGGCTGAAAAGTACTGGGCTTTCATTGGAATGGATGTATAGAATAAGCCTATGATTCTTGGACTGTTTGAAACAGATGAGGAGCTTTTTGGTAGGAAAGGAGTTGAGGGGCTGTGTGGAAGGGGTCTGTGGCCACCAGAGACCGCCGTTTGCTCCACATTGCCTAGAAATGTTTGTTGTTGCAACCGTGTGCACTCAAGGCAGACACATGCTGTGACCTTTTGACTGTGTAGCAGTATTGTTGTCGCCATCTTTGTTACATTTTGAAATTGCTTTTTGAAAGTAAAGACATTAATTAATTGTGTATTTTTTTAATGGATCGCAGCCTGTGATGGAAGAATTGATCATCATGTATAGTTTAGATTTCAGGGTGGCATCTTTACACGTTGACACAGGCCCCCTGGAACTAAGGCCGATCCGTTTATGATCATTGAGGTGCAGTGTGTGATATGCAGCCTCGAAAACCACCATCCTCACTGGTTTATTTATCACTGCCAAGCTGTTTGTGGAAGTGGCCTTTTTAAATGCAGGGCCACTCAGACCCCACTGCTTGTTTGCCATGTATGTTGTGATTATTGTGCTGCACATTAAAGAGTGTGCACTAATCTTGGCCTGTGTAGTGCATGCTAAAGTGGGGCCCTAACAGGAATGGAATGACAGCTTGTGTGGAGAGGGGAGGACTGGTCATTGGAGAGAGAAGACGACCAGTGTGTTTCCTCCCCTGGGTGCTCAAGTTGTGAATTGGTGCTTTTTTATAGGGTCCCCTGGCCTGAAAATATCTGCTAATCTTTCCAATACTAGGAAGTGCAGAAACAAGTGAAAAGCAGATCAGGAGCAAGTTGACCAAGCTAGACTAGACAGCTGTGGACCTGCTCTTCTTGAGCTGCATCTGTTTTTATGGTTTCTGCGTCCATGCCTGGTCCGTGTCGGTGTTGGGGTTGGATGTAGCGGTTTGCTACCGGCAAATAAAACTAACCCTTCAGAGATGGTTTGAGATATTGAGTGGAATAACTGGTTCCAACAATGAACACGCTGTGCAAAGGTTGCTAGAATCCATAGGCCTAGTTTGCAGTTGACACTTGAGAACAGTATCTGGTTACAGTGAATGAAGGCGATGAGAAGGGTCAACTACTTATGATTGCTCTCTTTAAGGATGAGGTTGTTGCTGATGTTTGAGGTTACAGTAGGGTAAGGAGAAGTGACGGGCAGGGACTTGCAGAATTTGGATTAGGTGTTAAATTTGTTGATCAAGAAGAGAAAAAAGAAAACCCTATTTTCCAGTAGATCAAGAATCTTCCTTAATTGTTTACTTTTCAGCTAAATAAAATTCACACACTTAATCTTTGTCTTGTTTCCTGTCTCTCTCCTCTCTGACTATGCTATTTATCTTTTGTTTATTACAAAGTATTAAACAAATACAAGAACTGTAAAATCAGAATGGAATCTGTCACTCTTATTTTTAATTTTTCTCTTGTGTCTGTTTTTTGTCCTGTTTGTATCTTACTCCATCATACATGTGGAGCTGATTGACTATTGTGTGCTTTGGGGATTGAAAGAAGAAAAAAAATATGAATAATTTTTCAGTCATTAATTCTGAATCTTGTTTCTGTTTGTTGTATCATGTCTGAGTAAAGGTTTTAATACTGTACCATCACTGTTTTCACTCATTATTTTAAAAAAAACTCACCTTTCAATGTATTTTATTATCAAAGTTTGACAAAAAAATCTGATATTTCAAGGTGCAATTTGACATTACCTATAATCCCTGCTGCCTGCTTTAACACATTCTGTGTAGGTTGAAAATTACCGGTCTGCACTCGTTTCCTTTAGGCTCCACATAAATCACCCACTCACTGACTGAAATGGAACGTCCCAACTTGACTTCTACCATGTCCTGATGGTACGCTCCTCAGTCCAGCAGGACCCCAGGGCCCCGGGTGACCACTGGCGCCGCACTCCCACCTTTCAACCTCTAGAGGGAGCACTGACCTTTTGTCCTTCATGTCCAACCTCCAGCAGCTGGTACCTCCTGTCCACTCCACCTCCCTCCTACATCATCGGTTAGAGCTGCTGAGTGTGGGGAGGTGGAGTTGCTCATTACTGTTTCCACACCAACTTAACACACCTTAGCCAATAAGAAGACAGATTAACCAAGACCAGAACAGTTACGACTCTTTTCCCTCCCATACTGATTGGATTTCATTGAAAAGGTTGAAAGTGGGTATGATTTTCTATCTGTGGCTGTTCAGTTAGAGATGTTTTCTCTCTCTCCTTCTGCCCTTTCCTCCTCCTTCCTCTTATACCCTGTCTCCTCCCTCATGTCTTGACAGCTTGTTCATTTCCATTCTTTCGGAAAAAGCAGTTCTGCTACATGACAGCTACACAGCTCACTAAATATGACCGCAACATATTGCACATTAAAAGATCCATTTGTAGTTTAGTAGTTTAACATGTAATTCACTACTTTCAATGCCATTCCACCAGTATTGGAGGACTTGTAGGTATTATCCAAATTGAAACAACTGTCTGTCCTCAATGATCTATGAGTTGGTCACACTTATTTAAGCCCAGAGGATAATTCTCTTCAAAATTATTAGGTTATCCTGACTCAAAAATTTAAGACATCAGCTAAAGGCATCTTCTTCCTCGTTGCTGCCGTCTGTGCCAAGTGTGCCACTGTGGAAGCTGCTGCTGCAGTACCAGTGACTGCCAGCAGAGGGAGCAGACACAAAGAACTCTCTGTTTCAGGACCCTGAAGACCATTAAAGCCGTGTCAGCAGCATCGTATTTAGAGAAGACCCTGTAACCTCTCAGCTTGGAGTGTTCTCCCATGTGCACACGACAAACATGCAAATGTCCTGGGTTAGATGCTGATTTTCAGATGCGTGCTGAAAGTTAAGTGAGTTTCAAGTCCATGTTGGAGTATTTAGTAGATGTAATATTCATTAAGAAATTAGGCAATTAAATCATACTATATTTCCTATCATTCTTATTCTTTTACATTTGATCATGAGAACCATCTATGAAGGTCTTTCTAGTTCTTTTCTTACTTTCTCAACTTATATTTTATCCTCATCAGTGTCTTTTCCTGCACCGTGGCAGAAACAATTCATTGTGATTATCAGTTTCGCCATCAATAGTTACATTATGTGTAACTGACCTACAGTTGCCACATTAGCGCTTCTGGAGATGATGGGAAGTTGATCAGTTACTAGTCAAATGCTTTTTTGCTTTTTTTCTAATTTTACAGCAACTACTTCTTTGCATACTCCTCTCTCATCCTGACTCATTCCATCATTTCTGGCAACCTTTCGATCTTCACCATGTCTTTCCTTAGCTCCTCTCTCCTCAGTCTCCTTCTGGCTCTAACCCCCCCCCCACACACACACACACTCAAACTCCCCCCTCCCCTTCAGTGTGTGAGGGTGAGTGCTGCAGAAAGACACCTTTATACCTGGGGTCAAATTCCTCCTAATTTCTCCTTCACAAACGTCAATTTTCACCAGGTGAATGTTATTGCTGTGCACTGAATAAACGCAGCGTGTTTGAAGTCACTTGCCAGTTGCGATTTGGTGGATCCTGTGTGGCAGAAATACCCCACACATTGCATGCATGCACACTCACACACATCAAGAAGACAGAGCTTTATTGAGTTGTGTGCTCCGGACAGGGCAAATACCAAACAGCAGGGCAAGGTGTCAGGTGTGTTTACAGGTCACTGTTATTTTCTGTTCTCTCATGCAGAATCAGTGCAGAATAAATACTATGATTCCCCTTTAACCGTCACGGTGGCATTATATATGTTGCTATTAATTTTGCCATTTAAACTCAACCAACTTGTAGCTCATTGTCTACACTTGCTTACATTGATACATTTTTCAGTTAAAGTTGTATGTAGTATTGATATTCCACACTCTCACCAGCAGGGGGAAGTATTGTACCAGTACACATTTAAGATTACCAAAACCGCCAACAAATTAATGCTCATTATTTACACACATCTGTATTATGGTGTCATCAAGCTTTCTTGTTCAATCTAAAACTCAAAGACACTTATTTTAACAGTTGCTCAAAATAACACTGTCTTGTGATCTTCACATTCAGTGTCAGCTGATAGTTTACATTATAGCTCTGTTAGCTTAGCTCTGTTTTTAGACTGAAAACAGCCACAGTAAAACCACTAATCACCTCTGTTTTCTGTAAAGTTTGTGTTGTCAGTAGCTGAACTAAAGATCTGTTTGGAATCCAACAAATAAAGTCCTGTCACAGTTTAGTCTGAACCGTGGGCCAACAAATGACAACTTAGCAAAGATGATAACATCCCATAATAACTTTGTACCTTCATAAGCCTCATAATCAAACTCACCCATGTAGAAGAAGTGATGCAATTTCATCATCAAACTCCATTCTTTTCATTTAGAGCTGTGTCCAGTGGAGAAAACAACAGTGGTTCTAGCTTTTATCACCAAGTCACTTCAACTCTCAAAGTTGTTTCTTAGTGCTTCTCATCCCATCTGGTCACTTTCCGATGTTTTGGTTAAAGGCTGACTCACTACTCCTTCTAGTGGTCACATAAATTTCAAAAGCTCATTGGTGTAAAGAAAAAAAAAAATCCATATCTCTACAATCCAATACATTGGCATCTTTGGCAGAACTTCAGAGCTCTTTATTCAAAGAACTAATTATAATTTCAGGTCATTAGTTAAAGGTGCGGGAGACTTTCGTGACCAATTTTTCATCAGATCTGTAAAACCTCAGTCGTAGCCTAAGTATCACGAATCTGTAAGTCTTTCTGGGATTACTCACCTGAATCTCTTGCATTACGGTGAACAATTTCGAAGTGTCATCCACCATGAACAGACCATATGTTTACAAACAGAGTCGGGAAGTAACTTGGGCATCTTCGAAATTTTGTCGCGACGTGCATTGTGGGAAGTGAAGGCTCACGCCGCCACCTGACAGCGGCAGCGCAACCATATGATATTATGTGGATGAAAAAAACATGATGCGGAAACGGCTGAAACGTGGAAACGGCTGGAGGAATATGCATAGAGAGAAGGGAACTCCTGCTGTTTCCGCCTCGGGTCTGTAGCAGCTGCCACTGCCAGACAGTGGCGCAAACCGGCGTTTCCCACAATGCACGTTGCGACAAAATTACGAAGATGGCTCTGTTTGTAAACATATGGTTTGTTTATGGTGGAGGGCACTTCAAAATTGTTCACCGTAATGCAAGAGATTCAGGTGAGTAATCACAGAAAGACTTACAGATTCTTGGTTCTTAGGCTCTGACTGAGGTTTTACAGATTTGTTGAAAAATTGGTCACGAAAGTCTCCCGCACCTTTAATATCTGAAAGTTGAAATGATTAATAAATATAGATGACACACCATTGTTTGACCACCAAAAAACAGATGTGTTCAGAGCATATACAAAACTGCTACAACACCAACCATTTAGCTGCACAAAAGAGCTCAGATGTCAGTTTCCCTCATTCTGTTATTCATTCCCTTTCAGAAAATTAAGTAAAGGTAGAAATACATCCCATAAACCTTAACCTTAGAGAATGGTTACATGTTTAATATACTATAACATTTAACTGACAAAAGAAAACATCAGCTGTTGACCGTTTTTTTGAAGGCAGTATCCTTATATTTACTTGCATGTTGTTCATAAACGGTGAAAACAGCTATTAGTGGAGACATTTAACCAAATTTTTGTGCAATATATGTCATCACCGTTCATTTAGCTTGTTTTAGCAATGAAAAAAATTCCCACAGCATTTTACAGCAGGCCGTTTCTGCAAGGTACAGACTGGTCGGGACCCAATGAACCCTCGGAATGACTAGTGACAACATTTAGTGAAGCCAAATTACTGGTCAGCCACTGTCCCCATGTTCTTTCAGCTATAATGACATGCTAGGTTTTGGGTATACACAGACCAAATCCGAGCCAGGGTACACTTAGATGACTGTGAGCGTCTCCTGAGCAGAGCTAAATCTGGGTGAAACTGAAGAATGAGTCCCACACAAAGTATATAATTCTACATCTGACGGCGGTTGGTCTTGGTTTCTAATCAAAGGAACATGGCAGATAAAAATATGCCAGACTGAGAGAAGATGTTTTACATGTCAGTGGTACCGTTTGCAACTGGGGATGTAATCAGCTGTGTATTCTAGAACTTAATATGAAGCTGGAAAACATATATAGAAAAAATCAGAATTATAGACCTAAGTCCTGAACCCAAGTCAAACGCTGATACCTACAGCACCATCCACTCCAGATTAACCCATAAAGACCCAATGTTACTTTAGTGGCAGTTCCAAAATATTTTTTTCTCTATATTTAACTTTCCTTAAGTGATTTATCACAATTTATTATGACATAATCCTCTGTGTTTTGTGGTTTTTTTTAGTGAGCATCAGGTATTTTCCTATATTTAATTTACAGATCATGTGGATGTTCATAAAAACTCAGATTAAAGTTGAGTGTTATTATATCAAAAACAGAAAACTGAAGAAAAAGTGGCTTTCTGCAAAAACTATCATTAACTGAACATAAACCAAGGCTGTCCATCCACTGTAATTTATCCAACTCCATGGATTTTGTTGGTAAATCAATGTTGTAGAAGATGACGGTGTTTCCATGTTCACTATGGAGCCTTTGAACGTCCAAATGGGTCATATCTGATGACCATGAAAAAATGATAAACCACATTTTACACCAATTATTTACATGGATTGATAGAATTAGTGGTTCAGAACTTATTAAACATTTTAGATCAGTTGATGGTTGTGGTTGTTGGTGGCTCTTTGGGTCTTTATGGGTTTAGAAGCCAAATGTGCCCTTTTCTGACAATAAAAACAATTAGAACTGCCTGAAAATTCAGTGAAATCAAGGTCAAAAACATGTTAGTTGCGTCTTTGTTGTGAAGTATGTTTAGCAAAAGGATTATAAAGTGCCACCACCCAAGTTTCGCTGTCATGACAAGAGCGGCTGAGCAGTGTCTGAGGATTAATGAGCTCTTGTCAGCGTGCCAGGCGAAAACGTGAGAGAAGAAATGTATGTGTGCGGGAAAATGAGCTGAGGAAAAGACAGGAAAACAGAAAAAGGAAGAGGGAGGGTAGTATTTTCATTCTGGAGCATCAGTTATTTATCGTGTTGCCTTGTCGTGTGCATGTTTTGTCCGTGTGGCCGTGGCCCGGATGTGTCCGAACAGATGAAAAGCTCTTTGATGACTCTTCTGTAGATGGACGGACAGACTGGAATGAGCTTAGATTGTTTGTATTAGTAGTTTTCCCTGACCTCATTAACTGTGTCTGTGGATAAACACCAAAGCTCTGCATGTTCAGCCTGTTTGTTTTGGAAATTAATAATTTTGTTTTTCTTTTTTTGATCTTCTGTGCCTCCGTCCTCAGCGCTCTGTTGTTTCTTCTCATCCTGCTTACTGATTTCACCCTCTTTGCTTTTAAATCACCTGTTTTTCATGGGTCTGTAATGCATGTTAGTGTAGAATCATTTTTACTTTTCAGCTACAGGGGTGTTGTCGTACCCTGCAGTGTCTGTTTGTGTCTGTCCATCAGTGTCAACAGGATTACTCTTGACCAAATCACTGATATTTAGGTCAAATTTGAGAAGCTCTTAGACCACTTCTTTGGGCGTTGACGTTGACTTTCCTTTTCAAGATTAAATCGGCGGAACATTATTAGGCACCCCAAATACACAAATAAAGGTACCAAAGACTAATAAAAGTGGGTTTAGCAAAATATGACCCCTTTAAAGTTACGTTAAAGTTTTAAGTGTGATTAAGCAAAGTTTTTGTTTTCATTTTATTTGAGCAATGTCACTGTATATGGGTTATTCTTATTGTTAATTTTGTGTATTTTCCTTTAATTTGACAGTTAATCCACGTGAAATCATCAGCCTCCTCACTGACCATCTATGATTTGCTTCATACTATTAAAAAATATATATCATCTTTAGTCTTATTAACAACCATACAAAAATGCAATCATATCTTCATTAGTTTTAGAGATATTGGGGTGATGGTGAAATGGGATGGTGATTTTACTGTAAAAACAAGTGGTGCAGAAAAAAAATGCTAAGTTCAGTAAGTCATTACTTTTCAACTATACATGATAGATGCATGACATTTAATGGAGTTTTTTTTTTTTTTTTTTTTTTTGAGGTACAGGGTATCTTTATTTTCTGTAAAATAATATCCACTGTTGCATAGTTCCCAAATTGTAGCTTGATGAAAACTGTTAAAAATGTAATTTGGCTGCAGAACTATTTTGTCCCAGTTTATTTTCACATTGAAGCACATGGGGTGAATCAACTATTTCTAATATTGTAGTGCTACTGTGGTGACTAAATAAAAGTTTCTGATTTATGAGGCATTAAAAATGGGGGGGGGGGAATCCTCAGATGCGTATTGCTCATGCATGACAAGGTCTACCATAGTAGATTATATCAATAGAATTAGAATGTCTGTATTAATATACACACAGAATATGAATTTGGTATCTTTAACCAAAGTACAGGGTGGGGAAGCAAAATTTACAATGAACATTTAGTTGTTTTTTCTCAGCAGGCACTACGTCAATTGTTTTGAAACCAAACATATATTGATGTCATAATCATACCTAACACTATTATCCATGCCTTTTCAGAAACTTTTGCCCATATGAGTAATCAGGAAAGCAAACGTCAAAGAGTGTGTGATTTGCTGAATGCACTCGTCACACCAAAGGAGATTTCAAAAATAGTTGGAGTGTCCATAAAGACTGTTTATAATGGAAAGAAGAGAATGACTATGAGCAAAACTATTCCGAGAAAGTCTGGAAGATACTATTAAAGAAGAATGGGAGAAGTTGTCACACGAATATTTGAGGAACACTTGCGCAAGTTTCAGGAAGCGTGTGAAGGCAGTTATTGAGAAAGAAGGAGGACACATAGAATAAAAACATTTTCTATTATGTCAATTTTCTTGTGGCAAATAAATTCTCATGACTTTCAATAAACTAATTGGTCATACACTGTCTTTCAATCCCTGCCTCAAAATATTGTACATTTTGCTTCCCCACCCTGTATAACCTGGTGATTTGAGGTGGATTTACCCTGAAGACTTTGGAGAGAGGGCAAGAAGGGAATAACTATCCAAGTGTGACCCCAATAACACTGAATGAATAAATAGAATTTGCTTGTTATTCTTCCCCTTTCGCTGTATTGGTTCATACTCTCTGTCTTGCCTCTGCTTCCCCTCAGCCCTCTGTTGACCACCTCCCAGGTTTCATCTCCATTTCTACTCTTCTCTTGACATTGCTCATCATCTCCATCCCCTCGCTCACATCTTTCTCCGTCCTCTCTCCCTCGCCGTGTTTCTCATATCCCAGGTTTCTCTCTGCTCCACTACTGTACCCGGAGAGAGGGCCCAGGTCTCTGCAGCTTCCTGTCTCACAAAAGACCCCTCTGTTTCCACCCCGTGTTTCCTCCGCTGCCACCCTACCCCCTTCCTCAACACCCCTGTGGTACATTCCCTCCCTCTCCCTTGGTGCATTCCTTATTGACCTCGGCCGGCTGAGGAGTCCCTCTGTCAGAGAGCCTCCTCAACTCTGGAGGCAGATGTTTCGTTCCACAACAACTGTATGCCTGTAAAATAACTCATATGTTTATCTCAGATTCAGGCTCCATTAGGCGCCTCACCTGCCATAGAGGAGAACCATGGAACTGGATAAGAGTGAAACATGTAGAAAACAACACCAACAAAGGATTTTCAAAAACATATAAATTATTGAAGTGGTCACTTTACTGGTAATATCCAATATACTGGTGCAATGGGAATGTTCATCTGACAGTTCTTACTTTTACTTTGCTCGTAACTTAATGCCAAACATGGTTTACCGCTTTCCTCATGATGCTGCTTATTTTACACTGTTGCCCATACAGTTGGAATAAAATGTTTTTTACCTATTCTTTTCTTTAATTGTGAAAATGTGATCTATTGTCGATAGATAAAGTGTAAATGGGTCTCAGGATGTGAACATTACACCTGGACAAAGGTGATACTAATGTGTGTAAATAGGAATAAAAACAGGAATTTGTCTAAAAATAAGATGATTCCAACAGTGTACTTACATAGTAAAGTAATTACATGCTTCTCTCTTTTCAGAAGGTAAAGCTCATGTTTTCTTGTAGTTTCCGTTTGTCATTTCCTAAAGGTGAATTACATGAAATATGTCCAGGTTTCCCACTTCTATAAGCATTACCTGAACAGACAAATTTAGTCCTAAGGTCACCTCAGTCAGGAAGAGCCCAGTTCAGCAGCTGGTGTGAAAATGGTCCCGGAGCCCCTCGCTGCTCCTCTGGCACCTCCAGGGTCCTTTGTAATGGTCAGCTGGACCAGGTATAGCAAGGTGTCACCCCAGCGCCAAAGTGACCCACCTGACCTTCACCTCAACCTCACAGTGTCAGCGGACTGGTCTGGGCTCCAGCTGGGCGTCGCTGCCCTCTGTTTTTTCGCTGTTCAACCAACCCAATAGTTTCAGTGCTTCACATACCTGCTGCTTCTCTTCTTTCATCCATTGCAGTGATGAAACCCCACAGGACTGCTTTGTTTTGGTTTTTTTTGTTAAAACTACATCATATGGACAAAAGTATTGGGACATGTTTAAATCCGGTGTTTCTTTTCTAACAGAGGTCTGGAATACAAAGCAATAATGACAAATGTCGTAGTATTGTTTTATTGGGAAAAATATCATTGAATTGGTTAGTTATGTTTTAATTGTTTTGTTTGCTTCCAAAATGAGATGATTTTTACTTAATTTCTCTCAACACTGATTTTTTTTTTTATCCATGGCTATGATTTTAAATGTTCTACCTCTAAATCTCTGCAATGTTTTTCATGTTCTGACTGTAAATAATAATTTTCTACCTCAACTAACCATGTCCTTTCTTCACATCTCACTTAAGAAGAAAAATCTCCCATTAAACTTTAAGGAATATTGATGTTTTTATCTCAAATCACCATGAACAGGACATCTTGCAAGCTGTAGCCATGATGTGTCCCACTATTTTTATCCATATACAGTAGTTTAGAAACATCAATATAACACCAATGATATTTGTCACAATATGAAACTATGTTATGACATTTGTCATTATTGTTTTGTATCCCAGACCCCTGTTAGAAAAGAAACACCTGAATTTAACATGTCCCAGTACTATTGTCCATATGGTGAATATCTTGCTAAAAGACTCTCCAGCCAAGATTAACACAAGTTTTTTTTTTTCTTTTAAAACAAGCAATATAAAGCATATTTATCTGTGATTGTAGCTTATGATGCAAATGCTACGTTAACATTACTCTGGATCTTTGCCGTTTTCTTCATTCTGTTTCTTCTGTGTCAGTTTTAATGTCTGAACTGTGTCTGATGGTGTTTTCTTCAATGCTCTGATCTTCCCCTGCAGTCCACAGATGTGCAGGTGAGGACGATTGAAGAGCCAAGCTGTTTGTTAGGATTGGCCGTGTAATGGAAAAGTGCTTGGTCCAGGATGTCCCTGTTCCTCTGGTCCAGTATGTCCTGGTATTTGCCACCACATGTGCCAAATGTGTTACTGGAAAGTGAAGTAAGTAGGAAGAGACAACAGTATAAAAAATACATTAACACATTATACTAAGGTAAATGTATTACCTGTTAACTAGTTGCATTATGTGACTAATATAAAACAAATGGTCAACACATTTTTATTTCCTACATAGTGTTAGTAAGGAAGATGTTAGTCATGACAAATATGTTTTGCTGAGTATGACCTTGTATAAACCATGTTATTTAGTTTTAATTCATCTGACTTCTTTATTACTTCCTAGTTACTGTGACCAGTAACTCGGAGGTTATTGAAGAAAAACTGTTAATAGCAGAGGTGGCGCCTTGAGTCACATGACTTAAGTCACAATTTTTTGAACCTGAGACTGACTTAACCAACACTGACTTGTCTTAGACTTACTGTTGACCTGAGTTGGTTTGACTTAGACTAATGGCAGATGACCTAATGTGTCATCCAGCTCAGAAACATATTGAAGTATGATTTGTGAAATATGATTAGGTGATTTCTAAGGCAATGTGTCAATCATCGTAAAGCAGCAAATTTAAATAGGAGACAGAGAAGAAATGAAGAAAGCAGTAGATTTAGTACATACCACTGTAATCATTATCATCAAATATTAAATACACTTGGATACTTAGAATATGTTTCATGTCCAGATAGCAGTATTTAAAGAAACATGGACTAAAAAGTACAACATTTGCTTCTAATATTTAGTGGAGCAGGATATATATAGCATATATAGTTGCATAAAATATAAGAAATATCAAAAGCCTTTACGTTAAGTGCTGCAGTATCGATACATGATTACATCTCACCACTGTTAGTCATGAATATATCCTTTATTTAACAGGTGAAATCCTCACTGAGAATAAAAATGTATTTTCCAAGAGTGACCTGCCTAGCATAGAACAATAGATAAAGACAGAACGACTTTCATACATCACAAATAAATACAGTGTCTATATCTGCAATAAAAGAAAATTCAATATTGATGAAGGACAAGTTCAGTGAAAATTTAGAAATGATCACATTGATCAAGTGTATTATTTTCTCAATCCTCTCAACTTAAATTACTTAAAGTAACAAGTTCAGGTCCTTCATTCCATAAAAAATAAAGAAATAAATCATTCCACATTGAAGGGGGAGTGAATTGAAAAACACTGAATGTGTGTGAGGCTGCCATTCTATTTATTTCAGCTCTGATGTCATATTTTTTGTGTTAAGAAATACACAGAAACAATAATAACTGTTTCCACTTGGAATCCATTAGGACCTACATGTCTATAATTTCAGGAATCAGTCGCTGTAATTTTTTGTTTGGGAATCTCATAATTGATGCATCAGTTTTTCATGTAGGATAAATTATTAGTTGACGTGACTTGATCATCACTTGCTTGACCTGAATAGTAACTTCACTTCCTTGATTTTCACCACAGAAACTTAGGGCTTAAAGATTGAGTCTTTGTTATTACTAATACATGTGTAATGAGTTAATGCAGGATTATGTTTTAATAGGCAATTAACCCTTAAAGCCCTAAACAACCACCGACCAAAAGCATCTACTGATCTAAAATGTTTAGTAGCTTTTTAACCACTAATCCTATTAATACATGTAAATAATAAAGGTGAAATGCAGTTTCTCAGCTTTTCAGTTGCATCAGATATGATGCATTTGGACTTTCAGAGGTTCTGTAGTGAATGTGGAAACACCATCACCTTCTGAAACATTGAACACTGAGTAAAACTCATGTAGTTTAACAAGTGGCAGTGGTTGTAGACGATTGTTTTTACATTCAGTCTGTCATATATGTTTCTGAAAAACTCACTTTTCATTGTTTTCATATAATAACCTTTGAATTTACTCTAAGCTTTTATGAACATCTACATGTTTAGTAAATTATATGTAGGAAAATACCTGATTTTACCTGAAAAATGTAAAATGCAGAGGATAATATTATAATAAATGATGATCACTCAAAAACATTATATGTTGAGGAAAATCCATTTGGAAGTCACAACAAAAATAGCTCCAGGTCATTAAGGGTTAATTAAGGCTACTAAAAAGCTAAAATGCTACTATTCACTGCAACTAGTTAATGGTGAATGTGGACTTTAATGAAAAGTGTTCTCATGTAATTGTATGTTTCTATGGTACATTTGGACAGTATAGCCAGGGGCAGGACCTCATAAACTCCAGAGATTGTTTTCTTTTCCACCTTAAACTAAGGTAACCTTGCAGTATTCCTGAGGGAAACTCTGCTCTAAACTTTTCTGAGGTCGAGTGTTTGCTGCACTGACTTCACTTGTGGAAAAACCTGCGATTCTTTGGACACAAATATGTTGCTGTGTCAAAGTCACCAAGGTCCCACCTGGTGTTTTAGTCAGTAGGTCAGTTAAAGATGCATCTACCCAACCTTCATCCTTCCATCTGTTCTTCTACCGCTCCACTGCTCCACCTCATTTCTTTTTTTTTTTTTAATCTCCATGTGTAAATACCGTTTGATCCCTCCTCCCTTCTCCCTTCCCTTACCTCCGTCCAGTCTCTCGGTCTTTATCAATGGCCTTCATTCATTCCCCCTCACCCTCTGCATGCCTGTGTGCCCCCCACCACCAGCTCTCTGCCCACCCCTTCCCTCTCTCTATTCATTCCTGTGATTTTTTTTTTTCCCTGCCTGTACCTTTCCACGGTCTCCTCCCAGGCAGCATTTTCCTCAGACCTTCATATGAGCTCTATCTCTCTCCTCCATCTTTGGCTTTGTTTCATTTCAGGGATATTAAGTATTTAGATGCAGATATAGATGTGGTTATTTCAGGCTTAGGCAATATTCACTGGTATTTATGAGAAAAAATAAATTGCCTTTACTTTGTGGCACGCTTCTTAAAATTCCAGGTAATTCTGTGTAGTTTAGATACAGATCTACAGGTTAGAGCCTGTCTGTAATGCACTGTGGCTTGTAATGCAGAAGTGGATATACAGGATCTAAAAAGTGCTCATCATATTTACACAGAACTTATTTTTTCCATGGCTTAGTAGGGTCGAGTTTCCTCCTCCTCCTGGTTATATCCTTGGTTCTTCTAATAGCCTTTTATTACTGCGGCCATTATGTACCATCTGGGCAAATTACCTTCTAGCTGTGAGTAATTGTGCTAAATTGAGCAAATCATGGAGTTCACCTATTGCTATATTTAACGTCAAGGGGTAAGGAAGAAAAGGAACCGGTCAGCAGTGAAACCCACTAATGAAACATACATTAGAAAAAAGATAAGAGGGAAGGGAACACACACCTTGTATGTTTTACTTCCTTCATTTGATCAAATATCTCTGAAGGCCAAATATAGTGTGTGCTAATGTATAAACTCTCTCTCTCTCACACACTGTTTTACATCAGTTGGCACGCAAACTTCAGAGCCCATGAACACTCACCCCACACAGAAAAACACACCCACTTCTATGCACCCTTGCTGTACCTCCCCCCTCCCTCCCTCTGGCCCTTCGTCACCCCTCGTCCTCCCTCCTCTCCTGCCTATTTCGGGGTATGTGGTTAGCTGGGTGTGTTTGGTAGCCAGATTGAAAATCACTGACCCATTCTCTGTCTAAATTCCCTTTTCTACCTGCATCTGCACACCTCTCGAACCCTGACCGGGCCGAGCACAGTGCGTATTCATTTCACACTCGTGCACACACACTTTTTGACCTCACTGTTAGTGTTGAGGGCATCTGTCCACTCCTTTCTCTCCGTTTCCTCCCAGGCAAACCCCTGCTCTGATCTATTTCAGTGTGTTGTGGCTAGCAGGGTGTGTGTGCGTTTGCGGCCCTGCCCAGTAAAATACAGACTTTTCAAGGAAGTCAGCAATATAATATGGCCGCTTTATTGTAATTACAAGGTTCTCCTTTTGGAAATAGCGCACAGGGAGAGCTGCCCACAGGCACTTGCTGAGTCTGTCTCTAAGAGCCAATACCATCTTTCAGTGTCCTTCTGCAAACACCGTTGTCTCTGTTTCATCTTGTGCTTGTATTGACCTAGATGTTGCAGCAGTAGGTGGTTGTATCAGCTGGATGATGGTCACCCTCAGTGTAGATTCCTATGCCGTATGACAGGTTGGTTTATGAGAAATCAGAGTGGTGGGTGGTCACATCTGATGAGGCAGGGAAACCTTGTGGTCTCTGAGTCCTCACATTACCACCCAGCAGATTATAAGGATTATTAATTGAAATGTGCTGAACATATGAGCGAGAAAAATGTAATTGTAGGGTTGGACAGTGCTGACAGATTTTCTTTTATACTCCATAAGTGGAAGCACTTGCTTTTGATGTTGGGATATTTTACTCTGTCCGTACATTTAGCAGCCTCACCTCTTGGTAAAGTGGCCCTGGGATGAGCCATATGTCTGCTTAAAGGATGATGATGTCATACTTCTGGTGGAGCACAGATGCATTTCTTACTCTGTGGAATTTGTGGCACCTCCATAATGTCGATGCTCAGCAGATTGTGTGGATTACACTCTTGCTAAGGCAGGGTTACTGAATGTTGTATATTTGTAAAAGGGTGTGGACAGCCACACACTGACACACTGGATACCAAAACTGTACCAGATAAGACTTTAAAACCAGATTCTTTCATGCTCTAACGCCACATTAAGTCAGTCTGTTTTATAGAACGTGACAAACAGAAATCTAAGTGAATTCATATGTGCACTGTTATTGTCACTGCATGTAAATTTATGTTATTTGAGATAAGATTAGATTTGATAAGATCAGATCAGATAAGATATACTTTATTGATCCCTCAAGGGTGATATTTAAATGTACAGCAGCACAAGACAATAAACATCAAGTACAATAGAAAAATAAAGAGAAGATGAAAAAATATTTGTAAAAAATTTGTTAAAGTGACTGAATGACATAAATAGTAAATAATAGTAAATAAAGTATTGAGTGTGCGATAGGTATTACAGATCAATATGTGACTTAATCGGTTGTCATTTATGTTTTCTATTACATAATGTTGTTTAGCTTAATTATCTGGAATGAAGAATTTACAAATGCACAAGACGTTGAATAAATCTGATAAATGCAGATACAATGGCTTAGACTGTAGATGACCAAATGGCTGCAGATAGCGCTCTTGCATTGTAGTTCACACTTCACTACATGACAAATTTACACAACATAACTCAGTGGTTGTGATAATCTGTGCTTAAAATGTCCAGCAGACATAGTAACCAGCCACACCTCCGTGTTCTGACAACATTGGTAGTTTCTCAAAACAGACAAAGCTGTAAATGTGAAGCTACGGTATGCCTTGGTTTTAACAGCTGGTTTGACTGTTCTTGTGGATATTTTAGTTCTGATTTTGTTTTGCTTTTGTGTTTCTTAGAGTTGGGTCTATAAACACCACAGTTTAAATGATGCCAAACAAAATGGAGTTCAGTCATGTGATCAGACCGACAGGTGGTTTTGGCAGGTGCCTCCTAAAATCACCTGTTGTTAAGTTTGTGTTAATGATGCAATGAGCAGTGATCAGTTGAACCTGATCCTGCATTTGACTGGTCCACTGCATTATTGTTTTTGTGCAAATCTTAAGGGAATGTTTTGTGGTCAGTCTGTAACTATAAACAATGAAACACATTCTGGAAGTATAGTACTGTGCAAAGGTCCCAGGCCAATGTTAGGTTTGTTGGTTTAGTGAAGTTCTCATGACCACACATATGCATTTCTCAGTCTCTGTTAAGATCAAATTTATATATATGTGAAGTACGTACAGCAGGAAAAACAGAACTTTCAGAGAAAAAACAGCTTCTGTAAACCAAAGTGGTCGTATTTAGTGTGACTTTCCTTTACGTTTAACATGTCTTTAACATTTTTGTTCAGACAATATGAGATTTATAGCATTGATTTTCTGATGTTTTATATAAGATAAGATAAGATAAGATAAGATAAGATAAGATATACTTTTATTAGTTCCACAAGGGGAAATTCCAGGTTTACAGCAGCAAAGTACAAAAGCATACAAGAGCAAAGGAAGTACAAAAACAAGATATACACAATCAAAAAAGCTATATACATTATTTACAGTTGTGCACATGTTGATCATGCCACAGGTTTATTGCACGGTTTACTGTACAGGGTGGGGAAGCAAAATTTACAATGAACATTTAGTTGTTTTTTCTCAGCAGGCACTACGTCAGTTGTTTTGAAACCAAACATATATTGATGTCATAATCATATCTAACACTATTATCCATACCTTTTCAGAAACTTTTGCCCATATGAGTAATCAAGAAAGCAAACGTCAAAGAGTGTGTGATTTGCTGAATGCACTCGTCACACCAAAGGAGATTTCAAAAATAGTTGGAGTGTCCATAAAGACTGTTTGCCATGTAAAGAAGAGAATGACTATGAGCAAAACTATTACGAGAAAGTCTGGAAGATACTATTAAAGAAGAATGGGAGAAGTTGTCACCCCAATATTTGAGGAACACTTGCACAAGTTTCAGGAAGCGTGTGAAGGCAGTTATTGAGAAAGAAGGAGGACACATAGAATAAAAACATTTTCTATTATGTCAATTTTCTTGTGGCAAATAAATTCTCATGACTTTCAGTAAACTAATTGGTCATACACTGTCTTTCAATCCCTGCCTCAAAATATTGTAAATTTTGCTTCCCCACCCTGTATTATTTATTGTACGGTTATTGCACAGAATTTTTGGAGCATTTCTTATTGTGGAGCCTGACAGCTGCAGGTTTCATTCAAAGAAAAGAGAATAAGAAATAAGTATATATGATCATTTCAATCCTGCAAAAACATCAAAGCCTGAGATTTTTACACAGTACTGTACAGTTGGTAATTCACTGACTGACCTACTGACCCCTGGACGCTAAATTTAATAATTCCCCAAGGCATGATCCAAAGGTTAACGATTCCACATTAACAGAAATGTCCAGATGGAACACATCAGATGGTCCCGGTTTATGAAAACCAGAAGCAATGATTTTAACTCCTCCGTATTGAATTTCTTCTGCATCAAACAAACAAACAAACAACAGGCAGGACACGTGTCTACAGGCCACCACTTTCTGTCATGTCAAAGATGAAACTCCGGGCACAGCAAAGTGGTGATTACAATCCCTAAATATGAATCCTTGACTTTTACTGAATAGAAATTGTACATAGACACACATGCAAATTCGAGCATAAACACATACCACAGATGTCTCTTGGGGTGTCTCTTTTTACAGCCTGTGGCATCTACTTTCAGAGCCTGAGGAGGCCAGAACCAAACAGCCTGTCCACAAAAAACACTCAGTCTACTGTGTCCAGGAAGCCAAAATAAAAACCCAGAGCTGCCACACTGAGGGAGCATTTCCTGGACGTTCTCATTTCAGAAGAACATCCGTGCATTCAAAATAACAACTCAGTAAAGCTACAGTTTGTTCAACAAGAGGAAAGGAACAAATAATCATTTAATTTTCTCCCTGATTTCTGGCTATTTTTATTTTTCTGCTGTCATTTTGACCTCATAACCCATAAAAACCATCTTTTTTCTACATTTTAGAACATGAAACCCCAGATGCTGTGTTGTACAGTAATACATAGACATATGAACTGTACAAGCCAAATGATTCCTGATGGATAATTGCTATAGTTGAGGGACTCAGGGAATGATCACATAAGGGCCGCTCCTTCTCATTCTGCATACATCAAAGCTGTCTTATGAGAGGGCAGTGCAGTTTTCCCTCTTTTGGCAGTCTCATATGTAAACTTATGGCTAGTGCACCGCTGCTGAACAGAACCTAAAACATGCTCATTGCACTTTAAGCATGTCCCGTTTCTCTGTATGTGAAAATATAGCATTTATTATGAGAACGACAGAGAGGTTCAGAGATCTGGATAATTACAGTGTATCTAAAAAAAAAGTACTTATTCTACATCTTATGGTATATGCTGGAATTTTATCAATATAAAGAATTTAAACTGCCACTAAATGATATATTGTTCTGCACTGCAAGTTATTCGGTCCTTATCAAGATAAAAAAAAAACTTAGATTTAGAAATGTTAGATAATTTATCTTGTTTTAAGAGTTAATTTCTTATTTTAAGTGTTCGTACATCTGTAGACATGCTTGTTTCTACATTAAACAACCTTAATTCAAGAATCTTGTCAAGTGAAATTGTCTTGCTGCATGTACAGATAATTTCACTTGCTTGGAGTGCCTTTTTCCTCAGATTTAGAGATTTTATCTTGTATTTAGACACCCCTTTTTTGCTGTGTGAAATGTTTAAATTTGGGCATTTTCAACTAATTCAAAGCCTTCAATCTTTTCCAGTTTTTTTTCTTTCTTTTCACAAAACTGCATCAACCTTTGAAAGTCAGACTAATAATGCTTGTCAGTAGCTCTTTTAATCACACGAGACTAATGTTATAGGAATTTTCAGGTGAAGTTTGTCCTTTAAATAGTGACTTAATGGACCACAAACATAGTTCAGTGAGTTTAATTAAAATAATGTAACAGGTTTTACAGACCTCTTAATATTTTTGACATGTATTCTTCTAAATGTCTGGATATTTCCAGTCTTATTAATACACACCACTGTATGGAGTTACATTACTGCTTATTTTACTTGATTGTAGGGCTGGGAAACATTGGATTAAGTCCATCGATTTAGGTTTTTCTGTCTGAAAATTGAGAAAAATGCCTGAATCACAAAATCAAGATTATTTATTTTCACTGGAAAAGGCTCTTATAAATATTTTGTGATTTGAAAATATTTTCCTCAGGTTATTTTTGTCATTTAGTATAATAGAAGTTTTAATGAAGACAGAGTATTAGTGAATCATGTTTGGTCTTAATTTTATTCAGCCAGAAAATAATTCAGTTTGGTTAAAATTGTAACTCATCCATGAAATTGAAAAAACTTTAGATATGTTTTTTTTTTTTTTTTTAACATGTCACCCAGCTCTCCCACTATCATCATAGAACATTCTCACTCTGCTAGGGATGCACTAACCTGATGCTGACACTGGATTTGGGTCTGATTCTGACTCAGATTTGGATACCATGACACTGTAGCAGATACATGAGGGCAATCTATTCATTTCAGTTCTATGTTGTTTTATGTTAACATGTGCATTCTACATCTCGTGTCAGCAGGACACCAGTAGACTCTGGACCTTTTTCATTAGAAACAGTAATGAAGGAACCTGGATCCCAGGATGTTTTCTGCAGTGACTATTTCAGGTTCATCTTCTGTCTGTTTTCTGTTTTCCGAGCCAGTTGTCCCTCGCAACATGAAAAACAACAACCTTCAAGCAGCAAATACACCCTGAAAATAGCAAGTTTTGATAAAGACATGTCTTTTTTTTTATATGATGCGTTCTTTTGCCAACATTTAGTCAGTTTAATACTACAGCTCATAAGAGTTAAACCAAAGCAGAAATTTGTAGCATTGCTGGATTGGCACTGAATTAAAGAAGGATAAACTAGTTAAACAACCCAGAGAGTTTAGTTCTTTATTGTAGATAGTCGATATTAGATGATTCTAGACTTGATCTAACCCTGACACAGTGTTAAATTGTGGAGTTGAACTAACAACACATTTTGTAAATTTACAGAAAGGCACTTATCATACTTAAACATTATGAAGAACATCACATGGAATATTTATTATGTTTTTATACTAATGTTAGAAAACCAATGTTAAAGTCAAGCCTAATGTTGACTTCAGACAGTGTTCCCAGTCATTTTTCCACATCTTTGTTAACCCTTTAAACCCTAAGCCTAAAATGGTCCGTCTGGACTTTTTTTTTTTTCTAATTTTGACTATAAAAAGGTTAGAAATTATACTGTGCTTTTTTCCAGAGGACTTAGAACTTTCAAAATCTAGCAGTCATTTGCAATTTACTGCATGTTATAATACTGCTAAAATAGTTTCTTCTCCAGCTTCTAGTACAAACATGAGTAAAATTACCATAATGACCCAATAAAGCCTATAAAGTGCAACATGTGAGGTTTCAGAAACTGTTGGAATTTTTCCAGTTGCACAAACAGTAGTTGCTTTTCCATTGGACATATGTGCAGAGCTTTACCGATATTTACTAAATGTCAAAGAAACAGAAGTGCGTAATGCCATTTTTTTTTTTTTCCATTAAATCACAAATGCGATGATTTGTTTATTTATTATCACGAGATGACACAAGAGGTCATTCCATAAACCTGGCGACAAATGTAAGTATCGTGTTGATTTACAGATATATTCATTATTTTTATATATTGTCCCTTTAACCCATACTAAATTCAAAAATGATTCCGTTTCCTGGTGTGTCCACACATACCGCACCATGTTTCTTTTAAAACTCTTCTTTGGTTTTCGTAATGTCCGTCAATGTCCTTTTTTTTTTTTTTTTTTTTTATTCATATGCCTCTAGTTGTGGAAAAAGGTCTTTCCATTGCAGTTTTGTGTGATATACCAATTGCGCTATGCCCAAAAAAAAACACCTCTTACCAGTGCAAAAACTTTTATTTAAAAAATGAGAGTTTTGGTGTTTTTCCACTAGGTAAATTTTAATACGCATATTATATTTGCACAATTTGAGGGTCAGTGGAAAAGCAACTAGTGAAAGAGTAACAGCCATCCAATCTGCATATGTGCAGGGTGTGTCAGTGATGGCATGTCAGGTTTTAAAGAGTTAAACACTAGTTTTCAGATCAATGTTTAGTACTGGCTGATCTTCAACACCCAAGTGTCAGTGTCAGGACTAATCAAGCCAAGTCAAACTCATTGTTTTGTAGCACAGTATCAGAAATATGCCTCAGCACTCACTATAATCAGTAGAATCAACATCAGGCTCTTTCCTGGGACTAAAAGTCGTCATGGATTCCTATTTAAAGGTGTGGGCTAAAGCTAGTGTTTGGTCAGTGACTACCCTATCTGACATTTACTCACCCACTCCCACCCTCAGCAGCTCCAACAGAGGCATTACAATGACACACATGTTTAGTTCTGAATGTGTACATGTAGTATACTTATGTTTAGTCTGCAGCCATAGACTACTTCTTATCTACATCGTTAAAGTGCTTCTGTTTGGGTTTTTCCCCTAACAGGTCAGACTTTTGGTGAATTCAGAGTGACCAAAAGAGCTACATAGGTGTTAGAGTAACAGCTACACAAATTCTGTCTTTGTAGTTTTCCCTGTTGCTACAAATAGAGAAGATAATAAGAAGAGTCATCATGGAAATACCACAAACTGCACACATCCCCCCTCTTTCCCCCTCAGAGAATCAGGTTGAAATAGTGGGGAATGAAACGTAGTGAGAAAGAGTGAGTGGTAAAGAGAATCCAGGGATAATTATCCTTAATCACTGCTTTCTGGCTGTGGAGTCTGCAGTCAAAGAAAGTGAGTGTCAGCTCTGTAACGTTTAAAAGGCAGACGGCGGGGCATATAGGAGGGCTTTGAGATATAGAAGATGCTGTTAGAAGTTTACGACAGGTAGACCTGTAAAAGACACTTTGAATTGAAGACAGGAATGTCTCTGAAAATTACCTCTAGAGTTGGTTTAATGTTTATGTTCCAGTGGTTTTGTGTTTTCTCTGTACTAAATAGAATAATTAGCTCGCAACATTAAAAATGTCTGTATTCCATATGAGACAAACATATATAGACACACATATATTAAATAACTTTGAGATATGGTATGATTCAATCTAATCAAATATAGCTTCTAATTTTAGTTTATTATTATTATTATTATAGAGGATGGTTTGTTTAACATATCATTCATCACCTTGTATTTAAGAATTCATCACCTTTAGATGGTTTTAACTTGCATTTTTAGAGTTATATGTGATTAAACTGAATTTTATAACTAAACTAATATTGATTTTTATGTGGCTAAATTACATTTTACTGCTAGTGTTATCCAAGATTAGCTTTAATGCTAGTCGTTCTGTCTTTGTCTCCAAACTGCTCTTTGTTGGTGCCTACTACCACAGGTAAAACTCTGACTATAGAGAAGCGCTTAATACAGTCACTTCCAAAGATCTGAACTAAACCTTTAAAGTTTAAGCCTCATGTTGATTTTACAGAACAAATGGTGCATTGTCCGGTTACATTTTGCTTGAGTCTAATACAGATCATTCCTCAGTGAGCTTCATTGTCGTCTCTTAAAGTTATAAAAATAAATCCCAAAAACGCTACCCTTTAACTGTAAATTCTTGTAAAAATAATTTTTTAAAAAACAAGGTTTTATACTAAATGCTAAAATGAAGTCAGCCTAATTGTTAATATTTTTATAATAAGTTGTTTCTTTTTGATGTGGTTTTCAATTTTAGCTTAATTTTATAATTAGTTAGTTTCACTATTCATAATTTGTCAGGAACAAGATGCAACACGGAAAGAAAATGTATTATGTAATAAAAGCACAATAAAACAGCAGTTAAAAATGTATTCACATAAAACATTAGACGACAATGAACAAAACACAGCTATAAAGGATGTGTGTTTTACTGCAGTGGTTCTCAACTGGTCTGAGCTTAGGAAACACATTTTCCTGTGTTCATTAAGTTGCGACCCACCCTTATGGAATTTAACCCAAACATAAGTATTTTTGCACATGTTCACTGTCATTATGAGCTTTTTCTTCAAACAAAATATTCATGTGACTCTAATTGTAAACAGAGTGAACAATTGAATCTGCTTCCAAATGTAGGACACACAAAACCTGCACATTAAGTGAAACACATTTTGTTCTCAGTTCCGTTTTAGTATCAGTATATGTATTTCCATATTTTACATCTTGCCCATAAACATCAAAATAATAGTCTGACATTAGACTGCATTTAAAGAAATAACTACACACTTAAGGACCCACTTTGAATGACGCCATGACCTATTTTTCTGTCACGACCCACCAGTTGAGGAAGCTGATTTTAGTGACTTACTGCGTCAGTTATGCATAAAACAGATTAACAAAGATGAAAACTAAAGACTTTTTCGCTATAATTTGTAAACACAATATAGTTTCATCCAGTTATTGATGGTTTTTAAAGCCTTGATTTTATTCTGGTTCAATGAAACTGTATAGTATTTATATATAACATATGTAGTATTGCAGTTGTTATGGGCAATAACAAAAGTATGTTGCTGTGTATCCATCTGTAATGTCCTGACATCCTCATTGTATATGATTGACATGACGTTAGACGAGTCTGACATTCACCATATTTTCTCACAGCCTCACCTCGATCCACTCACAGCCACATGAGCAGCTGAGGACAGAGGACTTTGTGTTTTAGGAGTCTGGTTTTAACCCAGGTGATGCTCACTTACTAGATGTCTGTGTCTAATTCAGATCTCCTTTCACTATGAGTCACTCAATCAACTTCATTCTTCCTCACATTTCATTCTCTACTTGTCTTGAACTGTGTAGAATATATAGAACATGATTCTTCCCGTTGAAAACCTCTTCCCCCCTCCCCACACCTGAGCTGATGCTGCAAAACAAGGCCACGTGGGATTGACCAATCAGACCAAGAGGAGAGATCCAGGGCTTCGGTGAAAGGGGAGTGGTCAGTAAGGCGGACAGAACGCTGATTGGCTGAACAGTCTCAGTCTCTTGTGCTGGCTTCCGCAGTGTATTCTCTACCTAGACAGTCCTCCGAGGTTTATAAAGCCAAAATGTTCATGCAACAAATAAAAAGACAGAAAGAAAGACATGAAAAGTGAAGAAAACGACCATTCTGAGTAGGATTATTTGAGGAGGATAAAGGTTGCGGCTCACGGTTGAGAAGAAAGGCGCCATTATTGTGAGTTTGTGAGGTGAAATACTTCTTAAGACGTCCCTAAAAAGTTCGCACTCTAGACGCTCCTGTACACGTAGGTCTACGTGTGTCCAGTGCGCAATTACGCACGCCCTCTCCTTCCTCTCCCCCTATGCCAATCACTCTCTCTCCACACACACACATACGCACACGCTCTCACTCTTCGTGGGAGAAAGTAAAGAAGGGGAGAGGGAAAGAGAGAGAAGGGAGAGAGAGTGTGATTCCAGGTCTCTCTCTGCTGCTCTCTCCACTTTGGGTACTTGTACCCAGTCTGACTCAATGGGGCTTTAGCAGTAAGGGGTTAAACGTTAAAATAAAAGATATTTATTCACCCCAAAGCCCTTTTAGTGTGTAGGCTTTGTGCATTAACGTAGACATAGGTCACACATTAAGGAGAGTCTCCGGGAGAGAGGTAGAGACGTCTCCAGAGGCGTGCCTTTTTGTCTGTTGCCTCGCAGAAGGTTCAGTCGGGTCCCTCTCGTCGGCTGGCTTTCTGTGAGCGGATAACCTCCATCCTATCCTACATTTACAGCTCAACCAGGCCGGCAACCTCCTGCAACACTATGGATATTAGAGATTGTCCCTTCAGGAAGAAACGGAGACCTTGGCTCATGGACTTCTCCTCCTTCGCCTTGGTAACCGTGGCGCTCGCCTTGTGCCAAACGACCGTGGTTCGTGCAGGTAAGACAGTTTCTCATATTAATCGCTGTTTCATTGTTGTGAGCTTCTTTAATCAGTAAAGTGGAGGTTATTTGGGGTATTTAACGTTTTTCCTGTTTCAAATGCCTTTAGCAGTTGCTCCACAGTTGGGTACCTGTGCGTAATAATCTCAGTTTTTATCCTGGGTCTGACGCGTGTGCACCTGACACGCTTCAGTGTATTTTCTGCTGAAAATGCAGTCAGTAATGAATGTCCAAGTATGAGTCATCAAACGGTATTCACAAATGAGAATCGAATGCGTTTATTGTGCTTTTGGATAGATAATCTCCGGTACTGTATTAATCCAGTGTAGACTTTCTTCAAGGATGTCAGGGCAAATTCAGTTTTTTGACATGACTCCTAAAGGCCTTGTTGTTTCCAGTCTTGTTAACTCTTACTCGTTAGCTGAGGAATATGAGGAAACCATGCAGAAAAAACTGGAGTGCGCAATAATGGACCAGTGGAACATCACCAAACAGATATTGCGTCTGTAATCGTCCATTCTTTCTCAAAAGGCCAGAAAACAGTGACACAGGTGGTGTTAATTAGAATGTTGGTCGTGTGTAAACTTAAAAACGTGTTTGAACATGTGTTTGTTAGTTTTATCCATGTAAAGTAGCAGTATAACTAACTGTCCGATAATGGATGTTACGCACGGACCTTCTGAGCTGCCAGTCCCAGAGCAACCTTTATTCGGGTTACTGTCCTTGGAAACATCCAAACCTGAATATGGTTTGAGGTTTTCGGTGCCTGGATTCGGATTCCTCTGCTGTCTGCCTCTGTCAGCTGCCTGCTGACAGGTGTCATCCCAGCAAATGTTGTGGTTAAGTCCTGAGCGCAGGTATTTTAGGTATCCTGGTGCTTTGGGGACATTTTGAATTATTTGCCTGATTTTTATTTCAATTTGCCATTAAATGTATTTCAGTATTAAGAATATTAAGAACCAAGGCCGGTTTTGACATGATGTGCTCCAGTTTTGTACTTTTGCGACACCCCATCCGGAGGGGGACATGGGGTAGGACGGTGCAAAGAGCCAACCTGTGAGGAAGAGTGTTGGTTTAACATTCTTCTCATCATCTCCACTACTTTAATGTGCACATGTGCGCATGTGTGCATGGTTAGTACAGTCTGCCAGCAGGGACGTGAGGATATGACTGGGTGTTTACCAGTTCAGCCTGTGCACCAGTCCATCCATCACTGCCCCTGCTTATCCGAGGAGGAGGGACTTCTGCATCCAGGTTTTTTTTCAGTGGATAATTCCGATATTTTTGCGTTTTGAGTTATGCATTTTAAAGCATTTTAGTGAGGTCGAACGCCCCCTACTTTCCCTTCACTCACCAGTTATAGATTAGTTTGTCATAAAGGAATGATCTGTATGCGCTGCACTTCTCTGACTGGCCGCTAGTGTCCGCAAGTTATTTTTGACACAGTGATTCCATTGATTCACCTGATTATAGGCCTATCAGATCAGATGTCACTGAAGAAAATTGTTGCATAATTACACCTTATTGGTTTTATTTAAGGGGACAAAATAGAGGAATTCTTAAATTGCGGTGATGTACCTTTAAATATTCCCAGTTGGCCTTTAGATGAGCAGATATTTTTTTGTTAGACCACCCTGGAGTTAAAGCTGGTTAAACGCTTTAACACTTATAAGAGGCCTTTACTTAAGGGTCGGCAGTGAAATGGGAAACTACACAAACTGAAAAAAGTACATTTCTCTAAATTGCTGCGACAAAACTAAATTTGTTTTAAAACTTTCAGAGATTTCATCTGTTTAGGTTGTGCGTACCAAGTGGGCTTTTGTGACATAAATTGCCCTCCTCTGGTGTATTCTTTGGCCCCGTTTCCAGTTTCAGATGGAGAGAGGCGATTGCACCTTCCCGTCGTCTCCCGTGTGTATTTTGGAGGCGGAAGCCTGAGACATTTTTGCCCTGGATGAATAGGTTATTATGCGTCGGAGCACCTCGGTGGCTGAAAGCGTTTAGTGTCTCCGTGTCTATGTGCGCTTTGTACAGTTCTGTTTGTGTATATGCGTCTGTAAGGTATGGATGTTTTTCTCAGTTCAGGGTGTGGAAATGTGCGACACATATATGTGAATGTGCCTCTGTGTGCAACACCTTGGTCAGGTTGTGTTTTCTCTTCTTAAAGGATGCTTAGACGCGGTGCAGAGGCGCGCGTCTACAAACAGTTTTTTTTTTTATATAAGAATCGGACTCTGTGATAATGTCAGACTGATGCAGATTGAGTTTTTTGGGATTGGCATGCATGGTCCCCTGTCGGTCCTGCACAATAAACCCGTGGCCCAGATGTCCAGACGCGCTGTGCCGCTGCGCGTCCCCGTGAGCGCACTGTGGCGCATCAGCAGAGCAGATGTTAGAGTAAACCAGTGCAGCGCCCCACCCAGGCAGTGAAAGACCGATTTAGAGAAGAAAGTGGTCACAATCTTTTATGTTTATTCTCTCGTCCCTGGGAAAATGAGGAGTAGAAAAAAAGAGGAGGGACAGAGGCCTCCACCGCCATCATGTATAAATCACAGGACGCAGTGAGCCCAGGAGGCCATGAAAGGCCAGTTTTGTTCAAAGGATGAGAGAAAATCAGAGAGCAATATTTTCTTGACATGGATGTTCCTCAACCTCTTTTCAAAGCAGCGGGCTCCTCAAAAGGCAGTCTGTCTGAGTTTGGCTTAACATAACATAACCCCTCTCTCTCTCCTGGTGAATAGAGCCACTATATGTGGTGGCAGGGCAGCCTCTGACAGCTCATTCCTGTGACTGTATGGAAGCGTGTGGTATTTCAGGCTTCTGTTGGTCACATGTGACTCAGTCTGGCAGCTTTAACCTCCTCACTTTGATTTTCCTTTGCCTTGTCATCATTTTCTCATGGGCCTCTGTGCCTCTGATGAAACAAATCCATCCCATGTTACATTTGAACTTTATATATTTGACTGGATTCATCCAAGTTGTCCTGGTTTATGGCTCTGGTTCAATAGCCTTAAACTGACTCTTCTATGTGACCAAGGCTTTAGGGCCATCAGATCAGTTTTCCTTAAACAGCAGGTTGATGGTTGATGGCTATTTCCGTAACCGATATTTCCTCTGCAAAAGTGGATTTTGTTTGTTTTGAAAGAGTTAATATTTCACAGTAACACATGCTTTTTAGAGACTTTTAGCCTCAGCAGCAGAGTTTCTAAGGGAAACCATAACCCTGGGTCATTACAACATTTAATCATGTGTAACGTAAGTTTGCTGCAGGGGATGATAAATGACCTGGGGGGAGGGGGTAATAAGTATGTAGTATTAGCATGTTGTCAATGCCCACCAGTTTTAAGGTTATGAGCAAAGTCAACAATTAGCTATGGTAATGTCAGGGCACGTAAGTTATGATTTAGACTGGTTTGTTTGGAACAGAAACCACAGGATTGTCACTATTGCACCTATTTTTTGCAGTCTATTGCTTGAAGCCTAAAAAATTAACTTCCCCTAAAAACTCTAACTAGGACTGCTGAGTGTGTTCATTATCATTTTGACCAAGAAAAACTTTACTGTTTGTTGGACGCCTTTTCTGAATGCTCATGGCCACTCCCATGTAAAATCACATTGTCTGCACAGAAGGACCAGAGCCAGACAGCAGTTGAAAAGTCAAGTGCATCTGAACATATCCGAGGCCTGCGTGTTCTGTTCTACAAGACCCGACATCCCATCAAACTGTAAACTCATAAAAGTCATTCTCAGACACAACCACATTAGTGCTACAGACTTCAGAAACAGAGCAGCAGAAGATAGTCCTTCCTTTTTCCTCGGTTTCATAGGTGATGATTTAGTGGTTTGTGTGTGTGTGGATGGTTAGGCGTCGTTCCTTCGAGGCATTCTGTTTCAGCAGAAGATGTACAAGGAGGACAGGAGTGTGCGCCAGCTTTGTAATGACAGACTGTCTGTATAGGATGCTATTCCGAGTCACTGTTATTTTGTTTCTTCTAGGAAGTTAATGTAGGAGGGTGTGGAGACCAGCTGTATGCTTTTATATGTGATGCTAATGTACATCTCTTTTCCAGACGTCAGTGCTGTCTGTGCAGCTGAATGGTAGTGAATGGTGGTTTTAGCTTGGTTCGAGGTTTTGAGTGGAGTGTGTTACACTTAAGTCTGTCATATATAAGATGACTGCATACTTAAGTATAGAGAGAATGCAAAAGAAATCTAAAAATAATATTTTTTTTTTTTGCAAGGTGATAAAGATGCCACCTATATGTATTAAAATAAGGAAAATGGAGGTGGAAATGGCCTCCATAATGTATATTTAAAGCTTAAATTAAGTGAAACTTTAATTATAATTCCAGCTATAATGGAGGAAGTATCTAAAGTGTTGTTTCCTGTATCATAAACCATGCCAGTCGGAGCACAGCTGCATTATAAAACTGCTCATATGCATTAATTTATTTAACGTTTTTCAGAAGGAATGGGTGTAAATTAATTCTAACAACCATTAGTGTAAGTCAAAAAAATAAGGTTTCATTATTTACATTTGTGACATATACACAATAGTGTTTCCCTCATCAGTTACGCTGTTTTAGGGGCCTATTCTGGTCTTTTGTGAACCACATTTACAGACATAACACATCTCATATGTCCTCCAGCGCTCCCTCTACAGGGAGTCGACATCAACCATCTCCTCACACTTGTTTTTGCAGCTAAATTACACCCATAAAGACTCAGATTTCAGATGTGGGGATTTCCACACTTTAAAGGTGTCACAGTAAACATGATGATAGCTTATAACACAACTCTGGCCCGCTGCTGTTATGCATCCATTAATTATAAGTCTGACTTTTCACCTCTGGCTAGACTCAGGTAAATGTAGGTGTTCTGATACAGCTGATCACTGAGCCTGGCAGGGTTTGACTTACTATAAATAAACTAGCTCTTCCAAATCAGATAGAATAAAGTATATGATTTTGTGGTACTATTTCTTGAACTGGCTGTAAGGGATCATAGCAGTACTTTTGTGTCATAAGTTCCAATCATGTGTAATTTAATTAATCATTAGGAGCTTTTTTTGAATGGTTTTGTGATTTCACTGCAGTTTAAGCAGTGTCATGGCCCATTTGTCCCTAGTGTGTTTTGATTTTAAAACTCATTTACATGTTACACCACAACATGATTAACTTGCACAGAGCTCTTCTATGTAATGACGTATGCTGTAGTGTGTTCCTTAAGTGCTGTATCCAGATTTGTTTAGTCTTTTTTCTATTAAAACCAGTCAATGCTGAGCTGAAACATCATTTCGTAGACACCTCAGTAGACTACAGATGGGTTTCTAATTCGCGTCCTTGCTGTCCATCTTTTCCATATGATAGTATGTTACAGGGAAACACTGACTGTCTCCTGGTCAGGGCCCTGTGGTCCCCTCCAGGTCTTGTGGTGTCAGTATCCACCCTCAGTTCCAAACGGAGACTCTGGCCTCCAGCCCTGAAACCACAAGAGACTGAAGCATGATACACTCTGGCAACATCAATGCAGCACGCACAGACCGACACAGACTGGCACAGACCACATAATGGTACACCGGGGACAGTGGACGGCTCAGGCACAGGCTGGCAGCAGCTCCTTGACGGAGGCCATGCCATGTTGAAACCACATGAGGCTGCAGTACAGTGAAGTTTGGTGCCTCCATGAAGCGACAGATAAACCACATGAACTGAGAGTCATCAGTATTGATGTTGTGAAATGAGCACTGATAGAGGCGGCTGTAAAGAACATGATTAAGACTAAGTTCGTATAAAGTAGAAGATAGAAAGAAAACACTTGTTACACTGGAAAAAAATAAAAATCTTACGAGTGTATTTTTTTCATTTCTAGTTAAAATATCTCATTATGCTTAAAATAAGACATAATCACCTGAAGACTAACTTTTCAGTGAGATATAAGAACTTATTTTTAGACAACAGATCTTGAAAATCTTATTTCAAGAAATCTTACCAAGATAATTTTCACTTGTTCCATTGGCAGATTTTTTTTTTTTTTTGCTTAACTCAAGCAAAATATCATGTTTTTTTTTTTTTTTACTTGTTTTTAGAGGGGCATTTTTTCCAGTGTATTTATCGTTTATCCTGTACATTGATGTAGACACTGAACTTACTAAACCATACAGTAAAAACTGAGAAAAATTCAAAGATATGGACGGTATATCCGAAGCTGATATGACACTGAGATGCATATGCTTGCACTGAGATAAAATCCTTCTTTTCTTCATAAAACATTCACAAAACCCAGTAAAACAGTCTCTCTAATCATAAGATGGGCAGGTTTAAGCAAAAGGGCACATGGAACAAGCAGCTAATCAGATCAATGTTATTCAGTTTGTTTGTTTTTTCCCAGCATATTTTATATCTTAAACTTCTGTCTGCTCAAAGCATCATAGTTGAAGGTTTAATGATGGTTACTAATATTTTTGTCTTCATTCTGTTCTGCACTTTGTTAAGTTTATACAGACTCTTACACGGCAAGATGAATGTTGAATTTTTCATAATAAAAATGACCATTTTTTTCAGTTTTTCACTAAACATTTGCTCGTATAATGGAGCAATAGGCTAATTTTACTTTCATTTGTTCTTTTTAGTTCATGCAGTGTGTGATATGACTGAGTGGATGCTGCTGTATAAAATCCACATGTACTCCCAGTATCCATCAGCTCCTGTTCCTTTAGCACCACAACACTTTTAGAAAACCTTTATACAACTCCTCATTGTTTATAGTTGGATTAATTCCATAAAAACCTGTTATCCCAGAAGAGTATTCATCACTTCACTGTCACTGTAAAGCTCCATATGCTCTTTCAGACCAGAATACAAACACAGAAATTACAGTTTTGTGTTGTTTTTTTCCTATAGAGCAGCTGGTCAGACACATGGTGTTATAACAACACACTAATTAACACCATACTGACAAACCAAAGCCTCATTTTATACCGTATAAATAATATAAGTTCCTAATAACCCCTTTTTTACAGCATGGGTACTCATAATGGGTTTTCTGTCTGTGTACACAAGGTATTATAAATAAATTGTAACTATAGAGCACCATGTTGGAAATTATATCCTGCACTTAGACTCATGCTTATATTCGCAGCCATCGCGGTTAGCTGGGCGGACGGAGGGATGCAGACACAGCTGGTTATTCAGTAGAAACTGGAGTTTAGTTTATGGTTTTCGATTTTGTAATGAGTTTCTATATATTTTGTGAGTGATGAATCTTTCTGGAAATTTAATGTGGATTTTTTTCTCATCTCAGCTCACCCTTTTTATTCTTGGAAACCCCAGGAAACTGTAATATTGAGACAGAGAATTGGTGTCTGGGTGAATTTGTGAGTTTCTGTGTGTATGTGTGCATGCGTTTGTGTGTGTTTAACCGCGGTCTCTAACAATGTTGTCGTTGTGTAAAGGTGAGAGGTGAGGGGTCAATGTGTCAGCTGGAGTGTGTGTCTGGTATTTGGCACAGCTGTATCAGAAAAGGAAAGGACACACACACACACACGCACGCATAGAAATCCTATAGAGCATCTTAGAGGGAAATAGCAAGAGGAAATCAGAGTCTACTGTGGTGGTGGTGGGACCCAGCAGACTGCAGGACCGTGCATGTGTGAGGTATACTCTATATGCATACACCCTGTATATATAAACAAATGCTATGTTTTAATTTACATATGTGAATTTACTGTTTGAGCACTTCTCAGCATTTGACTCAATGCATTCTGGGATAGACTCCAAACCGCAGAATAAGACGGTAAAGAAAAGAAGAACATATTCTGCATCCACCCTTCATAGAAATGTATTGTTTTTATATTCTGAGCTGTTTTGTTTCGTGTCACGTTACATTCCTCTGCGATGCAAACCAGTGATTTTTGTGATGTGTTTTTGTGTTTTTTTGTGTGTAGGCATGTTCTTCCAACAGAGTCTGATAACTGTGTGGAGCCTCCATGTAAATCATTACTTTTAAGTATATAGACTCTTAATATGTCATGCAATATAGTGTCCCCACAAGTAGAATAATGGCTGTGTAAATGTGTGTGGTCTTCTGTTTTGTGTTCACACTGCAGAGCTGTGTGTTTTCTGTTAGCCAAGTGACAGAATGTATAGACTCACCGCCTCAGCACTGGTTAATCCTGAGCTGTTCAGTTCACATTAGCATTGTTTATCTCTCACTGATGTGAGTGTGTGTCTGTTTGCTGAGTGTGTGTACATGTAAACATCTATGTGTGTGTGTTCCAGCCCTTCAACAGACTGACTGTACTCCCTCAACAGCTCCTCCTTTAATTAAATCTAGTTTAGCACCCTCTAGTGGCAGATTAGATGAACTACATGAGTCAAATCATTACTGTTTTAACCAGAGTGCAGTCTGTTACCACTGCACACCTTATTTTACAGTACAACCACCAGACGGCCACCGCATGTGTTTCCTATCAGGTTGTAATAAGTTGGTGATCTATGTGTTTGGTCACTTGTGGTTCTGTGGAATAGAGTATAAAATAGTGATAGGATTGTTTCAATCCAGGGGCAACTGTTGAAAAAAATAACCTGCCCTTGTACACTTATCATTATTTCAGGATATTTCATACCATTTAGTTAATTTAAAACCTCAATTAACAGATTACACACATGGAAAAGGAAGTTTTTGTTTTTGTTGTGCATTAGCAACATTTTTTTTTTTTTTTTTTACATAATTGAACTTTACTACTTTGTTCACAAATTCATGGTAGCACACTGATATGATTTCACTGTGACTGTGTTCAGTGGGATTAAAAGATTATCCACAGTATTTGAAAACATTTCAGGACTAATCAGGTATAATCAGCCCCATCAGACAAACAAGTGATTAGGGCGCTGTGGTAAATTTCTGGTGGCCTTGGTGCAGCTGTCAGTAAGAATAACTGTACTGGCTACTGTAAGCTTTGCCTGTGGCGCTCATTGTCGTTGCCCTCACGTGTCTGGGAGCCTTGTTTCCTGTGTTAATGACAGCAGCGTAATTGGCTCACATTTACATCAAAAAGCTGCAGACATCTGTGAGTGCTTATGTAAAAAAAAAAAGAGCGATGGAGTGGGAAGAGAGAGAAGAAAGAACTTAAAGAGAGCGAATTTGTTTTCCTACCTTGTCTAGTTTCATATTTGCCACTCCTTGTTTCGTGAGGTGCACTTTTCTATACCAGGGCGGTGAGAGAGTGTACCTCTGTGGCCCCGTGTGTTATTTTTGTGGGTGTGTTTTTGTCGTGATTGTGGTCCTCCAGGCAGGAAGGGCCCCGGCTGCAGATGTGAGGTTCACGGGCAGAGGGGAACAGAGCTGCACATTGTACTGGGGGTACTGGGGGAGCTCGGCCTGCAATCTGATCCAGTATCCTGCCATCACAGAACCGCACTGTCTACTGTCACTGCCTGACCCCCCAAAACACACACACTGATCACCGCCGCCTGACCCTCCCTCTTCCTCCACCTCGCTCTCATCACCTTCATCCTGTTCATACCTCTCCCCCTTTTTCTCTTTTCATTCCCAACATTCCTGTGCAGATCTGCAAAGTCTTAAAAACTATGAAACTTAATTAAATGCCCTTGGAATTCTGCTTAAGTTCATAATGACTCCGTCTTGCTGTTAATTCAGCTCCACATTAGTCTGTTAAGCTCATCTTTTCTGTGTTCATTAGTTGATTTCTTGCTGCTTATAGTGTCTTCTTGGATGATTAATGTAGCATCACAATCTAGCTAAATTTCCATCTTTTTCTTTCTTTTACTCTCAGACTCTTCCTGTTCTGTCTCTACAGTGTAGAGTGACGTTAATGGATGTGGTCTAGACACTTTGAGGCAATATTAACGCACCATTTGTTCAGTCTGAATAAATATTACCATCTGTGGGCCACTTTAGCTAACTGTTACCCCTCAGATACTGGGTGTCACCTAAACAAGTGTCACTGGTGTGATTGTAGTTTGTGCTTTTGGGGCTTTTGGGAACAGCAACATTAGCATTTTAGAACTCATGGATTTATGCTGTTCATCAAGTGTGATCAACTGTATCATGGGTCACTGAATGTTGAACTGTAAGTTTGGCAAGAGCTTGTGATGTTGAAGTTTGTGCTCATTTCTCTGAGCAGCTTTGCCTTAGAAGAGTACTATGTAGTAACTGACTATAAAGTAGTTTTTCCCAAGAGATGTAGTTTAATTTTCGAACAAGTCAACATTCTTTATAGTATTTGTATTTTTTTTCTCTGTAATGTTCCTGTCACTTACCAATCTATATCTTGAGACACAAATGTGTAACATCAAATAAAATTTAACAAGATTATTTTGTGATTTTGCAACTTTGACATTGTTTTTTGTCCCTTTGCGGATTTCACTCCTTTCTATACCTGTAAATCACAATTAAGCAAATATTCTTTCATTGACAGTTAAGACTGCATGCTGTCCAACTGACTGCAACACTATTTAAAGTGACATTAGGCTTTGCAAACATGCTGAGGTGTATATTACACAATTTTTGCAAAAACTCCTTTAAAGCACATTGCAATTATAGGTAATGAATATGGCTGAGAAGTGAAAAATGAAAATAAACATGTAACTTCACAGGCTCCGTCCCAGGAGGGCTTGGTTGTGATCTTTACCTCTGCGCTGTAGTTTTTAATCCTCTGTAATGCATCACTGCCACCGTCAGTTTATTATGAGACGTGCCACAGCAGGGCAGGCTGTAAATGAATTTAATTGTCTGTTAACAGGACGGTTAGCTCTCTGGTGCACCTCAAACACAGGGAAACTGAAGCCAAGACTGAGGCAGGATAACTGCCGTCTCACTTAAAAACATTAGAGCAATTAGGATGATGTTTATGGTGGATGTTAGAGTTCAAATTCATTGGGAGTAATGTAATACTAATTTATTCTTATTTATGCAAACCTTCTCTTATAAAATCTTGAAAGTATTTGTGTCATGCATTTTTTTGTTTTGTACTAGAGACGTCTTGAATTATGGAGCATACTAACCCGCAGCCATTTAACATCCTGGCAGAAACACTAAACAGTGTACAGAGTTGTAGCCTGCGGAGGTGTCTTGTTAGTGAATTAACAAAAAATGTATTTTGCTGGAAAGTAACCGTCAAACAACCACATTTATATTGACTTAAACATATCGTGTAAGGCAAAGTCTCATGCAAAATAAGAAAGCAAACAAAATAAATCACAGTGCAAAATAAGGGTGGGAAAACAAACTGGTTGACCTCAGCATGTGTAAATATAGGCCCGATGCAAGACTGTGCGTGTGTGTGTGTGTATGTGTGTGTGTATGAATGTGTGTATGTGTGTATTCACATGCATTTACATGTTTTATATATCCACTGTGTGCACATGCATGCATCCCTGCATTTTTGAAGTTTTGTGTTATCAGCTGAAACTGTGAAAATACTTGTGTGTCCTCAGAGAAGTTAATTTGACTCAGCACTATCGCATCAACAGCCACTTGTTTCACGTGTTTGATGAATGTGAGCAGAATAGTGGGCACAGTCTGCACTCGGATTTAGACTGAGCTGTACTGTATCTGCTGTGCAGTGCTTCATATACGTGGTTTGGACTACGGCCCATTTCCTCTGGCACAGACACTGCTTCCTTTCTTAAACTATACCTTAACGTACAGTGGCAGCCATTGTCGACTCCACCTGTACTTGGTTCTGTTTTGCATTAGTAGAGCATAAGCATTTAAAGGTATTTTCGCAAGTGTAGCTTTTTTATCATCAGGGCAAAATAAGGTCACAGTATTTGCAAAAATCACTGCAATGAAGATATTCTTCTTTATCAGATGATCTTTCGTAATAATCAAGTGAACTTTAAAATGTAGTGATAACTGAAGTTGTATATGTAAGAACAGAATGGGTTTATTGCCTGCATAAAGTCTGGCATCTGTAACTTTAACCACAGCAGGTGATAAATGAAATAAATTATAATAAATATTGTAACAAAAAGTAAAGACCCTTAAAGAGCAATAATTTGTACAGATAATATAGGCCGCTTATGTATTCTCATTTGTTTCCTTTTGTGCCAAAGCTGATTAATTAATAATCATAAAAGTGTGTAATTTGCATTAAATTTACATACATTTTTAAAGGTTTTCAACTGCAGCATGGCTATTGTCATTTATAGTCATTTCACTTGTTAATTACTGGATGAAGTTCTTGCTTTATATGTAACTCTACAAATGTGACTGAAAATGACAAAATGCAATAAATAAATAAGTAAAATCCTCCTTTTCTTTATCTGTTCTGCAGACCCAGTGGACGTGTTGCGGGCTCTGCAGGTTCCCTCTCTCCCCGAGGGCGTGAAGAAAGTGCCGGGCTTCTGCACATCCCGTCGCTCCAGCAGCCCCGATCATGCCTACCGCATCACCAAGAAGGCCCAGATCTCCGCCCCCACGAAGCAGCTCTTCTCAGGTCAGCTTCACACACTGCAGTTTGGGTGTTTAATTTATGTTTACTGAAAATATCTCTGCCACATGTAGAATAGAACAGACTTTATTGTCATTACACAGGTTGTGCAACGAAATTGCATTTTATCCAACACAGTGAAACGTAAACATACATTAGGAAATATGAAATATGGCAGTGCGATAAAAATATGTGCAAAAGTGGACAATAAATGTAGTAATATAAAATAATGATAATGATAAACTTCATTTTGAATGTAAGTAGGAATAAAATACAAAGGTGAACAAAAGGCAAAGAAAAATTATAAATTTAATCAGAACACTCCAGAATACTGAAGGCTACAAGCCATCCAAAAAAAGAAAAGAAAAAAAAGTCACACAATGTACAACCATTTTATTGTGGCTCTTTAACAACACTTACTATCTGAAATGGTATAGGAAGAAGCCAAGCTAATATTGTCTTACCCCAATTTTACATAACTAATATATACAGTGCATAAAAAAGAACAGGTCATAGAGATATAACAAGGTAAAAATACGAAATAAAAAGTAGATAGCAAGAATGTAAGTATAAAAAGTGTGCAGAAGTCTGAGCAGAAGTCAGTACTCTAACTTTGGAGGGAGGCTTCATTTTAACAGGAAGAAAACCCGTAGTGATGGGGAAACAGTGTTTAAGGAACCCCTCTTAATGGCTTAAGAGCAGGAGTTACGTGACTCTGTTATGCCCTTTGCCAGTTTGCTCATGGATATAAAGTATAATTATACGTTGCAGTGCATGGAGCTGAGCTAAACTGTGTGGGAGAACCATAACAAATTATCTTTAGAATACCATCTGACACCCCGGAGTGAAGAGAGGAAAAACAAACTAGTATTTATGCGGTTTTGAAGAAATCCCGTAAAGACAAAACTGATTTTCAACGCTTTTTTTGGGTTTAACTTTCCTTTTCAGCCATGCCCACCTGTTATTACATGTCCTCATGTCTACGGAAGCTTCACACGGGACTGTATTGTGACATTCCACAATCAGATGATTGTCACACAGAACCCTTCATTTAAGTGCTTTAAGACAGTGTCATTTTCACATGTTCTGGTCCATTTTATGCTTTGTCTCCACTCTTGTCTCCTTTTTTTTACATCTTCATAAAATGAATTTTTAATGATGTTGTTCATTGTACTAGTTGATCTACACATCTACCACTCATTTTGGTGAAAATCCATATTTATCACTCTGTAAAGAATAAATAATTAATATGAAACCAATAAGTAGAGATTCTAGTTTTACATACTGTTCAGAATTTATCAGAGCACGCCCAGCTAATGTGTCATGATGTGGTGTGTATAACATTGTATCTTCACATAAAAAAGGGTATTTCTGGATGTAATAAGTTAAACTATTAACATAGCTTTAATTTAATCTGGCTCAAGAAAAGTTCATTAGAACCAGCTGCACCTTAAAAAATGCTCAAGTTAGGAACTTTGGGTAAAAAGCCATCAGATTCACATGTGAAGTCAGAACAATAAAACAAACACCTGCCAAATGCAGATTTTCCCAGATATATTTTGTATTTTTAGTCACAATAGACACGGAATTGGTCTTAAATTACATTCACAATGAAAAACTCTGGTTTGCACATAGTCAGTGACCTTTTCCTTCTCGCTTCATGTCCGTCCTATCACCTTTTCCATCTCCACAGGTCGTTTCCCAGAGAACTTCTCCATCATGGCTCTGGTGAAAGCCCAGGCAGGTCTCCAGGCCTTCCTCCTCTCCATCTACAGCGAGCAGGGCATCCAGCAGCTGGGAATTGAACTGGGACGCTCCCCTGTCTTCCTGTACGAAGACCAGAATGGCAAACCAGCTCCTGAGGACTACCCACTGTTCAGAGGCGTCAACCTGGCTGATGGCAAGTCAGTAACCAGCAGCAACCAGTTTGTGACTGGTTGAGATGGGTCGGTTGGGGTGTGAGGGTGTGTGTGTGTGTGTGTGTGTGTGTGTGTGTGTGTGTGTTGAATGAATGAATGTGTGACACTTTGGTCTGATGTGACTTTTGCCACTTTGTTGTTTTGATTCCTCCTGTCTCGTCTCCAGGTGGCACCGCATTGCTATCTCTGTTTCCAAGAAGAACGTGACACTGCTGCTGGACTGCAAGAAGAAGATGACCCGTCCACTGCCTCGTGGCAATAATGCTGAGATCGACACTAATGGTATCACAGTATTTGGAGCCCGTCTTCTAGATGAGGAGGTTTTCCAGGTGAGGACCCTCAAAGCTTAACAGGGTTTAGAGCACAGGTGTCAAACATGTGGCCCGGGAGCCAAATCCGGCCCACCAAAGGGTCCAATCTGGCCCGCAGGATGAATTTGTGAAATACAAAAATTACACTGAAGATATTAACAATCAATGGTGTAAAAATCATTTTATTTCAGGTTCCACATACAGACACATACAGTCCAATTAGATTTCAAGTGGATCAGACCAGTAAAATATTATCATAATAACCTATAAATAATGACAACCCCAAATTTTCTCTTAGTTTTTTGGTGTAAAAAAGTAAAATTACATGAAAATGTTCACATTACCAAACTATACTTTTACAAAAAACAAGAATTACCTGAACAAATATGAACAAACGGAAATGTCTTAAGAAAAGTAAATGCAATTTTACCAATATTCAGCCTGTTACTAAATGTTTTGTGCGATTGTAATGTACATGTGTAAATGATAAACTGATAAACTGAGGCAGAATATTGTTAAAATTGCACTTGTTTTTCTTAAGACAATTCAAGTTGTTCATGTTATTCAGATTTTTAAGGAAACTTTGTTGATGTAAACCTGATCATAATATAATTTTACTTTTTTCACTGTTATTATTTTACTGGTCCGGCCCACTGGAGATCAAATTGGGCTGAATGTGGCCCCTGAAAGAAAATGAGTTTGTCACCCCTGGTTTAGAGGATTCAGATATGTGAATGCATGTACCACTCTGCTCACAGGTAAATCACACATGTATTGCTTTTCATTCAGTTACATTAAAAAATGAGGCTCATGATTGACTTATTACCTACGGATCAAGGAACATATCTTCATAAAGCGCTGGAGAAAATGGCTGGACTCTAAACAAAACAAAGCATAATTACTACTGTCTGTCATTTAAATATTTTGTGTTTAACCAGTGACCTCTAGTTTCTGTGTTGTATTTGTCTGCTGATAAAACAAATAAAAATAAGGTATATTTTAAAGTAAGTAAATTTTATTTATAGAGCACTTTTCACAGACAGGGTCACAAAGTGCTTTATCAAATCAATCAAAAAAATGGTGTTTACAGAGTCACTTAGCAGATATGGTATCTGTACATACTGTTAAAGGTTGAAGGTTAAGGCTAACTCACTTTATTATTCCTGTAGGGTAATCCAGTCTCTGCATTTTACCCATCCTAATACCCACAGTACCTAGCATTAGCATTAGCATTAGCACACATTAGGAGCAGTGAGTTTCCACTGAAGTAGCCTATTGTGTTTGTTTGAACTTTTGTATGTATTCTTTTTCCGCAGGGTGACATCCAGCAGCTGCTGATTGCCTCCAACCCTCAGGCTGCCTATGATTTCTGTGAACACTATAGCCCTGACTGTGACTCCCCACTGCCCAAGACCCAGGCCCAGGACCCCAACACATACGTGAGTAACATCACTGCAACACAAGTGCACACACAACAGTGTTTACTCCTACATTCATACAATGAATCATAAAAAGTTAAGCAATCATTTCTTCTTGGGAATAATTCTACAACTTTAATGCAAGGTGCAAAACTAGCCTTGACCTTTCACACACACGAAGAGAATGCTCCACATACAAATCTCATAGCATCATAACAAAACCACCTAGGGTCAATTACAGTCTGTGTAACCGTCACTGTGCTAACACATCCTACTCATAGTATTGTAGGTTCATCTGTAGCTCCAATGAAGCAGGTCCAAACTGAATCTGTGGATTTTCTGTGGCATGACTTATTTGTATAAACAAAGAAAACTTCCTTAGATTACACAAAAAGTGTTACTTCTCTCTTGACTATCCATTTTTTCTGAAACTGAGTTTAAAACGTCAAGATTTCCAAAGAGTAGAATAACTAGGCCATGAAATATATTTGGCACTTTCGAGTCTTTATTATAAAGGCAGTGAAGATAAACAGGACATAATAAACTGCCCCACTGATCGATTAACATATATTTCATCCAGCTCTTTATGTTAATTTCTATCACCTAATAGATCCTTAAGTCATTTAAGTCTTTCAAACACATTTTCAGAGCTCACTCAGTTTATATGTTCTCCTCATAATGCACTTGCTCTATAGAAATTGGTTTGTGAAGGCACTTCCTTTCCAAAAACATAGAAAATTCAGACTGAAAACATTTCTAATGTCACAAAAGCTTCATTTCATGAAAATGTGGTGTGGCAGTAAAAGACTGAATATAATCCAGTATCCACGTAGAAATGAAAGCTCACAGGTTCAGTTTGGGTCATCTGATAATGTCATCAAAGTGCTGCTCTCCCTCTCTGTCTTCCTCACGCATCACCATCATCAACAACACTTTGTATCCATCCACCTTCCTCCTCACCCTCCTGGTCTGTGTGTCCCTGAGGTAACTAAAGAAAAACAGAGGTATTCTCTCATAACTACACCCTTAAAAATGAACACTTTGACATCATTTCGTACACTTCGAGCGGCCAAAAACATAAGTTTGATTTGTCACAGCACTGGATTAGTTGTCACTTTTTCTTGCTTTATTGCAACGGAACACAGAAAGGTAGGAGAAAGAGGATGATACAATTCACAGTCAGCGTCTTTCTCCATTTCCCCCCATGGATTGAAAGAAAGAGATCTTGTTCAGTAGAGAAAAAATGTAAATATTCAATTCTGATTGGTTTTCTGGGTAAATTAACGCAAACATTTGGCATGAAGATGGCTTAAGGTGGAGCCTCTTTGTTTACTGAGACTGTTTGTTCACATTACCTGCATTGCCAGCTTTGCTAGGTCTCTCTCATTTTTTTCTCTCAAAAACATAAAGATATTTGAGAGTTGACAGTTCCCTGACACCACCTGTGACACACAGCTAAAGTGGCAAGTAATTTTCATCCGCATTCAACCATCCAAAGTACATGACCTCTGTTTTATTAGCCTGCATGCCAGATCTTAAGTGAACATAAAATGCGTCAGTCAGAGCTCCAACACTTTGTGTCCCAAACCCTGTCATGTTGATGCTGTTGAGATGACTGCTATCTGAATGAATACAAATCAGTGTGGTTTTATTCATCAGCTTCACCCATTGATTTTTTTTGCTGTTTTCTCATTCATCGAGGATGTCTGTGTAAAAAAACATTGTGGATATCAGTAACTTTTTCAGTAACACACCTTTAAGCAGAAATACAGACTCCTTGTGATGAATGGAAATAAATGCTTTGCTCTATATCACTATTTTTTTCTTTTGCTACTTCTCCACACATTCACGCTTTTTCTTTGCCTTTATTTACCCCTCTGTGGCCTCTGCAACCCCTCTTCACCTCCCTTTGGAAATCCCTTCTCCCCCATCATGCATTCCTCTCCTCCCGTTCCCTTTGCTTTCATGTGCCCCCCCCGCCAACCCATCCCTCCTTCTATCCCTCCAATCTTCCCATCTTCCCATTCCTCCATCTCTCTCAGTACTTTGATGAGGAGCAGGATGACCATGAATACCCCTATTATTATGAGGAAACAACAGGCGTTCCTCCCTCCCATGTGTCCCTCTCTCCCCGACCTGGGGCCCCAAATCAACAGGTAAAAAGGGAGCGTAACAGAGGGAAGATATGAGCAGGGTTTGTGGAATGGAAGGAGAATGAGAGAGAGGGGTAGTAATGTGTCAAACAAAGCACAATTTATAATAGAATATTAGCATGTTCCATATTTATTGCTCAACAACATTTAACAATCCAGTTTTTTCCTAAAACTATTGAATGAAAATTCCTCATTTATATTTGAGGACTCCACACCTCTCTCATCCCTCATGTCTCATCACTCCATACCTTGCTCATTTTGTTTACATCTCGCCTTGTTAATCAATATTGACTTCTCTCACATCCACATCGCCTCCGACATCTCCGTCCACCAGGATTAACATTGCTCCTTGTGATTTTTATTGTCCTCATGTCATTTACATGTTGTCTTATATGTGTGTGTGTTTAGTTGTAACAAAGTGGGGGCACTGGGGTGGCTAAAGTGGAGCTGTGTTGTCATACACTCATGCGTAGTATATGTATCTCATTCTTTTCACTCGTTTCTCCAGTTTTTGCATCATGTTCCACCTTAAAACCAACTTAATGTAAAATTTAAGACCATGCATCTCCACAAAAAAATCAACTTTTGAAGATTTAAGGAGGGAAAGTTCATGCAAAACCATCCACAAAAGGCTCGCTGGAGGTTTTTTCTGATGTGAATTGTCAGCAGTGCTGTAAGAAAAAGCAAATGACACCTGTAATTTGGTTTATGTATGATGTTCAGAGGTTAATTATGTGATGATTGGATGTTTTGTCTAAATAAACTAAAAACATGAAAGACAAATTAGCATAGGAGTCATGCAGCAAGAGAATCTCTCGTAAATTAGTATGGATTCATTTTGTTTTTTTCTATTGTACATTGTGTACAGGATGTATGGATTTTGTCAAGTAATGATAACAGATAACATCGAGCATTAAGATGATAAACACACAATTCCATGATTAAACTGACTTCCCTCACTGCATGGTCGTCTCTGACCAACTCCAGCCATTTGGCTTCAAAGTTGATTATGAAAAACCAGCAGACATTACTATCAGACCAGGGCATGTATCTTTACCACTTTTGTATTATTTGCATGATTTATTACTTGTCTCAAAGGAAGTCATCGCATGTATCTACTCTACTTCTGCACCATCTGTTTGAATATTATTTTTCTCAGTCAATATGGGAATATTAATGCATATGTTTTTTCTTGGTATATGCATTTTTTGTTGTACATCTGACTTTCACATGTATGTAGTCTGTCACTAGCAGTTCAGTTTTCCATTTTGTGTTGGATACTTGAATTTTACTTCCTATTCTTCACACAGTATTACAGTGTATTGTTTGCCGTTTTGTTGTCATTTTTAATTTGCAAGTTTTTTCAGTATAACAGCATGAGAAGTAAGAATGAACTACAATAGTTTTGAGTCTATTTTAGAAGTCCAGCATGTGCATGACAGTCTGATACCCACAACCCTGCTTATGCAAGGCTAATAACCCTTTTCTTGTGGTTAGGTTGCTTTATGCAGTCCCAAACTCTGTGTGTTTGTGTCTGTGTCTGAGTGTGTAAATGTACACAGCAGGCCGGTGTGTCTTTTGTGTGTCTTCACCGTGTGTATGTGTGTTCAGCACAAGCTTTACCTGAGCAGTCACACCCTCAGTGCCTCTGCAAAACCACAGCCTCAAATTCTTATGAGCACAAAAATGCTGCTTTGTCATTTAATATTGAGAATGGCATTACTGGAGAGATCAGCAGAATTGGTCTAAGTCACAAAGGCCAAACACATACACAGAAAATGAACATTTATTCATATTTGAAGTGTTTTCAATATGATACTGTTTATTCTTAATTTTGCTTAAAATGTAGAACTAAATTAATCCTATGCTGTATCCAGTAATGCCTGTACAGTCTCAGTAAATCATCCAAGCCTTAGCCATCTTTATGTCATTGTTTCTCAAAACATCCACTCTTGTCTCTCTCCTTCTGTCCATCCCTTGTTTGTACTTTTATCCCCCTCCCACCCCCTCCACGTATCTGTGTCTTCCTCCACTCCCTGTCTTTTTCAATATGCACTTTTACATACTTAACAACATCTCAACCAAACGATAATTACAAATCTTAGAAGAAGGCAGGCAATGGAAAAGCAGCCCCAACTAAAGCCCCTGTTGTCAAAGCCAAACCCACTCCAGCAAAGCCAGCCAAGACTGGACCATACAAACTGGTTGTTAAGCCACCTATGCCCACCAAGGCTCCTAAGTCTTCCACAGCTAAGCCATCTAAACCAAAGCCCACTGCAGTGGAGGTTCTTCTGTCTAAGATCAAACCAACAGCAGCAGCTACAGCTAAGCCCACAGCTGCCCCAACTAAGAACGGCAGTGGTAAAGCGGCTGCTGAGAAGAAAGCAAATGGTGCAGCTAAAGCCAATGGTAATGGAAAAGCTAATGGCAATGGTAATGGCAATGGCAAGGCCAAGCCTACACCTCAGCCTAAGGCAAATGGAAATGGCAAGGTTTTAGCTGAGAAGAAAGCTAATGGTAATGGAAATGGAAAATCTTCTGCAGAAAAGAAAGCCAATGGAAATGGAAAAGCCGCTGTTGTCCCTAAGACAAATGGAAATGGCAATGGCAAAGTTACAGCAGAGAAGAAAGCTAACGGCAATGGCAAAGAAGTTAAAGCTAAAGCTAATGGCAAAGCTGAGAATAAGGTCAATGGTGAGGCTAAGGCTAACGGCAACAGCAAAGTTAACACTGTGGTAGAAAAGAAAGCTGTTGGTAATGGTGCTGCAAATCAGGCAAAAACTGTAACCACTACAAAAGCAAAGACTGAGAAAGTTGTTACCGTAGAAAAGACTGTGGTTAGTGCAGCTAAAGCAGCTGCCAAAGTAGAAGCTACCAAGGCACCTAAACCCACAAAAGCACCAAAACCTGAACCCACAAAAGCAGCCAAGGCTGTGAAAGTTGAGGTTAAAGAAGTCATCAAAAAAGTCTCTGTGGTCAAACCAACGGTTGCAATTGAAAAGGTCTTGAAGAAAGTAGCTCCAACATCAGCCCCTGTCCGGCCTACTCCACCCAGACCCACGAAGTCCAAGGTGGTGGTGGATGCTAATGTCAAATCCCAGCACAAACCTTTCCCACCCTTTGGCAAGAGTGTGCTGAGCGGAACTGCAGTCCCAGCGAAGAAAGTAACCAACGGTTATCAACAGGTACAACAGCAGGGTCCATGGTTGTCCACGTTGTATGTCCCATCTGTCCCATCTGATTACCATTGCTCTACCATCCTGGGTCTGCAACAAAATGACCTGAAATCAAATGTTTCATTCTCTTCACAATTTTGAGAGACAAATAGTTTGGTCTCTCAAAAACTGTGCAATTTTGAGGTAAATCCTTGATGGTGGAAAATTGAGTACTCAAGATGGAAGTTGGTTCATACCAAGCTGGACACCTTCTCCTCTGTTTATATATCATATGATCTTAATGATCAGCCCGACTTCTGTATATGATATGATACAGCGGTTTACTCTAAAGCATGGCTTTTTGTACGGTTTTATGGTTCTTTACTTCACTTCATACTCCTACCTTCCAGTTGCTGTATTGTAACTTGATCTGAGAAAACTCCAGTGCTTTTTTTCTGGGGGGGCATTAATGGATCGATCAGATGAATGAGCATGGATTGCTATGGCACAGAAGCTAAACTTGAGAAAACACAAATACTATCACATTCTACACACATGCTCCACAACAGAACTTTCCTGTCACTCTATCATTCTCCCCTCCAAGTACCTGTGTTTTGTCTCTTTTTTTCTGGTCATATGTTTTATCGGATATGAATGAAGCAGCCTCACAGAAACTAACTTGTAAGAGTTCAAATTTACCTGTATGATAGTCTACTGCAGATATGTTTCAGGTTTATGTTCAGTACTCAATTATTATAGTGTTCTGTGAGGCTGTTTGTTGGGGTTGTCTCTCTATGACATTATTTTTGGGTGAAACTATACATCCCAAAGCATCAACTCATGATGTATTTTTTCTGCATGGGATGGATAGAAGCTCTCTGTCCAACTTCCAAAAGAGAAGCTGTCACCCTGTCATGAACCTTATTCAACAACAGGATGAAAAGAAATCTCAGCTAAGTAGTCTCAATGACTTCCTAAATCTTGCCTGGGGCAAAATTTATAGTCATCGCAAGTCTGAAACTACCTGAAATTTCCTTTCAAAAATGGATCTTTGCAACTTTAAAAATGTGAGTCGTCAGTAAACGTTTCTGACACCCACAGTTTTACAACATGTTCCATTTTATTCTCTTCACTCACCAGACTTTGAACTAACCACGCCTTTCCAATCAAATCTGCTTACTTCCTCCCTGCTCCCCATTTCCTGTCAACTTGACCAATCAGGATGTAGACACTGAATATGCCGAGGCTGGCCACACCCCTACAGAGACCGATTATTACTATGAGGAGACGGTCCCGCTGCCAGAGGGTGAGGTGGTTGGACAAGAAGAGTTCCATGTACAGGTAAAAAAAAAAAAAGATCACCCATTGATCAGTCACACAGATAACGGTGACAGACAGAACAGATAACCCTCATAAAGAACAAAAACACAGAAGATGATGTAATATCTGTATGGTGGTGAGCCCAGTCTTTAACCAAGTAGCAAATAGCTCTGTTTCCCTTCACACATCTAACCAAATATCACTGTTTTGTTGGCACCGACGCCGTGAGACAAGACATAATAGAAAACCTCTTTCACAGAAGAATGCATTACATTTATCTTATCAAACATTTTTATGTGACTCCCCTTTTCCCTAACAGCAAGATTTCAGTTTTGTTCTCATCTCAAGATCCCTGAATCATTAGGTTGTGATCTTGAAATAAGAGCAAAAATCTTGTGAAAAAGGGATTCACAAAAAAATATTTGATATGCAGTTTAAACGAGAACAACAAAAAGAGATAAATATAATGCATTCTTTAACAAATATTGGACTAAATAATACAGTATTTGCTGTGGCTTACTTTAAAGCCATAAACTGACAGAATTTGAGAGGCTTTCTCACAGTTCTGATCTGTTTCTCACAGTGTTTTGACAGTAATCCATATTGTCATGATTACTTGTGTTTCTATATTATCTGACTTCGGTGACTTTATGTTTGTGTTTGCTACAGTTCTAGAGAAATGTCAGAGTATGTGGTATATTTTTGTAACAAATAGTTTCAGACATGGTTACAATGGTGCTCCAGTTTATTAGTCTGGAATAATGGAACCGGATTATGTTTAAAACTGCTTTGGTAAGTTAACTAGAAAATAACTTAGATTTTGCTTTGCATAGAATAGCAGCAGCTTGTTTTCACTATGTATTTCATATCAGTTTTGTGCATTGAAACCAAACTTTGCAATTGTATATTTGGGAAGATTTGTTTGGTCACAGATCTTAATGCACAAGCTGATCAGAATATGCTTTGATGAAAACATAATAGAGTTTAACTACAGAAGATTCAAGGTAGCAAGGTAAACCTGATTCACATGAAAAAGTCTACCAGATGTCTTTTTGTTTTCTGTTCCTGTGTCACTGTTTTATACTGAAGGTAAGACTCATTTCTTTCTGTATATCCTCCTCCATCACTTCCTTCCACTTTTGTTTTTCATGCTTTTCCCACTTTTCTGAACTAACGTCTCCACATCATGCCTACCTCACTCCCCTCCTCTTGCTGTTCCTTTGTCCTCCTTTGCCTGCTTGATTCTCTCCTGTCCCTCTATTTGCCCTGTTACGGTTATGATAAAACCCAACCCAGCCCCAGGTGGAGCCATCGTTGGTGGGAGAGGAGGTAGATGCCACCAAAGCAGGCGGTGTGGGCGAGGAGGCCTTCACTGAGGAGTATGTGACTGGGGATGTGGGCCTCAAGGAATACGACTATTCCTACAGGGACTACAATGAGCCCATACTGGAGACTGGAGAGGTTGATGCTAACATGGGCCCCGCCCTGTCCGCTGTGACAGATGAGGGAGGCGTAAGTAGTTTTGCTTCACTGGCAAAAAAAAAAAAAAAAAGGTGGAAACCAGTGATTCAACCAGCTCTGAATGCTAGTCTTTGTCACATTGTCTTCAATGTCCTCCCAAGTGACTTGACTGAGTTTGTCCACTCAAGACAGCTGCATTAGAGACATTTATTTTTTTGATGTGTTTTTTGTTTTTACCACTTTGGCAGCAACTGCATCTCTTATCATTATTAACCCTTTAAGACCGAGAACTGTACTTAGAACAACTTTCAAATGGATTTTTCCTCAGTTATTTATCACCATTTATCATAATACTCACACTCTTCAGTGAAAAGTCACATATTTTATATTTAACTGAACATTAAATCAAATGTCTACACCAACTGGAATGAATTATGGTGTTTCCATGTTCACTACAGAGACTCCAAACGTCCGTATGGCTCATAACTGATAACAATGAAAAGCTGAGAAACTGCATTTTACTTGAATTATCTACATGTATTAATAGGATCGGTGGTTGAGAAGTTATTAAACAAAGATGCCTTTGTTGCCTTTAGTGGTTAAGAAACAATCCACATAATACATAAATGATGACTTAATGATTAAAAAAATGCTTTAGACATCTCATGATTACCAGCTAATTTAGATATATCCCTTCTCACAGAATTAATTTGTTGATCTGGTTGATAATATCTATTTTAGTTCCCTCCTAAGTGTAATGCAAGTGAATTCACAAGGGCCATTTACAGAATTTAATGCTAGGTGTGCTCAGTCAATCACAGAGGGACATGTATTTGAATGAATATCAGATACTTAAAAGACAAAGACCTAGACTCTCATCACTGGTTGAAATGAGAATTATTCCATGCAGAGTATTGTCAAAAACCTTGGACCGCAGGTGAATAGCTATTTCCATGGAAGAAGCAAAAGAAGAAGCTGATAAACATTAAAGCTTGAGCTGTCATGTACACTGCATAAAGAGGCATATGAAAGACTGGCAAAAGCATTTGCTGAACTTTCTGAATGCTGTTTTTTCAGTGTATGGCTTAGTTGAGTACTGCTATGCCCAAATGTACTGTAAAAATGTGTAATGGAGCAACAAGCTGAAGACCCATTCAACCTTTGGTACTGGTCAAAAGTTTGAATTCTGAGTAGAACAGGCTCCTGTGTTACAGTTCTGTTTTCTACCTGGGCATACCTCTGATATGATGTGGAAAAAATACTATTGGTATCTTAATGTAAGTTTACAAACCTCTGTTGTCGATCACATGCATCCTGTGAGTACTGGTCTTTTATTTTCTTTTTGATGGGTGTGTTTGAGTACCTCTATACTGACTGCATTGTGTTGTTGGCTACATGTGTGTTTTCCTCAGGCTGCTGTCAGAGGCCAGAAAGGAGAAAAAGGAGAACCTGCTGTCCTGGAGCCTGTGAGTTCCTGTTTCTCCCTCCACTTTATTGACAGATGGGCCTGGGATTTGCATCAGCAACCCAACTGAAACATTTACCTGTGATTCTCATATTGACAGTAACTCTATGCTGATACACCACTTGAACTTCCACTATAAGGACAAAAGTATTGAGATTCAGGTGTTTCTTTTCTAACATGGGGTCTCGGATACAAAACATACATATTGATATAGTTTTATATTGTGATAAATATCATTGCATTGCATTGGTTAGTTTGGTTTAAATTGTTCCAAAATGCCTGAAAGATGGTGTTTACTTAATTTTTCTCAACATTGATTTTGTCTTTTGTTTTTTTTATCCATGACTATGATTTTAAATGTTCTACCTCTAAATTTCTAAAGCATTTTTCATGCTCTGACTGTATATAATGTTTTCCAACCACAACTCACCATCTACTTTCTTCATGTCTCACTTAGAAAGAAAAATCTCCCTTTAAATGTTATGGAAATATTGATGTTTATATCTCAAATCAGCATGATCAGGACATCTTATGAGCTGTTGCCATAATGTGTCCCAATATTTTTGTCTATATAGTTTATATACTGTGGATTTTATTTTAGCATAACCACCAGAATCTGTCTGTTGTAAAGAAACGCTCTTTGATGTTTTTTTTGAAGGGTATGCTGATTGAAGGACCACCTGGACCTGAGGGACCTGCTGTATGTATATTTTGTATTCATTTAAAACATCATATTAATACTTCATGCAATTTCATGTTGTATTCACTTCCCTGTGTAAACTAGACACCTATAGCCTCTGTTGGTCATAACATAAACAAATAGATTTCTTAATTATTGTGATCGGATGGGGATTACCTTACAGGACACTGTGAACAAAATGCACCTGATACTGATATAGAAAATATTCAGGGTGATCAGTCTTTAATTAGAAACCTTAAATACCTCTTCATCTGTCTATGTCAGGGTCCAACTGGTCCCCCAGGATCATCTGGACCTCCTGGGTCTGTTGGTGATCCCGGCGAGAGGGTGAGTCATACTTATTTCTGACAGATGTTCAGTCACTGCAAGAGTTTCCAACCCTTCATTAACCTGGCAGCTCACCGCTCCTTCTCCTCGTTCTGCAGGGTCCACCTGGTAAAGCTGGTCTACCTGGAGCTGACGGAGTCCCTGGACCTCCTGGAACTTCTGTCATGCTGCCTGTAAGTCATCCATATACTCTGACCCTTTGAATCTCTATGAGGCTACTGTCAGATATTGCCATAAATATCAGTGATGCTTGTGCTAAGATTGGTAGAAGTCATGTGCAACTGTGTGATGTAACAGCCCTGGTGCAGTACTCATGATGTACTCACTAATTCTTATGACTAAAGTCTGTTTTTTCTTATCAAAGAGTGAATATTAGTTGCACAACAATGTATAAATCCAATAATCTGGGTGTTATTTTCACTACTCACAGTCATTTTTTGATATACTTGTCTATTTTACCTCCTCAAATAATTGTTCATCAATATTTACTTAATTATAGTAGTGACATATTATATTAAAATTACGATTGAATGATAGTAAAGTTTGTGTTGTGTGTTATTAAGCATTACTAAATGTTCAATTATAAGTTATTTCTACATTTAATAGGTGTAATATTCTCTTTGCATAAACTGAGAACTTTCTTCTTTTCCTTTTCCAGTTCCGTTTTGGTCAGAGTGGAGGAGATAAGGGTCCTGTTGTTTCTGCACAGGAAGCACAGGCAGCAGCCATCTTGTCTCAGGCCCGGGTCAGTCAACATAAGATGTAACACAAACACGAGACATAGATTTATAATGAGTTCTCATGGTGATTTACGACATTACGAGCAGCCATGTGACTCCGCCATAACTCACGTTGAGGTGTTTTGTTTCTAGATGGCTCTGAAAGGACCTCCTGGCCCAATGGGTTTCACAGGACGACCCGGACCCCTGGTATGTTTCTGTCTTCTACTCTATACAAATGCTTAAATCTTAACATGTATTTAGTCTTATAAAAGGTACAGTGAAGATTCTAACTGACACATCATATATAGAATCATCCTTTTTTATTTTATGTAACATTATCATTCAGGGACCTGAGAAGATACATGAGTTTGGTGATTTTGCTGACAACTGCCTCTGTTTCAGGGAAGTCCAGGAAGCTCTGGTCTGAAGGGAGAAAGTGGAGACCCTGGTCCACAGGTAAATCCCTTCCTTCTGTGCCAAACATGACCTCTGACCTCATATCAGATGAACTGATGTAATGAACTGACCTTATGATTGTTCAGTGTTATGTTGCAGATGACCTCACATACACAGTGCAGATTTGTGGTAGAAAAATTTAACATCATGTGATTAATTTGCCAGGGCCCCAGGGGATCCCAGGGTTTGATGGGACCTCCAGGCAAAGCAGGAAGAAGAGTGAGTATAAAAGACATTTGCCCTCTTTTTTATGAGGATGTTAACTATTTCAGCCAGTTTAATACATTCTCAAAAGAACATTTCAGTCTAAACAGATGATGATGATGCCAAAGCACACATTGTTTTCTCCATTTTTATTCACTCCATCCAAGCCAAACAGATCCTGTCAAAGATAAAACATTTGCATGGTTGATTTACAGTAGATTTTCCTGATTTATTGTTTTACTCCTTGTGTTCTGACAGGGTCGTGCTGGAGCTGATGGTGCTCGGGGAATGCCTGGAGAGCCTGGATCCAAGGTCTTTATTCTATTAATGTCATCAAAATAAGCTCTACTCGCTTGTGAAATTTTGTTTGTTGTTGAATGTGTCCCTGGGCATTTTCAAAGTCCAATAATAGATGATGGCAGTAGGTACATAAAATAAAATGCCAGTGTTATATAAGTTAGTATTTCCTGTTGGGAATGGCCAATAAGAATAATGAACTGCATTTCTGTCTCAGGGTGATCGTGGTTTTGATGGTCTTCCTGGTTTGCCTGGTGACAAAGGACACAGGGTGAGTCAACAGTGAAACAAACAACAAAACACCAACTTAATGTTCTGTGTTTGACAGTTTAATGCCACAGATCACAAAACAGTTATTATTGCTGTTATTTTATTGATAGTAATTACATATGGTATTGATAGCATCACTTAAAAACTTGAAAATCATTTTACTCATACCTAATTCTGAGTTCTGTCCTTGCCTTCCCAGGGTGACACAGGTCCAATGGGACCGTCTGGACCTCAAGGAGAGGATGGAGAGAGGGTAAGAGGATGTACAAAATGTCACTTTCTAATTCAGACGCTGCACAAAACATCTGTCGCCGTGTCACTCTGTCCACCATCAATCAGTATCATCCCATCCTCATCATTTTGTGTCTGTTTCCAGGGAGACGATGGAGAAGTTGGACCCAGGGGTCTCCCAGGTGAACCAGTGAGTGTTTCCATAGCAACAAAGCTAATATTACATTTTTCCAACTTTTTTTTGTATAACATATGTAATGACATTTTACTTTTTTAACATTATACAAACACATGAGACTTATATACACGTATACACACACATATTTAACTGAACGATAAATTAGGACGTTCTTCCATAACAGTGACAACACAAACACCATCAATAATAAAATTATAGTTAAATAAATAAATGATAATAATGATAATACATTTAAATCATAATCATCATCATCCTCAAAAATCTAATAGATTGCATGTTTCCATCAGTTATGATATTCATATATGGTTCCCAGAGTTTGTAAAAGTCTTTCTTTTCACCCTTAACAATAGTCTTTCGAGTACAATACAGCCAGAAAGTTCCTTCAGCCACATTGTTAATGTAGGAGCGTCCATCTTCTTCCAACAGAGTGCAATTGGCACTCCTGGCCTCAACAAGTCTAACGTCCAACAATACAGAATGTTTCGGTGTACATAGAAATTATTTTGAATCTATTCCAAGAACACGCAATTTGGCATTAAAGGGGACAGTGGTGCTGAAAGTTTCTGACAAGCATTTTATAATGTCCTTCCAGAATTTTTGGAACTTTTGACATTCATCTTTCCTGTATTTTATTTGAGTGGGGGTTACCCATGGTATTTATGAACCTGGCCTATTATACATGATATCTAAAAATAAAACCAAACCAGCGTCCAGTGCAGATAATGATAATAATCAGTTCATAACTTAATGCTCAAGTTGGTTTGTCTGTCTCATGTTAGTGCTCATGTTACTCCTAAATACCTAAAACTACACTGTTTCCTTTTTATTTTCTTCTTTGATCATGTCCTGTTTACTAACTCATAGTGGTTTGCATGTGCGTGTCTGTTGGTCTGTCTGGGTTCATATGTGCGTCTCCACCTGTGTGTTCTTGTGTGTGATTGTGTGTCTTTGTCTCTAGGGACCTCGTGGTTTGCTCGGACCCAAAGGTCCTCCTGGAATCCCTGGACCTCCTGTGAGTAAAACAATTCTAAGCCACAATGTGTTGCTCTTATTTTTTATTTTAGCAGTATTGTTTTATGCCACTGTTGCCACTGAACGCCCACAACAACTTCTGAAGCAACACACTGTGACCTGACATAAACACGGGAATGTCCAGGAAGCTTAAAATGGACATGTTATGATCCTACAGCTAAGTCAGGACAGTACTGGTACACTGAGTTATGCAGGATTTAGGCACACGAGTTACAAATGTCCATTTCAGACACATGATGGTTAAATGTAATATAGTTGTGTGGCATTGGAGCATTTAGAGGAATGTTTAATACTCTGCCTATGTCTGCAAAATAGTGCACACACCAAAAGCAATATTTTGCAGTCAAAAGCATGAAGCACTCACTATTTCAGCACCTATTACAATAAAAAAAAAATCACATCAGTCTTCTTCTTTGTATTATTAGCTACTGGAAAAACATTACTATGACATGCAACAATATTTGATGTGTTCGTATTAGTTTTTAATTCTTGTGTAAGTCAAGTTTTTAATTTCGTCATCTCTTATTTTTAGGGTGTTCGAGGAAATGATGGGAACCAGGGTCCCAAAGGAAACTTGGTTAGTGTCACTTCATTGGTTGATATTTAAGCCACAGTTAAATATCACAAAAGTCATTATAAAATGTCCTTGTCCTGTTCATTTTTGTTGGTTATCACTTCTTAATTTTCTGTTTCTCAGGGTCCTCAAGGAGAGCCAGGACCTCCAGGTCAGCAGGGAACCCCAGGAACTCAGGTGAGAGAGAGGAGACCTGGTTCAGAGGAGAGAGGACATGCCTGTGATGTTGACCTCTCCAATAAACAGTAATGCAGAGAGTATTTATGCAAACCATACAGTGAGCATTTGGCTTATGTGTTTGGGGGTTTTTTTTACAGGGAATGCCTGGACCTCAGGGAGCCATTGGACCCCCAGGAGAGAAAGTAAGTGCAGTTAGTCTGTATGAAAAGTGAGATTCAGAAAGATAAAATTAGTAAGAAAATATATTCAAGAAAAAGGACACCGAAGTAGACTAGGAGTCCAGAACAATGAAGATGCATATCATATATCATGTAACCACTAACTGGAAGCCATAAGTTAAGCATTTGTACCAGCATTAAACACAACATATTTACTTTTAATTTGTCACTTCAGTTCATGACAATCTTCTCCTCTTTTCCAGGGTCCCACAGGAAAACCAGGTTTGCCAGGAATGCCTGGAGCTGATGGTCCTCCTGTACGTTGGTCTCTGTTTATTATCACACAGCTGAAATAAACTGAATTTACCAAATCCTAATGTACTTCTCGAGGCTTGAACATCTTGTCTTTTTCCCTCAGGGTCACCCAGGAAAGGAGGGGCCTGCTGGCACCAAAGGAAACCAGGTGGGTGTTAGTCCCCAGAGGGCATCCATTAGATATGACATCACCTTACATCTTTAATATGAATTTCACCTGTAAAAATTACAATATATTGTGTTTTTCTTTGTTTCTCCAGGGTCCTAATGGTCCTCAGGGAGCTATCGGTTATCCTGGTCCTCGTGGCATCAAGGTCAGCATTTTCTGTCTCTTACTATTTTTTGCTTGAATGTAAACTTTTAATTAAGTGTGGAGTAATATTGCGTTATTGTTCATATTATTTAATTTTTAACTGCAGGGTGCTCAAGGAATCCGTGGATTGAAGGGCCACAAGGGAGAGAAAGTAAGTGATTTACTACAGTTTAATATTTGTAAATATAAACTTCTCACACACTCTCTTATCTAAATGTTCAACCATGTTAATATGTACAGAACATTTAATCAAAGCACAACAACAAATGTAGAAGTTGTCGGTCTAAATCCAGTAAATGGTGTTATTAATGACTTTTTATTTTGCTTTTTGTTCACAGGGAGAAGATGGTTTCCCTGGAATTAAGGGAGATTTCGGTGCCAAGGGAGAGAGGGTAAGATTTTGGTTGATCGATTAATATACCTGATGGTTTGTTTATTGTATTTATCTTTATTATGTCTGCTCTCCCACTGATAGGGTGAGGTTGGAGTACCAGGACCAAGGGGTGAAGACGGTCCAGAGGGTCCAAAGGGTCGTGTTGGACCTCCTGGTGAAATTGGACCAATTGGACTTGTCGGAGAGAAGGTAAAACCTGTTCAGTCAAGACAAAATTCTTTATCTGATATCATAAAACAAAAAGATGAAGATACTCCCAGTGGCATCTGAACTGCTGATCATATAAAATTATCAATTCTTCAATGTGTTATTTTCAATATTGCACTAATTTTCTTTACTTAATACTGGTCATTGTCAAAAAATTAAGATTAAAATTTCCTTTGACAACAAATGAGTCCAGAAAATATCATTCTGCCGCCCTCTGGTGGTTGTATAAGTACATACATGAAAATGGTGTATCATGTAAGTTGATGATGAGACGAGAACATTGATTTTTCATTCTAAAGTGTATTATATTTTTATTGCCCTATTTGCTGACTGACATTGAATATGTCCCCCTGCAAAACATTTAGCAAATTATCTAATTTCTTTTTTTTCCTCTGATTTTCAACACACCACGATCTTTTCTGCTGTTGTTTCAAAGTGAAACATCCCATTTAACATCTGATGACATGGTCCCAGTTTAATATATACAGATTAAATGTGTCAATTAATGATTTCAGGGTAAACTTGGTGTACCTGGACTTCCCGGATATCCTGGAAGACTAGGACCCAAGGTAAGAGAAACACAAACACACTGCAGTATCATCTCTGAAAAACAGTAAACAGTGCTGATGTTGATTGTTATTTTGTAATTTTAGGGATCTCTTGGATTCCCAGGATTCCCTGGCTCTAATGGCGAGAAGGGAACAAGGGTACGTTGACAACTTTTGTCTGACTTTGCATCGTGATTCACTGTAAGGCTGTAAATGACTGGGGAGTAACATAAGTTGACATTTGATTCACTAACTCATAGATCAGGCAGATGGATCAGTTAAATTAGAATTACATCAAACTAATGTCTGCAACCATTTTTGTTTAATTTTTTTCAGGGTCTTACCGGCAAAGCAGGACCAAGAGGACAAAGAGGACCAACGGTACTGTTTGGTCCTTCATGCATTAATTCACCCTCTTTCACTATTTCTTCTAGACAGTTGCTTTCAGGAGAATGTTAATTTACTTCCACTGATGAAAATTCTGTTTGGTCTGTCAGGGTCCCAGAGGGCAGAGAGGACCGAGAGGTGCTACCGGAAAACCAGGAGCAAAGGTTTGTCTGGACAGTAGATTTATCTGGAGGCAAAAGTGCGATGTAAATGCAATGATGATGACTGATGATAATCATTCTGTCACTGCTTGTATCATTACGTTAGTATCAGTATTCTTTGCATGTTGTGGAACCCAAAACACCTCTGAGATCGTTATTATTGTATTGTATTTAGATGAAAAATTATATATCACAAGGCAGCCCATTTCTTTCCTACATTAATTAAAAGTTTATAATGTTAATCAAAACTATATTATGGAATCATAACTCATGTTTAGCATTTTTTAAAATTGTGTTTTATTTTCATACAGGGAACTTCAGGAAGTGATGGCCCTCCTGGTCCTCCCGGAGAGAGGGTGAGGATTTAATTTTTATCACAGGAAAACTCAAACAGCAGTGCCAAACAGCTAATCCTTCTAAGATAATGACTAATCCTGTATTAGTGATCAGTTATTCTTATCATATCTCTGTTTTTGTTTTGACAGGGATTGCCTGGGCCTCAGGGAGCCAACGGATTCCCTGGGCCAAAGGGACCTCCTGTAAGGGACATGTTTTAATAACATTATCAAACTTTGTAGTAGAGTATTAAAAGTGTCAGTAAAAGTGTGAAAATGACTGAAATGTGACGGTGAACTGATGTTACCACACAGGGACCCCCAGGAAAGGATGGACTGCCTGGACACCCCGGACAGAGAGGAGAAGTTGTACGTTTGATTTTTATTTACTCTTCTTTTAATTGTTTCATTTTGCAGGTTTAAGGGATTACTATGACATTTTTTAGGACGTTTTCTCAAAAACTGAAGTGATAAGTTAGTGTCTGTCGTGTTTTTAGTTTTATTTTTTACCTTGTTTAGTTGATTTTGAAATCACTGCTGTGTATTTATTGCTTCTCGTCAAATGTGGGATGAATTCATCACATGTGGTAGCAGGCTCTACCTCAGTCTGCACTATTTGCTGGTTATGTAATCGGTGAACAATTCACATCCTCCAGATGCTGGAGAACTCGTGTGCCTTGCATCTACAGAGGCTTTGACATGTTACACAGTATGAATAACAGATGGAGTCTGGATCGAAGTGGACATTTTAGTTGTCATAAAATACTTTCTATTGAAATGTCAGTTCAGAATTGGCAGTTTGTTTAGGATTTTTTTGGTTTAATGGTAGAAGTGAAAGCTTAGGCTCTGTTATTTGTATCACTGGTCAAAACCTCCATAATAACCAGATATATCGTCGCTGTCGCTGTCCAAAACAGATATTTTTCAGGAATCTGGGAAAACAATATACAGTCATGGAAAAAAATTATTAGACCACCCTTGTTTTCTTCAATTTCTTGTTCATTTTAATGGCTGGTACATCTAAAGGTACATTTGTTTGGACAAATATAATGATAACAACAAAAATAGCTCATAAGAGTTTAATTTCAGAGCTGATATCTCTCCATTTTCCATGGTTTTCTTGATAATAATCAAAATCACTTCAGTTCTTACATCAATATCTATGGCATTGTACTGACAAAAACAGTGCTTTTAGGCATTCCATGTTTTCTTTTCTGCCTGTTTTAGTCACATGATACACACAGGAGTTAGTACTTAATTGCTTAACTATTGTTTTTGATGACTTTTGATGGTCTAATAATTTTTTCTGTGACTGTATTTTCTAAATGAATAAATGGTGTCTCTGTGTCAGCCCTGTGATAAACTGGCGACTCGTTCAGGGTGTACCCTGCCTTCGCCCATAAGTAGCTGGGATAGGCTCCAGCAACCCTAGTGAGGATAAAGCTGATTCAGATGATGAATAAATGAATGAATGAATGGACTCAAGAGATGTAGTCACAAGCCATTTTAAACACTTTCCATTAGTTAAATATTTCTCAGACTGTCAGGCCAACGTGAGGACTGACCAATAGAATCACTTTTTGACAAAAAAAACGACCAAAAGTGGACTTACGAGGTTTCCACCTGACATCAATGATATTTTAGTTCAAGTGCTGGGAAAGGACAGAAGACCTGGGTCTTATTTTCAGACTTTAGATAATTGCTGATTGAGAGATATAATGACCAATCGCTGGCAGACACATCAGAGTTTATGACTTGTCATTCTCTGACCATGATATTTCTGCTTCACTTTGCCATAAAAACATGAAATGGTTTTACATCCTCCATCTTTATGAGTCTATGACTTGGTCTGTTTATTGGAAGACCTTCCTGATTTCTGCTGCAGAAATTTTAAGTGAAAAGTTCTTGGTTCATCTAATGACTGAGACGTGGATTGCAAACATTATTATGCATCTGTACAGTTGGAAGACACTAGTTTTGCAGATTAAATCCATTTCCTTAATTGCTGACAGGGTTTCCAAGGCAAGATGGGTCCACCTGGGCCTCCTGGAGTCGTTGGACCTCAGGTGAGTTTCTTCATCACTCAGCAGAATTACCTCCTCACCAGTACGCAGTAGAATGGAAATCTAATCAGCTTTCATCACAACTCAACATTTCTCTGTTCTTTGCTCTTTATCTTTTTGCATCTTATTCCTTCATCTTTCCCTCCCTCCTTTCTCCTGTTCCATCTACTCAGGGTCCATCAGGAGAGACTGGCCCCATGGGTGAGCGTGGCCACCCCGGACCCCCAGGTCCACCTGGAGAGCAGGGACTTCCTGGTAACTCAGGAAAGGAAGGAACCAAAGGAGATCCTGGTCCCCCTGGAGGCCCTGGTAAAGATGGCCCTCCAGGACTGAGAGGTTTCCCTGGAGAGAGAGGACTTCCTGGAACTCCTGTGAGTATGGACAAGTATTACCAGCTGACAGGTTTTTACATTTAATCAAAGGCAGTAAGTTGACTGATGGGTCAATGTTTTGGTTTCATTTTGGTTCATGTTTGGGTGAAAAATTGTGACACTTTTGTTCTTTTTTGCTTCCAGGGCGGTGGAGGACTGAAGGGAAGTGAAGGACCTGCTGGACCTCCTGGACCTGCTGTACGTTTTAAAACTCACTTAAAGTTTGATAAAATAAACTAATACTCAACTACTTATACAACAATACTGACACAATTATATTATTTTCACTTCTAAATGTGTCTTATGTGCTGTGGTCATTGTAGTCATTGTACAGTACTCATGAATTTTTTTCTTACTAGGGGTCTCCTGGTGAGAGGGGATCAGCTGGTACTGCTGGACCTGTTGGACCTCCTGGAAGACCAGGACCTCAAGGACCTCCTGGACCCGCTGGAGAGAAGGGAGTACCTGTGAGTATCTGAAAATCATTATCCAGTGTGCAATCGTGAATTTTCTTTGATATTCAGAACAAAAAATGATGGAAAAACATCTGAACTTTATTTATAAAAACTTTAAGAACAACCTCAGCTGAAACAAAGTGCTGAACTCAGTCATAAAAACATAACTATATCAAATTGATTCTCCTCTTTTTCATCTGCTCAGGGTGAGAAAGGTCCAATTGGCCCAGCTGGTCGGGATGGCGTGCAGGGTCCTGTGGGTCTGCCTGGCCCTGCTGGATCACCTGGAATACCTGGAGAGGACGGAGACAAGGCCAGTAACTTCAAGTCTTTATCCCAGTCCACTTGAGCAGTGTCTTTCCAGCAGTCAGGATCATTTGCAGAAGAGCCTTGTTCTAAAGTCTTTTTTATAACATGATGGATTTTTTTCTGTTTTCAGGGTGAGGTTGGAGAACCTGGTCAGAAGGGTGCCAAAGGAGGTAAAGGAGAACATGTAAGTGAAACAGTTATGTTTGGAAATTGTCAGACATAAAATTCATACAAATATAAATTGTCATGATGTCTCTCTTGGCCATTGTATTTATACATATTTGTGGTTTGTTAATAGGGTCCTCCTGGTCCACCTGGTCCAATGGGTCCTGTTGGTCAGCCTGGTCCTGCTGTAAGTATGAACTTCTTGTACTGATGGCATGGCTGAGCAGTTACATGGATATAGTTTGTTGAGGTTCTGAAGATTGCTTGGTTGGCGTCACCGCTACTCTTTCAGATTATTGTTTGATGCAGGACATAAAACACATCATTTTTTTATGTTTTTTAAAATTATAGGAAATGGCAATTAGATTAGAAATGTAATTATACAGATATATGCATGAAACCTGTCGTATCATTACCTCATGAAATGTCCATCAGCATCTCGAGTAGATATGACTGTTTCCAGGTCTTTATTTCTAATTTTCTTCTTCTGTGGTGCAGGGTGCTGATGGAGAACTCGGACCAAGGGGTCCACAGGGACATTTTGGAGCTAAAGGTGATGAAGGAACCAGAGGATTCCCCGGAGCCCCAGGACCCATCGGTCTGCAGGTACAAGCCCAACATAGACTCATTTCTGATTTCAGTGACAGATTTGTTGAAGTCTTTACCATCTCTCTGGAGCCACAGGTTTTGTGCAGAGACACTAAACCACTCTGTTTCTTTAACTTCTGTCCAACAGGGATTGCCAGGTCCACCAGGTGAGAAGGGAGAGACTGGAGATGTTGGACCTCTGGTGAGTTTCAGAAACACACAAATAAGTTAATTATCAGTTCAATGACTTTCTTTCTGACAATGAAATCTTAGATAATAATAAAACTGTGAGTTTCTTTGTGCTTCTAGGGTCCTCCAGGCCCTCCAGGACCCCGTGGCCCTGCTGGACCCAATGGTGCTGACGTACGTATCTTCAAAGTCTTTATTTGTAAAATCACACCTTTGACCCTCCATAAAATAATTAATTTACTTAAAGGTCGCTGTATAATTCTTATGTAACTACTTACTAAATGCTACAAATCTTGAAGTAAACTTTCTGAAGAAAAGTCTTATTCTTTGTGTTTATTTTTCAGGGTCCTCAAGGTCCTCCTGGTGGTTTGGGTAATCCTGGACCTCTCGGAGAGAAGGTGCAATGACTTCTGCTGCATTTTATCAGTGTTAAAACTAAATAAAAACTGAATTAATCTCTTTTCAGCTTTTACTGAGAACTAAAAGGTCAACCCTTTGTTCAACAGGGAGAACCTGGTGAGGCTGGTCCACCTGGAATTGTAGGAGAACCAGGAAAGAAGGTGAGTGACTGAACATCTGGTCCTGAGACCATGTGACATCAGGAGACTGATGTTAGTTAATAACAAATGTTGTCGGTAAAAAGGTTGTGCTTGTGTTGACAGGGACCTCGAGGAGAGCGTGGAGAAAAGGGAGAAGCTGGACAACCTGGAACCGCTGGACCTCCTGGAGGACGTGGACGACCTGGAGACGATGGACCTAAAGGAAACCCTGTATGTCACCAAAGACACAAAAACCCACTGATGCTCAGATCAGTGACTTCAGCTCTGCTCAGTTTTAATGACGCTACATTAGGTGATAATGTGACCTCTGCCCTCTGAGTGGTGTTTTGATTTTCATTTTTAGGGTCCCGTTGGTTTCCCTGGTGATCCTGGTCCCCCTGGTGAGGTTGGACCAAGAGTGAGTATCTTCTTTTAAGAATAGACAAGCATAAGGATAGGGGAAAAAATGTCATATGAGAATAGAATGCAATATTGATTAATATGTCCTCCTGTTATTTTCCTCATGCATTAAATTATCAATATCTTGGTCCAAAATATTGATATTTTTATTACAACAAGTGGACATGGAGGATGTAGTAAGTGTGTGTTTTAAAGAAGCATGAAGATAAGACCTTTGTATATTGTTTCATCTCAAATTTTACCTCAAAATACTGGACAATATTGTATTTATTCTTCTTGTATCATCAACACATTGGTGCCATATAGCAGTTTTAATCAAAACCAGTAGCTAATATGGTCATGTAGATTGTGTTGTGTTTGTGTGTAAAAGAGGCACTATTTGGCAACTCCAAATGAAATGACTGCACACAGATCACAGTCTTATTTTATCATGATATCATCGTGATTATGGCCAGTGTATCAAGATATCATAGTATCATATCGTACATTACTCTGTGTGGATAAACATCATCACTGGCTTCAGGGAACCTGTCATTTCAGTCAAACAAGCACAAAATATCTTCTTTTTTTTGCACTTTTGGAAAAGTGAAAGATAAGCTCCTCAACCTGTTCTGCTTCACCTTCAGGGACAAGATGGCGCCAAGGGAGAGAGAGGAGAGGATGGTGAACCTGGAGAATCTGTAAGTCAAAAGAATAAGGGCACAGACACAGAAACCAGTGTCGATAAATCCTCTGAATCTTCTCTGACTCCTGTGACTCTGGTTGCAGGGCTCTCCTGGACCCCCTGGTGAGAATGGACCCCCCGGCCCCCCTGGAAAGAGGGTAAGAACGCTAACTTCATCTGGTTAGCCCCTGGTGCCAAAAGGTCACCTCAGCATCATGAATTAACTTCTTTATCATGTGTCTGTTCTGCCTCTTTGCTTCATTTCACTGGCTAATAACTATATTGTACAGTGATGCACTTGATTTTTGTATTTGCTGCTTTCAACTGAAAAATTTCCCCACGGTGGGATCAATAAAGTCTATCTTATCTTGTCTTATCTTATCTTATCTTATCTTAAGACAGAAACTTTGGTGGTGTAACAGCAGTAACAGTAATGGCAGAGGAAACAGATGCTAAGAGTCTGCTAAGTGAATGAAAGCAATGATATAAAGCAGATAATACAAGTCAAAGATAATTCTACTAATTATCTGTTTTACCTTTGATAAATTGCATTCAAAGAATTAGAAAATGCTTTTTATTAATGCACTGTTGTATGTGTTTTCTTTAACAGGGTCCTGCTGGAACAAGAGGACCAGAGGGTCGTCAGGGAGAGAAGGGAACCAAGGTGAGACCAGAGCTTTAGCACATTTTCATTATTGTGTTTCTATAAATTTTTTATTGATTGAAACTCTTTGTGGCTCAGTAGATGGTGTTAAGGCAAGCAATTAAATATATCCACCGATACCTAAACTGATCTAAATACATCAGCAGATCCTTATCTTTATCTAACCATGCCTCATTCTGTTCTGTTGTTTTTCTTGTATTCATTCAATCTTAGGGAGACCCAGGCGCTGTCGGACCCCCAGGAAAGACTGGCCCCGTCGGTCCCCAGGGTCCACCAGGAAAACCAGGAACAGAAGGTCTCAGAGGACTCCCAGGATCAGTGGTCAGTAAGATTAACTTTTATGCCATATGTTTACAAAGCAAATTATTTAGCTGGCAATATGACTATAAATGTTTTGGTTGTGTTGCAATAGAGCATTTTAGTATGTAAATTTGGAGCTATATATGTGAGTGTGTGTATATTTGGAGCTTTACACACACTCTCTCACACACACAGATATATATATATTTTTTTTTTTAGGTTTTTTTTCTGCATTGATCACTTCTTTCCTGCTACGTTTTATTATACTTGCACGGACAGAGCAACTACAACACACAACAATTTCCCCTGACATTAATAAAGTGTTCTGATTCTGATTCTGAAATATGTTTGCTGTATGTCGTATTGGATGAACACAACCTGCTTAATGTGTTTCTTGCTGTGTTTCAGGGTGAGCAGGGATCTCCTGGACCAGCTGGACAGAAAGGACCCCCTGGACCTCTTGTAAGAAAACAGTACCTGTGTTCTCACATATCGAGTTCTTTTCACTTTCAGATTCATTAAATTCAGTAAAAATTAACATTAAGGTTGATTTGTTCAAAGTCCTACAATTCTCAATTTTTCATTTCCCATCCCTCAAACCTCTTCTCTTCTCTTCTCTTCTCTTCTCTTCTCTTCTCTTCTCTTCTCTTCTCTTCTCTTCTCTTCTCTTCTCTTCTCTTCTCTTCTCTTCTCTTCTCTTCTCTTCTCTTCTCTCCATCTTCCTTTTTCCTCGTCTTCCTCTCTTTGTCCACCTGCAGGGACCCACCGGTTTGCCCGGTCTTCGTGGAGATCCTGGTGCAAAGGGAGAGAAGGGACACCCCGGTCTCATCGGTCTCATTGGACCCCCCGGAGAGCAGGGAGAGAAGGGAGACCGTGGTCTGCCTGGGCCTCACGGAACCTCTGGACCCAAGGGAGAGAATGTCAGTCTGAAGGAGAGGGATCGTTCATTAAGTGCATTTATTTCAAATATAAGACGTGACTATGCTCATGTTTTTTGCATGTTTTTAACAGGGAATGCCTGGAGGCACCGGGCCCATTGGTCCAGCTGGTCCTCCTGGTCTGCCTGTGAGTTTCTTAACTACTTTATCACATTTTTTAATAAATGCAAGAGATAAAATAATAGGGATGGTAGTGGTAGAAGACATATTCAGAGCTTTTACTCAAGTGTTAAAGTTTTATCATCATAATGCACTGCTACATTAGCGAGTATGTTGCATTTTCCTGCTGTACATGTTTAACCCAACAGCTATTTTTATGCTGACATCCCAAAGCATTTTACTGTATTTAAGTTATCGATCATATAGATATTGATAAAAAGTCAGAGTAAATTTGAAGGTTTTTATATCGAAACAGAGAAAACTGAAGGAAAAGTGACTTTTTCAGCAAAATATGTCATTACCTGAACATAAAAACAATCATCTACACCCACTGTCATTTATCAAACCAAATGGGTTTTACTGGTGAATCAGTGTTGCAGAAGACAACGGTGTTTTTACGTTCCCTCTGGTGCTTCTGAACATCAAAATAGGTCATATCTGATGTTGAAGAAAAGATGAGGATAAGTGGATCAACAGTTATTTAACATTTTAGATCAGTAAATGCTGTTGGTCATCAGTGGTTTTTAGGTCCAAGTAAGGGTTAAAGTTGAGCTGATTTGATTGAGTTTATAAACTGTTGGTAGTTAAATCAATAGCTATTCGTCATATCCTATAAGATCATCATATGTCTTTAGTGTTGCTGTATTCTGAGAACCACCTACAGGCCTGTTTCCAACAAGTCATTTCATCACAAACGTTAAAAACTAACACATCTGGAGACACCTGGTTTTCACAGGAAAGAGAAAAATTGTTATCTGGGAAGTAACTAAAGCTTTCAGACAAATATACTGGAGTAAAAAGTACAATATTTCTCTCTGAGATGTAGCGGTGCAGAAGTAAAAAGCCGCATAAGAATTAAATACTCAGGTAATGTATGAGTAACTTTTACTTTTATTGTGATTAAACTAACATGTTATGTCTTCACAGGGTCCTCAAGGTATCAAGGGAGCTAAAGGTGCTACTGTGAGTAAACCTTCAGAGTGTTTTTCCTTCAGTCATTCTTAAAAAATGCCCTTTCTTTGTTCAGACTCTTCTTAAATCATCTCACTGCTGTGTTTAGGGAGGAGCTGGTCCAAAGGGAGAGAAAGGTGTTCAAGGACCCCCTGGACCTCCTGTAAGTCTCCCATGTGTCTCTGTGAATGCTTCAGGACTGCTAGTTGATTGTGAGTGTACTGATTTGGATGTGAACCTGCTCCTCAGGGCCCACCAGGTGAGGTCATCCAGCCCCTGCCCATCCAGAGGAGTCCCAAGTCCAAGCGCTCCATCGACGCCAGCCAGCTGCTCCCCGAATCCGACCCCGACATGCCTGCTTCTGACGCCACTGGCACTGAGTTCCTGATGGGCAGTGAGGGCATGGAGGAGATCTTCGGCTCTCTAAACTCACTTCGACAGGAGATCGAGACCATGCGTTTCCCACTGGGCACACAGGACAGCCCCGCCCGCACCTGCCAAGACCTGCACCTCAGCCAGCCAGAGCTCAAAGACGGTAAGAACACAGCACATGCACTGCATCAGCTGTAATATCTGACAGAACAGCGTAGAACATGAACAGAACAGAACCGAATAGAATAGAATAGAATAGAATAGAATAGAATAGAATAGAATAGAATAGAATAGAATAGAATAGAATAGAATAGTTAGTAATTTCAGTCATTTGTGCTAGTATCAGTAATATAGTAAAATAAAATAGTTTAAAAAATAAATAACTCTAAGTACTGTCAGGTATATAAAATATATACATCAATGGGTTATTGTACTCGGGACACCAGATTAATGTACATGAGGATCAAACAAAAGTTGTTTCTTTATCTTTATTGCATAAATTTTCTGATGTTTTATACCAGGCTTCATTCAACACATGTCCGATGTTTCTATTTGTTTGTGTGGCTTCTTGTCATGGGGTCAGAGGTCACACTCAATAATGACTTTAACCTTTACAACACATTTACTTCAGTTTTTTGTGTTTTTTAAGGCTGTGCACATATTTCCTGTATTTTCTTGTTGTACGTGAAGACAGAAAAAAAAGAAATAAATATGATGCTCATTTCAACACTGTGAAAACAACAGATAAAGGTGGAATAAGACTTTTGCACAGAACTGTAGGTTTATATTCTTATGCTGTAAAACTGCTCTTAGTGTATGTGTAAAACTCCCCTGATGCCAACTTGTGTAGTTTTCTTTCTGTTAAAATGTGAATTGAAATCAGAAAAAGATCATTTATGTACCAGTATTGAAACCCAGATATCAGCATCGAAAATATCTTGACGATATCCAGTCCTGACCTGAGTGTAAAGATAATTCTCATTACAAGTTTTCTGATGATATGGTGTGAAAGACACTGTAGGACTGTAACGTACAACGCTTCCATTTATTTTCAGTGTCCCTTTATTTTGCATGTCTCTGTCTCCCCCTGCAGGAGAGTACTGGATCGACCCCAACCAGGGCTGCTCCAGAGACTCCTTCAAGGTCTTCTGTAACTTCACCAACGGAGCAGAGACATGTCTGTATCCCAGCAAGGGCATCGAAACGGTCAGTCCCATCACCAAAACAACCCTAACATCATGTGAAGTGTTATCTTCTGTACATTAACAAGTGGAAAGGTGTGGAACAAAACATACGGTTAGTGACAGGAGTGTTAAAAACAAGTATCACATTAGTTAAAAAAAATAAAAAAATTAGTGTCTTCCTTTGTCCTTGTGCTTTGCATAATCCTGCATGTTGGAGGGAATAAAAGTAAAGAGATCCTGGAATAATAGAATTGTTTGACACTAGTATTTCTTTATTGTGCCAAACTGAAGTCATTCTGTTAAACCTGTACAATCACTTCCCCCAATGTGTCCTCATGCAGTCGCTTCCAATAATGTGCAATAACTCTTTTAATGTGAATTATGTGCAATAAGTTATGCAACAATCCACTGCAGTTTGTGCAAAATACTCTGTTCTTGCAATAACAATGCAATATTTATTAAAATATAAATTAACTATTTTTATAGACTTTCATAGACATACACACTGTTAATATTGTGTCTATTCATATTTTATGTCTATTTTTATTTTATTCTACTTTTAGTTCTATTCTTATTGTACTTTTGGGAAAATTTATATTCTATTTTACATTTTAGTTTTGTAATTTTCTATTCACTCTTTTCTTTCTTTCTGACGCATTGGTTATGTTATTCATATAGTTGCACTGACTGGAGAAGCACTACTAATTTTATTGCACACATAATGATAATAAAGGCTATTCTATTCTATTCTATTCTATTCTATTCTATTCTATATAAATGTAATATCTCATGTGTATGATTCTGATGGCAGGTGAAGATGAGCTCATGGGACAAAGAGACTCCAGGATCCTGGTACAGTCGGTTTGCCACCGGCAGCAAGGTAAGCCCCTGAACACCCCATACCCCCCCCACCCCCCAGACCTCTGTCCGTCACTGTCACCTCATTCACCATGTTCCCTGTTTCCTACCCTGCCTACCATCTCCTCCTCTGCCTCCCAGTTCTCCTACGTGGACTCTAACGGTGCGCCCGTGGGCGTCGTCCAACTGGGCTTCCTACGTCTGTTGAGCGTCCAGGCCCGGCAGAACCTCACCTACCACTGCCACCGGTCAGTGGCCTGGGCCAACCGAAATGAGAAGAACAACCACGGCAGGGCGCTGCACTTCCAGGGTGCCAACGAGGAGGAGCTGAGCTACGAGACCAACCCTTACATTAAAGCCCTGGTCGACGGCTGCTCTGTGAGTTTACACACATGTAGTCACACTCTGCATCTTCAACTGTATGTCAGTGTTTACAGTTTATCTTCTATTCACACAGATTTAAAAAAAATAAAAAATAAAATCTGTCATTACACATCATGTTCAACTGTGTTATAGTATAGGCTAAGTCTAAAAGCCCAGTGTTGTTTTATCAGCTATAGTAAAAGACTCATGGGCCTTTTCACATTCAAAAGTCTGAACCAAGGTTTATGTTTTTAATACATTGTGTGTGTGTGTTTGATTCATTTAGTTGTAATTTCATATCATAAATTTGTGAACACATTCATTGGTTTCAATCTTTTACAAACTATCCTCTCACAATAAAATGTGAATAACTTGATTAAATATGAACCTGAAATTTCTAAAGAAAATTTAGATAAATTTTAGCAGTATTCTGCATGATACTAAATGTTTTGTGCATTTGTAGATCCACCGTGATCTGTAAGTTGTGTTAATGAGAAGCCAAGATATAATATTGTTGAAATTCCACTTATTTTTCTTCAGATCCCTGCAAAAAATGATTTGTAAGAAAGTGAAAAAAGCCTTATTTCTAGAACATTTGTCTTATTTTTCATCTAAATAGAGATAAAAGCTTGCCAAGAAATTTTTACATAAAAAATATTATTTTAAAAAAATATATCTAACTTTTTCTTAATAAGATTTTCCAGCTAATATCAAAGTGATTTTTTTTCTTGTACTAAGCACTGTTTGCTAAATTTCTAGCATTTTTTGTCTAATTTTAAGGCACATTATGGTTTTTTAGATGATAGACTTTATTGTTTGTTTTTTGCTTAACATAAGCCAATTTGACCAGATTTAGGAATTTTAGGCTTATTTCTAGCTGGGCATTTTTTGCAGTATTGTACACTGAAAAAAATCTAAATCTTACCAAGTGCATTTTGCTCATTTCCAGTCAAAATATCTCATCACACTTAAAATAAGACATAATCACCTAAAGAGAAACTTTTCAGTGAGATATAAGAACTTATTTGTAGACAATAGATTTTGAAAATCTTATTTCAAGAAATCTTACCAAGATAGTTTTCACTTATTCCATTGGCAGATTTTTTTCACTTCAATTAAGAAAAAAAAATCTTGAATTAAGCAAAAAAAAAAAAAAAAAGCTTACTCTTACTCTTTAGGTGATTATGTCATATTTTAAGTGAGATGAGATATTTTGAGTGGAAATGATTTGGATTTTTTTTTCAGTGTACATGGTTGCTCAGGTAATTTGACGTTCTTCAAACTAAAACAAAGAGAAAATTTTGGATTATTATTTATAGGTTTTAATGCCCATTATTTCACTGGTTTGGTCCACTTGAGATCATATTGGGTTGTATGTGTCCCCTGACCTAAAATTAGTCTGACACCCCTGACATAGAGCTTAAACATGTCAACATTACTTCCCAGTTGTGTTTTTTTTGTGTGTAACTCATGTTTGTGTTGGTCTCTGTGTCTCCGCAGTATCGTAAGGGCTTTGACAGGACTGTCCTGGAGATCAACACGCCACAGGTGGAGCATCTTCCTCTGCTGGATATCAAGGTGTCAGACTTTGGGGAGAGCAACCAGCAGTTTGGTTTTGAAGTGGGACCTGTCTGTTTCCAAGGCTAAAAACACAACACAATACACAGACACACTATGCAGAGAACAACACATGCAAACACTCACACGCACACATATGCACTTAGAGACACACTTATATGTAATAAACACACAAGCCCAATCATTTGTAAATTAACTTGTAAATGATATTAAAAAGACACACACACATACCCGCACACACACTTCCACACATGCAGATGGTGTTGTGAGACAAACACGCACTCACACTCACGTACGTGCCTGGGGAAAGCAACATCCCCCCCCGACAAATAACGGACGTTGAAAAAAGTAAAGAGGAGAGAAATTCAGAAGAACCTGCAGAGAGGAGAGCATCGACTGGGCGAACAACCGCGAGAAAAGGAAGTCAGAACCAGGAGAGGGTGTTCTTCCGAATGAAACAGTGTTTTTCTTTAACCAGCGAAAAGCGTCGGCCTAAGAAAGAGAGCCGGCAACTTGAGGCCTGAAGCCCCCGTCTCAGATCCCCCTCTCACCCTCATCTCCTCCCCGCTGTCTCTGTTTTTTCCACTCACTCACCTGCTCTACCTCCCCCCCTCCTCATGAAAAAAAAACCATCTCATTCTGACATGATTCACTCTCCTTTATCCCCGAGTTTACACTGCACGCAACATGGACGGTCACTCCAGTTGACAAGAGGTGCAGACGCTCCCATGTAGTCGTCTGCATCCGTATTGTTTTCGGCTCTGCGATAAAAACAAAGCCGAGAAATGTTTACATCTTTTGTCATTTAGAGTCTGTTCATTAAATCGGGACGCTGCAAACACTCATATCTGATGTGAAGTTAATGATCAACGGTCACGACGTCCATCTTGTAACAGCAGATTTGCACGTTGTCCTGCTTTGTAAGAAATGAATGACCCTCCAGTGACTTGTCGGTCGTGTTGCTCACATTGTAAACACAGAGTAACCCTTTAGCTCCTGTTATTTTTTTCCCCCTAAAGGAACCAAAGAATTAAAGCCACCAGTTTACACCCAGAGTACCACAGGGGAAGGCCAGATATTACAGCTGAGTCCTGCTTTAGAGATTGATTTTTTTTGTTTGTTTGTTTTGTTTAAGTTTTCTACTATTTGTCATATTGCCTTCATGACCACGGTGCAGTTAAATAAACCATTAAAAGCTGTGATTCACAGATGAAACTGATGATGAAAACCTCTCTGGTGTTGTGCTGGAGTCCGGTGTGAAGCAGCCTCGACAGCCGCAGAAACCCTGACCTGTTCATTTGTTAACATCGGACCAAACCTGCTGTGTAAATATCTCCACCGGTGAATCCAAAAGCCATTCTTTTTGTGAACTACGCTGAACCAGATGCTGTTGTGCTGCATGATTCTAGTACCTGAAGGGGCTGATCCTTGTAAATCACAATGCCACGCACCAGTCCAGTATTTGCTAGTCACTTTCTGGGTGTTTGAATCGTTTTTTTTTTTTTTCCATCCATAAACTATTTTTTAAGTTCTCATCCAAGCACAGAACATCATCAGGGTTTAAATATGTATATGCGTTCCTCCTTTTCTTTGCAGCAGTGAATAAAATGCATGCTTTATTGAAAGAAACTGTGTGGCAAGGTGCTAATTATACCAAAGCATAAAGGTTTTAAATCCTCCATCTGATTTTCTTTTAGTCTCTTTTACAATTTTCATGAAGCTTTTCTTTTCTTTTTTTTTTTTTTACTGGGGGAAAATGTGCATTACATTCCATTTGTACAGAAATAGTGATATTCTATTGTATTTATTTAAAACAAACAGGGTGCTTTGAGATTAAAAAACAACTACCACCAAATATTCCAGTCAAATGTGGTATATGTCATTTGTATTTATTTCCTGTAGCCGTCACTTGAAAGTAAAGTGAAACAGGTGATGAAGGTGTTCAACTCACTTCCAGCCTGAGTTTATGGTGCTTCTGTTCACGCCCTGTCCAATCTCCTTTTGTACAACCAAAGAATCTGTGGCCATATTTTATTGTAATATCCCTTTTTTTAGTGTTTTCATCAACTGTACTGTGCTGTTAAATTTTGCTTCCACTGTAACAATTAAATGGTGACTCTCCAGTTCTGTCACTTTTTTTGTTTGACTTGTAGTGTTTTGGTTTTAAGCTCAGTTTTTTGTTTTTTTATGTTTTTTTTTTTTTTTGTTTCACTGGGCTGGAAAATTTACCAGACACAGAATGATCATCCAGCTTCACTGATTCTTTTATTACCCAAATTCTTAGACCATAGCGGGCAGGAGAGAGTCTGTGAGAGGGAGAAGAAAACTGTCAAGCCACCGATTAAAATAAGATTTAATGTCACGTGGCGACGGGGTGATATCACATACAACATCGTGATTTAATTGTTTATTTCTTTTTGTCTTTCTTTTTTTTTTTTTTTTTTAAATATCGCAGGGAAACGGGGCTGGATGGCCAAAACCTAAAAATAAAAAAATCTGCTCTTGACTTTCTCCAGAGAGAATGACCGACCTCAACTATTTGTTTGTTTTTCTTGTGTTGAAGACGAACATTTCGACATAAAAAATATGGTGCTGAAAAAAGAAAAAAGTATTATTTTATAATGTGTGTAAGTAATTTTTTTAAAATTCGTGTTTCTGTAATATATAATCTTTTTAAAAAGAGCTGCTTGCCTCTTGTTTTTCTTTTCACCAGCAGCGAACTGGAAATGTCACAAAGGGGCGCTGTTTACCATGTGTACATCTAGATAAAAGAAGAAGATGAACAGTTTCTTGATTCATTTGATGACCTAAATGTCTAAATTTATAATCTATGGAAAATAGGTTATACATTTAGACATCAATCTATCTTAAAGAGAGCATCGTTTGTGTTTTATTATCCAGTTATTAACATGCATTTTATGAAAATTTTTTTAAATTAATTTTAAAACAGCTATATGGCCACCAGAGGGTTACAGTAAATATTTCTGATGAATTATATCCATTCATTCATGATTTCTCTTATTTATTTTATATTTTTCCAAGAAGGTCCTATTGAGATATCCTCCAGGGACTGCTTGTCGAAATGGCAGCAACAGTTTCACAAATTAAAAATATCAAAAAGACGGTAGAAGATGAGTGAAAAGAAGAAAAAGGCAAGAGGACACTGATTATTGTAGCTATTTGCATATCAGCAGAGGTATTATATACGATGACAAAAATTACACAAGATACAGGTTTCACTTGTTTTGTCTGAGTAAATTAAGCAGCATCCACTCAACTTATTTTATTATTTTTTAGTGAAAAAAAAACAATACAAACCTGATGCAATTCTCATTTTGGTCATGAATCTGAATCTGACATGACCCGCTGAATTACTACTACTACTACTTCTATTGATAATAATAATAATAATAATAATAATAATAATAATAATAATAATAATAATAATATTAATATTAATAATAATAATAATAGTAATAATCAAATACTCACGTAGCAGATGAGAGCAGAGAACCTGAATATCCCAGTGAGATAAGACCCTGGATCCTTGCATTTTTTTTTTTACCAGCTGGTGTCCAAACAAAAGGCCCAAATCTTTATAGGTTTTAACAGGACCTGAATCCAGAATCTGAAAAGGTGGGTTCGATTCCCAGAGGTGTCAGGAAAGAAGAAGGCTTAACAGAGGATTTTACACACAAAAGGCAGTTTTGTACAGTACAGATTTATAAAAACATAATCATCTGTAAACATTAACAGTACAGTCACTTAAACAACAGGATCTGGTCTTTATCATTTTGACGGACGGCTGATTCAGCCAATGAAAAGCCCACCCGACAGAATAAGACACATGTTAGATGTTTAATATGCGTTTCTCTGATTGATCACTGGGTTTTTGTTTGTTTTTTTACCTGGTGCTTCTATGCTGGCTTGTGTGATGCACCTGGAGTCTGAAGCGCACAGACATCTGCGACCTCTGGAGGCAGCGAAACGTAAACACAAGGAAACTGTTACAGCTGCAATGTAAGTAATTGAGAAGGGCGTCCTCTGGTGGAGAATTGACAAACTACATGTAGCCTCAAAATTAAATGAACTTAAAAGTGACTGAACTTAAGACTTTAACATAATTCAAATAACCACTGGATGCACCATGGGTTTGTGGTTTATGCAGTCAAAAACACAATGTCCATACCATAGATGTATTTCAAATGGTTTATTTTAAGGATTTTTGCAGGAAAACAACAACCAGAGCCTTTTGTGCTGTCTCTCCTGCTCATCCTGTCTGTCTGTCTGTCTGCCTGTCTGTCTGACTGACTGATTATCTGATTGTCTGTGAATGACGGAAAAAAAAAAACATAATCAAACAAAAAATAAACAATTAGCAAAAAATAAATAAATAAATAAATAAATAAATAAATTAGTAAACAAAAAAGTAAATAGACAAATAGCTCCTACACTACAGTAATCATGAATTAAAGCTTTTCTCCAAGTTTTCTCTGAATATGAAAGAAAAGATCACAAGACGGATGTACTTTATGTCTGTCACAAAATAAAGCTGAAACTACAGTTTGTGTTTCAGTGTCCATCTGTTCTCTCTCAATATTTAATCCGACAGCAGACAAACTGCCTGTCCCACATTTGTCGTTTATAATAACCACCAGTAGATGGCAGCACCGCGCCGACTACCGTCTGGTGAAGCTAACACAAGAGGAAGACTTCATTATGCGCAGGCGCAATGACTCGCCAACAACAACAACAACAACAGTGTTAGCCAACTGCACAGAAGCTACAAGCGAACCGCGAAAAGTTTGAATGAACATTTCCAGAGCAGAGGTAGCCCATGTTTGAACCTGCACATACGCATACTTTTCATGTGAATAATGAGTGTTAAAAGAGAAAAGCTACAGTTAGTCCCATTTAGTCCAAACAGTGTCTGTGTGTTCAGCTCACCGCGGGTGCAGATGCTAAAGTGGCTAAAGCTAAGACCTGGTCTATTATATTAAAATATTAAACTAATCATACTAGAGGGGTTTCTGTCCAATACTATGGGTCTGTGTTGCTGTGGGTTCTTTACAAACATAATATTGCTCCTCCTTTTCATATAAATGGTCTTTTGTGTCTCCTGAATGTTTCCATTTGTCTGTAATGTGTCAGTTTGTGTTTCCAACCACATCAGTTTTGTGGAGTCAGATCATGTAACTGGAAGTGAAACAGGCCTTTTGATACATGTACAAAGTTAGAGATGGAGCTTCCATGATGATATTGTGTCCATATGTACGCTGTAAATACAGTAACCTCTGACTGAATCCCATTTGTTTCATTTTTCTACTCATCTCTAAACTGACTACTGTAACCCTCCTCTGTGTGTGTGTGTGTGTGTGTGTGTGTGTGTGTGTGTGTGTGTGTGTGTGTGTGTGTGTGTGTTTCTTCTCCAGATGTAGTCAGTGAATGCAGCACCATACGGACGGTAACGGAGCTGAGCAGCAGTGGCCTGAGCACCTCATGGACAATTAAAGGAATGACATTTCCACTGTCATAATAGCTGGTATGTGTTCAGTAAATCCATCTGCTCTGCTCAGTATCATCTGTATCATCACACTGATGTTCTGTGTGGGATGTTTCCATCCTCAGTACAGTGTGCTGTTATTTTTGCCACTTGTACTTTTGCTGCCTCAGTGGATGAGATCATGGAAATGGAGGAGCATCATACAGACCTGATAACACCACCTTCTCAGTGCTGACACTACTAGGTGACATATTTTATCTTTATTTCATTGTGCTTTGTGTTAAATGCAGATCTTGGTTTTTGGGAAAATGTTTTAAAGAGAAATTGACAGAAAGTTTAGTAATGTGAATCGCTTTGGGGTAGGCTGAATTAGTTGATATTGTTCTTTTTATGGACTTTGCATTGAATTGATGGTCTTTATCATTGCATATGTTCTCTGCAGGATGTTAAAGTAATGTCAGCAATTTATTTGTCACACTTGTAGATTTCCTGCCTCAGCGGATGAAATCCTGGAAATAGAGAACCATCATTCAGAGCTGCCGAAGCTGCCGGGTGAGATATTTCATTTTTATCACTGAAAAGCTTCTTTGAGGTCAGTGAATACTCCAACTATGTGGTGTTTTTGATCTATTCAACTGGTGATTTCTTCAAATTTAATCTTTTAAGGTCAGTGAAGTTGCTCTGTTTGGTCTGAATCCATATTAACTTTCAGTGAGGAGCTCGTGTTTATGAATTTGTCCAACTGTTTACTGAGCAGTTTTTCTAGAATTTTGGAGCATTGAGGTAGTTTGTGAAATGGTTGTTATTCACAGATTCATAAAGAGGTATCAATTTTGCAAATTTGATTTGGTTTTTAGTTTAGACAGTCTTGGTTGACTGTTGGTTTGCAGAAATATGCATTCCTGATGTATGGGTTAAATTGAATTAAAACTGTTTTGTTTAAGAAGAGTTTGAGGTTTTCTACAGTCTGGTTGTGAGCGTTAATACTTCAGAAAAAAAGGCTGACTGAATTTGTCATGTAAAAGCCCAGTTTGTTCAAGGGATGAGATCCAGATCCTGTCATGTTTTTATCAGCTGGTTTATTTGTGTTCTTGTGAAGGTTCACGTTAGGGCTGCACGATTAATCGATTTTAAATCGAAATCGGATTTTTTAATTAGGACAATTTTTAAAAAAGGGAAAACGTAAAATCTATTTCATCTCTCTCATGCCTCCGGGCCGCGCGCCTCCGCGTGCCCGCGGGCTACCGTAGGCTCTTCCTGTGACAGCGGTCTGTCACAGAAGTCTGTGTAATGACCGGATGTTAAATCTGTTCATGAACCCGCAGTACTTATAGCAATATAAGCCGTGGCTTCACGCACGGATCCCGCAATTGAAATATAACTGCAAGCGGATCACTCATCTTCCGTTGTCCCGGATCCGTACCGTACTGTCTTCTTCCGAACCGGGTCTGGGTCTCGGGGTCATCAGCCTCAGCAGAGGAGCCCACACAGCCCTGTGCCCACACACATGCACCAGCTCCAGGATAGAATCCCTCCAGTGTGTCCTGGGTCGGTCTGTTCCACGCACGGATCCCCCAGTTTAAATAGAACCGCATGGGGAACACTCATATTAACCTGGTCCACGCACACACGACTGATGCCTGTCACTGACTGACACTGGTATCACTGCTGTGGGCCAGATACCCAGAAAAGAAAGAAAAAAAAACTTTTTTTTTTTTTTTTTTTTTTAAATAATTAATTTAGTCCTCTTATTTGCTAAATTTTTCATTCACAAATGTAAGTTCTGTAACACAAAACCAAATATTATTTATGTTTTGTAAGATGTTGAAATTTATTTAAAGCTGTTAGATAAATGTGGAAACAAAAAGGTTGTAACAACTATCAGTATTTGCTCTGATTTGGACATTTTCTTATAGTGTATTCCCCCTGACAAACTTATGTTATTTTCTTGTTGTATACATTGTTTGTGTACTCTACTTCATTTCAAAGATTTAATGAAGAGAAAAAACAAAACAAAACTGTAGGTTCATCACGTGATCCCATCACAGCTTTGAGGTCAGAGCAGTGGCTTGCATTGTGGGCTGCTCACGAAAACGACATGCTGACTGCTGTTGCCTTTTCTAGTTATACCCAAAAATCAAAATCGAAAATCGAGTTTTTAGAGGAAAAAATCGGGATTTTTTTTTTTGCCAAAATCGTGCAGCCCTAGTTCACGTCCTCTGTGGTCTTGTTGAAGCTGTCAGACAGGGGTTCTTAGAGCCATGGTGCTTGGTAGTGGTAGTGGTTTCATCCTTGGCTCTTCCACAGCCACTACCGTTGGCAGGTTAAGGGTTGGAGACTTGTGAGGGCCGAGTATCGAAGGCAGGTAGTGAGGGAGGGGTGGACGGGGCCTGGACCCCTCTGAGCCCCCACACATCTGTCAGGGAGGGGTTATGGAGCAGGAGATGATGAGCAGCTGCTGTTTTACACCAATGACTGATGAAGTGTTGCTCAGTTGAACATGTGCATCTACTTCTCACTCCATCTATTTGTCGACAGTGTTGTAGTTGAATTTTAGTTCTTGCTCCTTGGTGACACCCCCACCCCCTTTGTATTTGTAATGTGTTTGTATGTGACGTTATATTAAATATTGTTTGTCCTTGTAACATTGAGTATCCATTGCTGTTTAAGTCTGTTGCTTTACTTATTCAAACTACTGTTTTGTGTTGTACTATGTTAACCCTTTAAGCGCCAAAGTGTCAATATTGCGACAAGTAACATAACTGAATGAAACAGACAGCTTTTTAAAATCTTGATATCAAAATTGAATATTAAAAAACAAAACTCTGGCACCTAAAGGGTTACATATTGCAGTATCAGTCATGCTATTGTTGTGTTTCTACTTTGTATTGTACCTTATGTTTACTTTGTTTACTGTTTTGTCTTGTGTTTCTTCCAGGTTTTCGATGGTGGCCCTTCTTTGATTCAAGTCATGTTATTTCTTGCTCCATGTGGGTAAGAAATAACATTTCTTGGGTCTGGAGGTGAGGGGAGTTAAATACCCACCCTCTCAGTGATGGGAGGATGCATCACCCACTGTTTCTTTCAATAAAATGTTATGTAAGAACCCCTACTCCTCTTCCATCCTTATTTGCTGAGCCTTGGATTTGTACTTCCGACCAGCCTCACACCACTCATTTGTCTTCACACCACTGGCCTTTCCACTGAGCTATCTGTGAGCTACAAATAATGGGCTAGAACTTGTATTTATTCTGTTTGTTTTTGAACCAGAACACAGAAAAGCTGTTCATGTGGGTCGTGAACCATCAACCTCTGGGCTTGGAGTGTGAGTTTTGTCTCTGTTCTAGACCACTGAGCTACCTGTCAGTCCATAATGGTTTGGTGGAAGTTGTATTTATTCTGTTTGTTTTTGAGGCAAAGCACAGAAAAGCAGTTCATGTGGGTTGTGAACCATCAACCTCTGGGCTTGGAGTGTGAGTTTTGTCTCTGTTCTAGACCACTGAGCTACCTATCAGTCTATGACAGTTTGGTGGAAGTTGTATTTATTGTTTCTTTCTGTCCTTCTTTTCAATTTGGTAAAAACACTCACTGGAGTAGGATTTGATCCACCAACCTCAGATTGATGTGACTGTGACATGTGTTCTGTAGTGAAACCACTGAGCTACATGTCAGACACTAGTGTGCTGTACATGTTGACAAGTGTAAAATATGTGTGAACCGACCCCTTGACTAATGAGTCCAGACTCTGGTCCATCTCCAACCAAGAGGGAGGCTCTAGTTCCATCCACCCATAACTGTCATCCATTGAAGAAGCCGACTCTTACCACCTTAACTGTAACTGTTATTAGACCCATTCCATGTGATCGTGGTTATTAGTCTGGCTCAGTTTCATTGATGAACACTGATGTTCACAGTACTGTCTCAAGTCGGATAAATTACCTGCATATATTTATTCAGTCTGTGTCACTGCCAAAGGTTTTCTATAAATAAAGTCCATCCATGTGTCCTCCATCTTCTCAGACATTTCAACATGAGATAATTTAGAGTTAACAGCTTTTTTTTTTTTTTTTTGGCTTAAGTTTTCATTGAATTCAAAAACTAATTTTGACTTGGTAAAACAATCTCCTTTAAGACATAAGTGAACCATAACATGTAAGAAAAATTTTGCAGTGAGTAAAAATAAAATTCTCCATGTATGAGTTTTACAAGTGAACACTGCCCCCCGGTGGTCATAATGTGTAAGTACATGCTTTGATGCTGACTTACTTTGAAATTCTTAACTTGGTATCTCTAAATAACTTGAGCAGCATCCACTGACCTTATTTTATTATTTTATAGTGAAAAACACAAATGCAAACCTGTTGTGATTCTCACTGTATTCATGAATCTGACATGAACCACTGAACTAACGCCTGCAGGTAAAAAGACTGAGGCTCATGGAGCTGGTCTTAAAATCATAATGATAAAAGATAAGATATTAACCCTTTCATGCATAGTGGTCACTACAGTGGACAGCTATTCTACAGCTGTTTAGTTGCATATCAGCCAAGACAGTGGACACTTACGTACCATCCCATACTCTGCAATTCACACTATTACAGTAACTTTGCTGTTCTTGATAAACCTGATCTGCAGTAACATGTTTGACTGTAAATCAATTGCTTGTCATTATTATTAAACAGTTTGGGTTTTTTTTTTTTTTTTTTTAGATAAAGGTTTTTTTGCATATTATCTCCATGAAGTGAGTAATGACTAGTATTAGAGTACATTAAAATGTGAGAAAACATCAGATTAGCTGCATTAAATGTGTTATTTCATAGTTTTCACATGATCTATCAGTAAATACATGCTTCTTTGCTTCAAAAATTAAATCCATGGTGTCAAACTGAGCGGACATTTTTTGAACTCCATGAAAAATAGATTCATAACAAAATTTTCAATCACATTTTTTTTTCATGCCTAAAGAGGAATAAAAACACTCAAGAAAATACATTTTGATCAAGGTTCTCATAATTCGTGCATGAAAGGGTTAAATACTACTTCAACGAGTACTACTACTACTAATAATGCTTAAATACTCAATTAACAGACAAGAGCAGAGAACCTGAACATCTCAGTGAGATAAGCTCCTGGATCCTTGCAGTGTTTTACCAGCCTGTGTCCAAACAAAAGACCCAAATCTATCTGAAAACAGGTTTTAACAGGACCTGAATCCACAATCTGGACAGGTGGATTTGATTCCCAGATGTGTCAGGAAAGAAGAGAAGCTGTGACTACAGTACAGGATTTTATTGAACACAAAAGGCAGTTTTGTACAATTCAAATGTACAGATTTATAAAACATAATCATCTGTGAACATTAACTGTACAGTCTCCTAAACAGCAGGATCTTCATCATTTTGACGGACGGCTGATTCAGCCAATGAAAAGCCCACCTGACAGAATAAGACACGTTGGACGTTTAATGTGCATTTCTCTGACCAATCACTGAGTTTGTGTTGTTTTTTTTTTACCTGTCACTTCGAGGCTGGCTCCTGTGATGTACCTGGAGTCATCTGAGGCTAGAAACGCACAGACATCTGCGACCTCTGGAGGCAGCAAAACACAAACACAAACTGTTACAGCTGTAGACGATACAAAGAGACTAAAGGTGTTGCATTCACTGACCTGCAGGTTCACCCATTCTGCCCAGAGGCACTAAGGACATCATCTGAAACACACGAGTCAACATCACTAGAAGAAAAACAAAAACATAGGACAGAGAACGAGATCTGCAGCCGATTTATGCAGCTCAGATTTTTTACACAAAAAACCTCTGCAGAAACTTAGTATAAATTATCTTTAAGCCCATTTTTAACTGTTTCAATACATATAGTTACTCAAGATAAAGTATGGTGTACCTTGTTAATAACCTTCTCTGGTACTTTATCTGTCATTGGAGTCGATATGAAGCCAGGAAGCACACAGTTACAGCGAATCCCAAACCTGTAAACACAGGGATAATTATCTTAATATTTTTATTTCATTCACATTTAACCTCCTCCGTCTGGAAGGGAGGTTGTGTATTTGTTACCATATAGTTGCCTATAACATGATTATGTAAAAACTATCAGACCAGTTTTCATGAGACTTGGTAGAATAACAGCCCAAAGAACATGGAAGAGCCTGTTAAAACGTCTATAACAGATGTACTTTCTAATAGTGTAAATGACATGGTTTGAGAATGTGTTCTGAAGTGAACCCCTCTAGTTTTTATAAGTTTCATGTAATTCCATTAACATTAACAGTATTAAATACTGAGTCAATTTAAGGGATTTCTAAAGCTTTTTCAGAGCAATGAACGTAACTCTTGACACAACACCCTTGTCTGTCAGTGTCTTCTGTGTAATTTTTGGACTTTGCTAACTCCTTCCACGGGTCAGACCAAACACGCTGAGGGCCAGTTTTGGCCCACAGGCCGTATGTTTGACACCCCTGCCCTAAAGCCTCTGCGTACCTGCTGAGCTCTTTAGCTGCACTTCTGGTTAAACCCTCCACTCCAGCTTTAGAGGCGGCATAATTGGCCTGCCCAATGTTCCCCACCTACAAAATGAACCAGAAGATGAAGTAGAGGTTAGTGTTTTTCATTCAACAGCAGGTTTTTAAATCCATCAGATATTTTTAACAAATACTCATGTTTGTGTCTTTCATACCATCTGTCATATTTAGTCCTTATTACCCCACCCCCCCAAAGGGGAGGCACAGGGTATTGTTTTTGGTCAGGTTTGTTTGTTTGTTTGTTTGTTTGTTTGTTTGTTTGTTAACACTTCAGCAGCAAAACTATTGGTTGAATTCAGGCCAAATTTGGTATGTAGATCACCAGTGACCCAGAATAGATCTCATTTCATTTTGGGAACAGTAGGTCAAACTTCAAATTTTTTATGATTATGAATTGTTATGTTTTCATCAGGATCTGGTTGTTTGTTTGTCGTCTGTCTGTTAGCAAGATAACTAAAAAGTTATGGACGGATTTTGATTTTCAGGAAATGTTGACACAGACACAAGGAACAAATTATAAAATTTTGGTGGCGATCGGGGGGGGGGGGACTGATCTGCCTTGGTGGAGGTCTGCGCTCTCCGAGTGATTTTCTAGTTCAAATCTTTTTTTTTCCCCCATTTACTTGGGTGAAATTTCAAACATCTTTAGCAGCAAAACTATTGGTTGAATTCATACAAAACTGGGTTTATAGATTGCCAGTGACCCAGAATAGATATGATTACATTTTTAGAAAAGTAGGTCAAAGTTACAATATTTTTATGATTTTTTAAAATCTTTTCCCCCATTTACTTATAATGGGTGAAAATTCAAAGCACTATAAAAATGTCAATTTTAACTCAATTTACTTAAAACGTTGCAGAGCTATAGAGATTAATTTCAGACATCACTCTGCAAAAATATCTAAGTGAAAGCTTGTTTATGAAATTTTTTGTTACATTTTTAAATGTTATTTTTCCCACTTATTTATAATGGGTGAAATTTCAAATGTTTATAAAAACATCAATTTTGTTTCAATTTACTTCAAACTTGGCACATACCATTTTTACATTTAACAAATGTTGAATAAGGATCAATGCCAAATTAAGCTACAGTACATGCACGGAGCAGGGTTTGTTGTGCCTGGTACCACTTAAGTGTGTTTTTTATGGATTTCTTCTCTAATCAGTCAGTTCATTGTATTTATCTCATTCTAATTGTTACATGCGTCAAATAAATAAATAAACATTGTCTTCCAGCTCTGTTTGTTGTATTTGTATTTCACCTTCCCCACGATGCTTCCCACAGTAATGACGGATCCTTTGGGCGCTCCACAAGCCACCAGAGCCTGAGCAACAGCCTGAGTGACCAAGAAGGAACCCTGGGAAAAACGCAGGATGAAATATGACAGAACTGTCAGCTGGGTTTTAATGTTTGTAAATGGAAAATCCCTCTAGAACCGGGGTGTCAAACTTGCGGCCCGTGGGCCAAAACCGGCCCACCAAAGGTTCCAGTCTGGCCCATGGAATGAATTTAGGGAGTACAAAAATTACACTGAAGATATTAAGAGGAAAGGGTGTCGAACTTGTATTAATTTCACGTTCCACAAACAGAATAAATGTGATCTAAAGTAAAATAATAGCACAAAAATAATGACTACAAATTTTCTTGGTTTAATGTGGAAAAATATTACATGATGCCTATAAATAAGGACAACTCTAATTTTTTGTCTTTGTGCAAAAAATTGCATTAAATTATAAAAATATTTACTTTTACAAACTATCCTTCAACAATAAAATGTAAACAACCTGAAATGTCTTAATAAAATTAAGTGCATTTTTAACATTATAATGCCTTATACTAAATTTTTTGTCCCTTTGCACTGATTTTTCTAAAGAAATGTAAGTTTTTTCATGTTATTCACATCTTTAAAATATTTTCACAATTCAATGTTTGTTTGTTTTTGCAGTAAAACAAGGAGAAAATTTTGGAGTCGTCATTATTTATGTGTTATTATGTTATTATTTTGCTGGTCTGACCCACTTTAGATCAAACTGGGCTAAATGTGGCCCCTGAACTAAAATGAGTTTGACACTCCTGCTCTAGAGTTTCCCGTGCACTGGACATGTGTTTTACTGTCAGGTTATTTCGGGTCCGGCTGTTTACCTTCAGGTTGATCTGGATGACTCGGTCAAACTGATCCTCATCCATGTTGAGCAGGAAGTCGTCCTGAGTGATTCCTGCTGCGTTCACACACACCGACGGAGGCTGGAAATATAGACTCTGAACGAGAGGGAGATGAGGACATTCAGGAAAAAGAACAAAACGTGACACTTTCTGTCACCTCTTGTAAAATGTGAGTTATAATCAAATCCTAACAAGTTTTCCATGAGGTGTGATGGCTTTGTTTACGTAGACATTACACATTTCTTGCTCTTATTGAATAGAAACAAAAAAAATACTAAACAATTCCAGTCATCGATGAAGTTAATGCTATTTCCACATTTTCGTAACTGTCGTTCCTATTAAATTCTTCAACTGTAGTAGTCTGTTATGGTGTAAATGTATCTGATTACAATTTAATTATAAATTGAAAATATTATTACACTTCTGTAGATCTTTACCAATGCATTCTGCACCACTGCTTTGGCAAACACATCTATGTACAACCAGGATTAATACATCTTACAGGTCTGCATCCCCCTGCAGCTCACAGAGTTACTGTAAGTTTTCCTTTTCCCAGTTCTCAAAACCTTAATTCCTCTGTCATTTTTAAAGAAACACACTGCAAACTCATGGAGCAGGGGCATGAAAATGGTTTTAGTTCAGGAGCTACATGCAGCCACAACGCTGCTGGACCAGTAAAGATAAAGCATAATGTCCTATAAAATCAATGAATGACAACTCCAAAATCTGTCATTGTTCTAGTGCAAAAAAGTACATTATACTCTGATCAAATTTATATTCACAAACAATCCATTTACAAAAAATCTGAAAAACCCAAACAACCTGAAATTTCTTAAGTACAATATTAGGCCTCATCTTATCATTTATACATGTGCATCACAACTCACAGATCACAGTGGATCTACAAAGACACAAAACATTTAGGAACAGGTTTAATATTGGTAAAACTGCACTTACTTCTCTTAAGACATTTCAAGCTGTTCATAGATTTTTTGTATTTTTTGTGAAAGGAGAGTTTGTAAATGTAAATTTTTTCATAATGTGATTTTACTTTTGGATTTTTCACATTAAAACAGGGAGAAAAATTTGCAGTTGTCATTATTTATAGGTTTTTATTCTGTTACTTTACTGATCTGACCCGCTGGAGATCAAATTGGTCTGTATGTGGCCCCTGAACTAAAACTACCGTTAATATCTCTAATGTAGTGTATGTGTCACCATAATTTTTTTTTACATAAACTCAGCATCCTAAAAACATTAATACTCACCTGTTAATGCTGTCTGTAAACTAGATATACTCTGATCACTTAAAATGAATATTAGTGGAGTATGAAGTTTGGACAAAACTGTTATGTCTTTGTCGTGAGGATGATGTGAATTTATTTATTTATTTATTTAACCAGGTAAGTTAGTTGAGAACTGATTCTCATTTTCAATAACAACCTGGACATAAAGAGACGAACAACCAATCACTCTCACACCTATGGGTAATTAATTTAGATGAACCATTAACCTACTACTGCATGTCTTTGGTGGTAGGAGGAAGCCAGAGAACCCAAAAATAACCGACATGAACACGGGGAGAACACGTAAACTCCACACAGAAAGCTCCCTGGTGTTGGAATGATTTGTTGAGTGATTTGTGAATGTGCTCTTAAAACAGATCCTTTAAAGGGCTCATATTTATCTAAACCCACTTTTATTAGTCTTTGGCTTATTTATTTGTGTATTTGGACCCCAATAGTTCATAAAGTTTGAATTTGAACCCTCCAGGTGCTGCTAAGCTATCTTTATATATATTCCAGCAAAAATCCAGTGGATTTCCACAACCTGTTTTAATTCCTGCTTAATCTGTTATGTCTACAAGTAATTATGTCACGACATTTGCACATATAAGATCCAGACTTCCGACAAACATTTCTCTGAGTACGACATAACTGTTTGTCAGCAGCAGCGGTTGTAGTCCATACTGAAAATATGTCCAAACTTTGAGCGGATTACCTAAAATGTTCAGTTGTTGGTTGAACGGGACAGAGCAGCACAGCCAACAACCTGGAGGGGGTGGGGCATGACGTAGCTCATTTGCATTTAAAGGGCCAGTGTTCAAAACCCCCTTTCTGGTGTCATTACTCAGAAATAGGGTTGAAGATGGACCTGTGGAGTTGAATTAATGAAGAATTCAGACCCAAGCAGAGCATTTACAGTTTATGCAGACCACAGGGAAATGTTTGAAAATGCATAATTCCATTAAAAAAAGCTAAATATCACTCCTTTAAGATTCCTCCCACAGATCATCCAGCCCTGTCCTGTCCTGCTCCGTCCACTGTTTTCTGTCAGTAAAACACACACCTGTACATTTGTGATCAGTCTCTTCACACTCTCCTTTGATGCCACGTCCACCTCAGCTGCCATGTGACCCTGCCCTCTGTGGTCCGTCTGCAGCTTCTCCAGGGTTTCACTGGCTGAATCCGGGCTGATGTCAGCGACCACAACAGAGGCACCTTCAGAGGCGAAACGCTGGCACACGGCTCGTCCGATCCCACTGCCTCCTCCTGAGAAGAAAAACATCAACATGAAGGCTCAGCTAAACCTCACCTTGTGCTTTCATTCATCTTCTGGTGGACGTCACTCATTTTCCCTCCATCACCTCCACTGTCATCACCTTTCATTAAACAGTCAACATCATCTCTTTATCAAAATAAAGACACTAGGACCTGAAACTCCTTCCCAAGAGCTTTTCTGCCAGAACTTCTACGGATTTAACTGAAGGAAAGAATGAATTAATGCATTTATTGTCACTGCATGTTCACAAACAAGTCTCACATGATACTATCTGTTCAAGCAGTGGCCCTGAGTTTATGGAATGAATACATTGTCAATGGCACTTTGCATTTTAAACTCACTTGTTCTTGCCTGTGAGGGTTTTATGATCATTGGCTTTTATGTTTTTATGCCTTTATATGTAGTTGTGTTTATTTATTTTTTTTTTTTTTGCCAATGTATTTTACTTCTGATTTTATTGTAAAGCACTTTGTGAAGTATTTCTGTGATAAGTGCTATATAAATACATTTATTATTATTATTATTATTATTATTATTATTATTATTATTATTATTATCCTAATTGTGGTACCTTCAAAGGGAAGTTCTTCAGTGCCTGATTTTCTCTGATTTCCAGTAAACAGCAGAGGTAAGACAGACGGTGTAAGCACACGTTCTGGTATCCTATCTGTTTTGTCCACTTTGGATTTATTTTAAAAACAGGTTTGTCTGGCTCAGTAAAATGCATCATTATGTCTAGAAAATCATTTTGGGACATGTTCAGTGATGCATGACTCAGTTGCTGAAGCAAAACACAAATATCAAGCATCTCCAAAATGGCCCCCTTTTATCCTGATGTCTGTTATACTGAGTCTGGAACTCTTTTGTATTAATAGCGACATGATTTACTCAACTGGAAAGGAGTTCCATTAAAGCAACAAATACTTATGATCAGAAAAACAACAAACACTTTTAAATAAGATATGTTTAGGTGATCAGATAGGATATTCCATTCCCTTCTGCATGGAATGGATCATTTAAAACATTCTTATTTTGCCTTAAAATTGAACATCTTGCCCTCCTCATAGATTTTAAAGCTTGATATATTTGATGTATAAATATAGCGTGTTTAACATGTTTCAAGCAATAGAATCTACAAGGTGGGTAAGAATGTTATTTTAGATGTTATAAGTAAAACCTAATTATTTTGCTGTATTTTCAAACATGATATTCAAATGAGTTCAGGTCAAAGGTCATGGTTGGTCATTATATGGAGCTGGATATGTATTAAACGCACTATCTATTATATGCACGAATGATAGATAAGGTGCTAAAATTGCATAAGAGCTTTGACGTGATATTTAGGAAATATTGCTGGTACAAGGTGATGGTAAATGGGGGTGAGTTCAGCTGCAGCTGTAGCAACATCTGGAGGTTTAGATAGTTGGAGAAGATCAATTTACAGCCGCAGAAAAAATTATTGGACCATCAAAAATCATCAAAAACAATGGTTATACAATCAAGTACTAACTCCTGTGTGTGTCATGTGACTAAAACAGACAGAAAAGAAAACAGGGAATGCCTAAAAGCACTGTTTTTGTCAGTACAATGCCATAGATCAGGGGTCTCAAACATGCGGTCCGGGGGCCAAATGCAGCCCGCCAAAGGTTTCAGTCCAGCCTGTGGGAGAAATTTTCAAAGTGCAAAAATTCCACAGTCAAGGCTGTCGAATTCATTTTCTTTCAGGTTCCACACACAGACCAATATGATTTCAAGTAAAATAACAGCATAATAACCTAAAAAAAATAATGACTCCATATTTTCTTCTAGGTTTGATGTGAAAAAATAATATTACACTATGCCTATAAATAATGACAACTTCAAATATTTGTTTTTGTTTTAGTGCAAAAAATAACATTAAATTATGAAAATATTAGCATTTACAAACTATCCTGTAACAATAAAATGTGAATAACCTGAACAAATAACCTGAAATTTCTAAAGAAAATTAAGCACAATTTTAACTATTTTCTGCCTGTTACTAAGTGTTTAGTGTCTTTGTAGATCCGATCCATAATGCACATGTACAAATGATAAGTTGAAGTATAATATTGTTAAAACTGCACTTATTTTTCTAAACAAATTTCAGTTTTTTCAGATTATTCACATCTTTTTTGTTTGAATAGCTCATAAAAGTAAGCATTTTCATAATTTCGTGGTTGTTGTTTTTTTTGTTTGTTTTTTTTTCCACTAAAACAAAGACAAAAAATTTGGAGTTGTCATTATTTATAGGTTATTATGCTATTATTTTACTGGTCTGGCCCACTTGAGATCAAATCAGGCTGAATGTGGCCCCTGAAAGAAAATGAGTTTGAGACCCCTGCCATAGATATTGATGCAAAAACTGAAGTGATTTTGGTTATTATCATGAAAACCATGTTAAATGGATAGATATCAGCTCTGAAATTAAACTCTTATGAGCTCTATTTGCTGTTATCATTGTATTTGTCCAAATAAATGTACCTTTAGTTGTACCAGGCATTAAAATGAACTAGAAACTGATAATTGTTTCTGCAACTGTATAGCATCATAAGATGGATCCTTGTTGGAATCTAAAATTCACCTATTTCTGCTTAAGTCTATGAAAGTGGACCAGGTAGGGACAGAAAGGAGACAAACCCTTTCCTTCATCCTCCAGGTTGTGCAGTAAAAGTCTGTCAGATTTTGTGAACTTCAGCTCAACTCTTTGCTGCATTCACACTAGAACTCATCTGTTGTGTTAGGGTTTGGATCTGCTGTCACTGTACTTTCCTGCAAACTGAATTCAATTATACAAGTGCATTTTTACAGAATTCGGCTCTAAATAATATCATAAAATATGTGTCAAAGTTCAATCGCTATTTTCCGTTTGACCTGCAAGTTGACAAATGAAAACCACGTAAGATTAGCGTTTTATCCGCATTACCACCGTTCTGAGTTAAACACAAAGCACTACAACAATGTATTTATCCATTTAAAAACATTTCATTAGTAGAATAAAAACAATTTACCCGTAACCAGTGTCAACCTTGATATTAGTCTGGTTGAAGCCGCCATGTTGGTTTTCTGTTGTTGTCGTTTTCAGTGTGTCCACAAGATGGCGCTAACATACTGCCAATGTCTTATCATGTAGACTGTATTATCCTCCTAAAGTCCAGTAATGTATTTATGTTCTCTGAAGTAGATAGAGTTTCACAGCTTTACTTAAAAAATAAATAAATAAATAAATAAATTTAAATAAATACAGGGTGGGGAAGCAAAATTTACAATGAACATTTAGTTGTTTTTTCTCAGCAGGCACTACATCTATTGTTTTGAAACCAAACATATATTGATGTCATAATCATACCTAACACTATTATCCATACCTTTTCAGAAACTTTTGCCCATATGAGTAATCAGGAAAGCAAACGTCAAAAGTGTGTGATTTGCTGAATGCACTCGTCACACCAAAGGAGATTTCAAAAATAGTTGGAGTGTCCATAAAGACTGTTTATAATGGAAAGAAGAGAATGACTATGAGCAAAACTATTACGAGAAAGTCTGGAAGATACTATTAAAGAAGAATGGGAGAAGTTGTCACCCGAATATTTGAGGAACACTTGCGCAAGTTTCAGGAAGCGTGTGAAGGCAGTTATTGAGAAAGAAGGAGGACACATAGAATAAAAACATTTTCTATTATGTAAATTTTCTTGTGGCAAATAAATTCTCATGACTTTCAATAAACAAACTGGTCATACACTGTATTTCAATCCCTGCCTCAAAATATTGTAAATTTTGCTTCCCCACCTTGTAAATAAATAAATAAATAAATAAATAAATAAAAATAATAATTCCACTGAAAGGACATTATATTAACCCTTTCATACATAGTGGTCACTCCAGTGGACAGTTACTCTACAGCTTTACTCTTGTATATTCATGGGTTTTGTTGTTTTAGTTCCATATCAGCCAACACAGTGGACACTTATGCATCATCTCATAAACTGCAATTCATACCATTATTGTAACTTTGCTGTTCTTGGTTGGTTCTTGAGTGGAAATCAATTGTTAATATTTATTTTTTGCATATTATCTCCATGAAGTGAGTAATAACTAGTATTAGAATATGTTAAAATGTGAGTAAACATCAGATTAGCTGCATTAAACATGGTTTCATTTCACTGTTTTCATATCACTTTATGATATTGGGTTTTAAATACATGTTTCTTTGCTTCAAGAATAAAATTAATGGTGCAGCTGAGTGGACATTTTTGTAACTCCATGAAAAACAGGTTGATTTAAAAAAAAATCACATTGGGTTTTTTTTCATGCCTAAAGAGGAATAAAAACACTCAGGAAAAAAAAATCTTGATTAAGGTTCTCATAATTCATGCATGAAAGGGTTAAAAAAATCGTTTGATTACAAAAAATGTATCAGAAAAAACTGTTGCATCATGCTGTTTCCAATTATTTGATGTAAAATGGCGAAAACGTCTACTTACTGGGTCTCAGGAGGATATTTATGTTATTATTTCGACAGTAATTATCCCAATTTACTCTTGTATAACTGTTCACTGGAGAATCTGAATTAAAATGTACCGAACTAGCAATAAATTCATGTGAAGAAATATATTCGACATCTAAACAGTGTAAAGCAGAAATGTAACATCTGTGTTCATTATAAAAGAATAAACTGCGAATAAAAGTATCTAAATATATATTTATTTTTTAAAGTCTTCACCGGAAGTGTCAGTGTGGTATTCTCGCGTAGTCTTTACTGTGATTAACAAAACTAAAACTGTCAACATTAGAATATGGACTATTTCCTTTGACATTGAAAAGTTTCTCTAATTTTCAATAATATTCATAATGTGATCTTTTTTATTATTATTTTTTCCTGTTATGGCTAAAACATGCAGGTCACTTACCGAAGCAAATGAAACAAAGCATTAAAGTCTGAATAGTTTAAAGTAGTTATTAACATTTATGAATAAACAAATGTTAAGCATATATGATTGAGAAACAGAAGTAAACAAAAAGTGATCCGTGGATCAGTGACTGGATGTACAGAATCCATAAAAACAAAACAAAAAACAAACAAAAAAAACCTTATTTTGATTCTGTAAAACAATCTTCTATAACACACAAGTGAACCAATAAATGTAAGAAGAATTAAATAAATGAAGAGTAAAAATGACATTTTTCCGAGTAAGTGTTTCACGACTGAACACTGCCTTCTGACGGTCACCGTATGTAACTACATGCATTGGTGCTGAATTTTTATTTTGAAATTCTTTACCGGAAGCTGTTGTATAAACTAACTACAATGTGCTCACAAGAGGGCACACCACCTGCGTTTACATTACAAAGTTGTACTTTTCCGTCTTAAATTCAGTCAGATTATTAACATTTATTATTACATTATTTATTGTTGTTTTCCTTATTTTTTTAACTTTAGCATAATGTTGTGGCATACACTAAAGAGATATTTATGTTATGCATGGAATGTGTCAATTTTAGCAGTATTTCTAGCTTTATATTAATGTTATAACACCCCAAATAAAGTGCTTATTTATTTATTTATTTATTTATCTATCTATCTATTTATTTATCGAAGTTTTAAGTGTGTCGCTACTTTAAAACATAGTACATGTTAGCTAGCTACATGCTATTTTTAAAACAAAAAACAACCTACTTGTCAACATATATTGTATATATACTGGATAATATTGAATTCTTCATCTCTCGTTGTGTTTTATATGAACAGACGTGTTTTTCAGCTGCTTAAATAAGGGTTTTTTTTGTGTAGTTGTGTTGTGGAGTTGGTGTCAAGGGTTAAAAACTGACTCACTGTGGAAATTACAGACTGGTAAAACACTTTACTCCATAATTACTCTGACGAAATATGTCTGTTTTATTTTGTTTTGTCTTAAGAGTCCAGATCGACCAGCTCTAAATGTAAAGTGTCCTGAGATAACTTCTGTTGTAAGATTTGACTGACTGTCTGAAAAATGGATATTAAAGCTAGACCTACCGATGTGGCATTTCTCACAGCACTTAGCAAAAGTTTGAACATGAACAACCCGCCTCCCTCCAAAGCCCCGCCCCCTTCCCTCTGCCTGAGCTCTGAGGCTCCTCCTCCTCTCTCCTGATACGCGATGGAAACAGAGGAGGAAGCAGAGGTGGAGGTCCGGTCCGTTTTGGCGTGTCCGCGGACCCCTCCCTCAGTAATCAGATGCATCATCCACCTGCCGGGCCTGCGGCTCCTGTTCCATCAGTAGACCTGGTCTGTGCAGAACTGGGTCAGGGTCTTCACTGCAGTGCCCAGGGGATGGGCGCGCGCACTGTGAACACGCGGCCTCCGCGAATTTTCCGTGGACATTTGAAGTTTCATAGTCCATACAATTATCATCCTACATCATCTTACATGTGTGACACCATGTACATGTACCTGTATGAGTCCCACCGTCATAAAAGCTGAGCTTTATGCAGACCTGTTCAGTCCAGTACAGCTGACTTCCGGACTTTTATCTCCATCCTTCATTCATCAGACTCCCGTTTGTGCCCCTCAGTTGTCGTTTCTGTTCATAAATCCGTTTTTTCCCTTCCACATGTGCATGTCAGTTCTATCCAAACACATCTTAGACAGTAGACTGTGGTCAGTGACAGGAGAAGCAGCGCCAGTGAAGCGTCAGATTCAGAGGAACACATATAGGATGTGAGACGGCGATAATGGATCGGATGCTGAACGGCCGTAATGGATGATTGACAGGAGGCTCAGTCAGGTTCGGCCAATTATTTTATTCGGACCGACTAAAATGATTGGTCAGACTTTTATCAGAAATATATGAGAATTAAACATTTTTGAGTTTCAATACCTGGTGGATTTCTTTTACATTTTAGTTTGACACATGCATATCAGGAGCATTTTAAGATGACAAAAGAAAAGTGTAAAAATGCCACATCATACAGTATAGCTTTAAATCTGTATAATGCAGTGGTTCTTAACCTTGTTGGAGGTACTGAACCCCACCAGTTTCATATGCGCATTCACCGAACCCTTCTTTATTAAAAAATAAAATATGATTTTTTTCAAATTCAAGACACAGGTATATGTTTTACTGGTGCACAAAATGAACCGTGCATTAACATCACTGTGATCAAAGAACAAAACCAATACCGTGCATGAACTCACAACAAATTACATACCTTTTCACAAAGACATGACCTTTTTTAATACAACCACACTGAAATGGTTTTAATTTTTAACCTTATGTATTCCAGTAATGTACTTATTGTATTTATGCTATTTATCATTTTTAACATTTTAACACACACCCATCACCTAATTTCCATCAGGCTACAATAATAATGAATATTTGCTGCAAATCAGTGTGACTGACGGCTTTAGTGTAATACGATTTCTCCATCCGCGACGGTGCGTCGGTTGCATGATTGTAACTGACCAATGCGGTGACCGAAAAATGTAAACAAACGCTACACATGGCTGCCTCCGTGGTTAACAGGAAGTAGCAAAAGTCATAACAACGATGTGGAAAATACTCAAATAATTCATCGTCAGACGAGTGGAAGAGATTCTAAACACTTCCGGATGTGTTGTAGTGCTTTAAGCAACAACAATACACCACGTATATTGGATGTCAATCAGAGAAAGAGTCTCCGAAGCCGTTTGTTTACATACACGGGCCTAGCCCGACACACACACCTGACTAATGAGTCCAGTGTGTGTCTTGACCTTCGCCGAACCCCTGAGACTGACTCACCGAACCCCTAGGGTTCGCTCGAACCCAGGTTAAGAACCACTGGTATAATGTATAACGTAAACACGCCGTAGCCAACAAACCATAAAGCAAGAAATAATGATGTAAAGTACTTCCGGTGATAGTTTCCAAAATACAAGGCCATATTAGACCGAATACTAATGTGTACAATGTGATTGATTGATTGATTGATTGATTGATTGATTGATTTTAACGTCATCTGTCTGTTGGGTACCTAAAACTAAACGTTAATTAGTTAACAGTTATCAAGCCATTATTTCTGTATGATTATTCAGATTCATATTTCAGATTTTGTTCAGCTGCATATACATAAATACACACAAATTCTATAATAATTACTAAAATAAAATTAAAATATCAATAACTATCACTGACCTTAATTTAGAAATGCTGTTTGTAAGTAATGCACAATAGTACATAAACTGTAAAATAAAATATACAGTCGGTGAAAAGTTGAACATTTCTCAGTTTATTTATGTACAGATGTTTGAGTGAAATGATGTAGTCAAGTACAGAGGCATTTAGATTTCAGACAAACTTGAGAAAAGTAAGACTTGACAACTCTAGAGTATTTTATCCTCAAAGCTGAAAACTCTTCCTATGTTACTGAAAGAAAAAAAAAAAACATGCTCAAAGACTGACTGTAAAATATTTACACTTCTACAGTCCTGACAGTGAGTCTGTGCATATTTCAGAGTAGACTTCGACTTAAAAGCTGATTTTTAGTATTATGAAAACAGTATCTTCACTCAAATTCCTCCTAAATAAATAAACATAATATTCCAATCTGAAGCCAAGGCGAGATGAAAAGAAAACTGATACACACTTTACTTAAATCACAAATGTAATACCACCAAAAACAAACAGTGCATTATTACTCAACACATTAAAACAACTGTCTACGGTCAAAGTGGCTAAATGTCAAATTTCAGAAAGCCTTCCATTTTTACCAGCTGCAGTCCATTATGAAGAGAAACTCTCATACAAGTTTTAAAGCGTTGCACTGACAGCTGCTGAAAACCTCCCAACAGGGTGTTACTGATGCTTTTTAGTCACACAAATAAGTAAACTTACTCTTCAACACTCATTTAATACAGAAAAAATAGATCTCTTTCAGCTGCCATAGATCTCAAAGGCCAAATTGTTTTAAAAATGAAGCTGTTTTATTGTATATAAGTGATGGAGGGAAAAAAACAAAAACAAAATGCTTCATTTAATTTAATGTCAGAACTAACAAAGTAATTCTCTTAAAATAATCAAATCTAATCAGATATTTTGAGACTGAAGTGAAACAACTAAACACACAAAAAACTAAATAAAAAAAAAGAAATGAGATGTTATTTGGGCACAGGTGAGTGGACAAGACACGTCCTCACAATTTATTAGCAGATTGGTCACAAGAAGAAAAAAAGCAACACATTTACAGAGAAACTGAAAAGATGAAGAAAAAAAAAAAAAGACGGCCTACATGGGAACAGAAATATTTATGCATAAACTGATGAGTAACTGTCACATTTCTGTACAGTGGCTTTTAAACATGTACACAAGGATGCAGTATAGTAGTTCATGAGTAAGCAGATGTCAGTCGGCTCCTCTGTATTGCATGCATTCTGTCGTCTATTGAACCAAGGTGCTTCTGCGTGCAGACAGATTTAACGCCTGCGTCAAAACTATGAGGAACTTCACAAGGCTGCACTTGTGGTGCCAGATCTCGCACACACACACATGTGCATGCAAACATACATGACACATTCATACACACACACACACACACACACATACAGGTGTTTCCCCTCTACCCTCCTCTTTGTCACTCAGGAAAAAAACACAAAACAAAAACTAAAACAACTCTGCCCACGCCAGTTCTTCTTTCCCAGAATGAGGGAATAAATTAGCTCCATAAAATGCTTCTTTATAAAAGAAAAATATATATTTATAACTGTACATCGTATTTATACAGCATAAAGACAGGGAGCACGCCAAGAAGGGAAATCATTTCCAGAAATAAGACTCTGGCTGTAGCACCCTGATCCCTCCAACACATGCGTCGTTTACTGTCAGGAGATGGAGTCTCCCCCGCTCTGCACAGTTAAGGCCGGTTCTCCAGAGAACGGCAGTCCATCTGTCCAATCAGAGTCCAAGACTGGGCTGGACGAGTGAGCCGAGCACAGGGAACGCTCCATCTCTCTCTTTCTTGGTTTCATACTCGATAAGTCGGACCAGTTCCGCTCAGTTCTGGTCTCCTATGATCCGCCCTGCGGCTTCATCATCAGTAGCTCTAATTCAGTCCACTTGGTGGAAAACAACGTGTCCAGGGTCCTTTAACACCCTTCTCCTATACACAGAAACCCTCTGCTGCTCAGCCAGAGTCTGAGTCACTTGTGTCTGAGGACGAGGAGGAAGAGGACGAGGAAGAGGAGTCGGAGGAGGAGCTACTGGCGCTGAGACGTGACGGTTGAGTGTGTTGCTCTGTTGCAGGTTTCTCGGCTGGAAAGAGCGAATAAACACAATCAGGACCACGTGATCATAGTAAAAATACACTGGACCAGTCAAAGTGGTGTCATGTCAATACTTGTGCATTTAGGCCTTTTCTATGTTTCTCTTTATGATCTTAAACCTCTTTAACATTAAATACACACATCAGGCTGAAATCATGTACCTACATTAAATCTGATTTGACTGACAGATGAAACAAGAAACCAGGCTGGTATGTTGCATTAAAAAAATGTCACCTTACTTGATTTTTGGATATTTCATTGTAGTAACACTGCACTTTTCGGTTTAATCGGAAATATGTAGTTGTGCAAGTCTATAAATGTGACATAACCTTTGTGTTTCACATCAAGACTAACTCTTTTAGTTAAACTCTTTTTACCCGTTCTATCCAGCATATCCACTATGCTGTTACATTAAAGTATGGAGGACTTACGTTTAGCTTTGGGAGGCTTTTTCCCAGAGTTCAGCTGCCCGCTCACATCCATCAGCCTTCTTTCCAGCTCCATTTGCTTCTCTAAAGCCAGCTCTTCTCGGGACTTTCCTGCACTGTTCTTTTTACTTGCTGCACCAAACAGACAAGTGAAAACATCAGATTAAGGTGTGCCATTTACATTAATATTGTAAAGATTCTACTTAACTGTGTTTTAAAAAAAAAGTGTTTAGTTAAAGTCAAGCAAACCAGAATTAAATCAGCTGTAAACCTCCAGAATAGACAAAATATTTACATACAGCAATTCATTCAGGGGAAAAAAAAGCTCATGATCTGCAGGACTGAGGACCTAAAACTGCAGCTGCCCTTGTTTGACTTACCATATGGCTTTCGAGGTTTCTTCCTCAGACATGTCATGACGTATCTCTCCAACTCCCGCAGCGTTGATGGCTTCAGCGTCTCAAAGTCTATCTCGATCTCCTCGGGGTTCGTGTCTCGGAGCGAGGGCTCACGGGACTGGATGATGTAAACGACGCGGCCCAGCTTCTCACCGGGCAGCTTATTGATGTCCAGGCTGAGTTGGCGCTTCTCGTCATATGACATGGGTTGTGTCTCCTCCTCCTCGTCCGAGTCAAAATGACTTATTATTGGTTCGTGGACCGACGGCGGCACATTGAACATCATCGCTCCCTTTTTGGATCTGAAAGACAGAAGGGAAGGAAGAAACTCTGTTAAAAGCACTTGGAAACAGGCAGCACTTTTAAAAACCTCATGTGCTTTAATATCCATTCAGTGCACATTCATACATTTCCACTTTTGTCCAATAGGTGTCAGTACTCACTTGCTCTTGTTGTTCTTCTTGCTTGGTGGTTTCTTTACTGGAATTACTGGACAGGCCACTGCTTTGTTGTTGGTCTTTGTTTTTGGAGTTTTGGTGATTTTCGGGGTCTTTGCGGGTTTAATAGGCAGAATTTCTTCTTCTATCCTCCGATGTTTCTCTTTTTCTACTTTCTTCTTCTTTTTCTTCTCTTTCTTCTCTTTCTTTTTCTTGGGTTTCACGATGGGGCCTTGGGAGAGTGCAGTGAGCTGCTCATGCACAGCTTTAAGCTGAAGGAGACAGAAGCACACACGGATAAGAAAAAAATAATGGCACCGGGTTTGTTGGATTTGCATTTCAGGTTTAGAAAGGAAATCTGATCTAATCCAACTTCATGAGAGGAAATGTTCTGCACCCCCGGTTCAGTACAAACCTGTTCCTGCAGCTCTGCCAGCCGATTTGCCCTCTCCTCTTCAGAGTCAGAGCTCGGACTGCTCTCGCTCTCCTCGCTTTCACTGCTAAGCTCACTCTCCGATGATGATGAAGAGGAGGAGGAGGAAGATGAGGAGCTTGGAGGTGCAGGAGGTTCGTCTGGCATTTTAGCAAAGCAGAACTCGAAGACATCCTGTGAGGAGACAACAACACTACAATGAGCCAAACAGAAGACTGTGCAAACTTCAAGCGGAGGAAAATGCAGGAAAAAATAGAAATATGGTTTAAAAAACAAAACAAAACAAAACAAAACCTTCAATAAGTAACATAATGATAAATAAGTTACCTGTAGTTTTCGGGCCATTGAAACAACATCATGATCAGGAGGGTTGTACTTGTAGCAGTTGGAGAACATTAGTCTGACATCTGCAGAAAACTGCTGAGCATCACGATACTCTCTGCTGTCCATTTTCCTCTACAGACAAAAAAAGAGGAGAAGAAATTTTTTAGGAAATTACTATTTGAGAAAAGCACAAATAAATAACACCGAATATCCATGAAAAGAGGGTATATGTGGTATAAAATACAGTTAACATAAATACAAATCAAAAAATGCTAAATCAAACTTACACTACGATATATACTATAAAAAATGATTTTTTTGATAAAGGTAAAAGGCTTGTTGAGTACAAACGATTTTTAAATGATATGCAAATTTGCCATTCATATGAAGATTAGTGTAATGTATGTCAAAATGATTCTTCAACTCTGATTACCTTAATGGTGCTGAGATCCATCGGCTGCTTTATAATGTCATGGTAGTCATGGAGACCGAGTGTTGTGGCGTCGACAGGTTTATAGAAAGGCCAGGCGTAAGCTGCATGTTTCTTGGAGAGCAGCTCCTTTAGGACCCCGCTACAGTAGCGCAGCTGGGGGCCCAGTTTGCTGCGGCGCACCGGTGGTGGCAACATAGAATCAGGTAAATCCTTCTTAGGAGGCTTGATCGGTCGTCCACTAACTCCCCTCCTTCCCCCACCTGCTCCTTTGGTGCCCATCATCACTGCTCCATGGCCCATTGTCATGCCCATTGTCATGCCCATGCCCATACCCATTCCCATGCCTTGGCCCAGACCGAGGCCCTGGGTCATCCCCAGGCCAGAGCTGTGATCCATCCCAAGAGAAGTGAGCGTGAGTGGGGAGTCATGCCCGCCACCCATACCCAAGCTGATGCCACTGACACCCATTGTGCTCATGATGGGCATCGCAACAGTGGTCGGGGTGGTTGTGTCTGCTTTCCTCTTGACACCTTTTTTCTGTGTTTGTGAAGAGCAGGAGTAAAAGGACAACTTAGAACAGGGCAGTTGTTTCCACAAAATTTAAAAAAAATCAAGTTCTGACTGCAGTTAAACATAAAATATTGGGCCTTATTACCTTCGCAGTGGGCTGTGTTGGAGGTAGGCCCGTTATGGTAGGGGCGGTCTGTTCAGTAGAAAGGACAGGGGGCAAACTCTTGGTCACAAGCGTCTGTGGGGGGGTTGAGAGGATGGAGTCCGGAGTTTCTGGGGTGGGAGGAGAATATGCTGACTGGGAGACAGCTGGGACCTGATGAGCTGTTGTAATTCCACCTGAGACTGGAATACAGAAAAAGGTTAACAAAAAAAAAAAAAAAAAAAAAAAAGTTCGGTTTAAAAAACAAATGATGGAAAGTTTACACATTTGTATATGCATATTTAACTTTAGTCAATTAAATGTAAAACTTTTATGAAGGAAATACAACCTTCATGCACCATACCATACACGAAAGTCACAGAGACATATCAGAATCTCAAATGACATATTTTATAGACTAAAATTAAAATTTCTGAATTTTAGACCTTTTAGAAACGTGCGTAAATAAACACAAAACATCTGTTCTGTTAGTAACCAGTGCTCACCTCTTCCTTTTCTGCCAGGTTTGCCTGGTTTGACCCGTGGAGGGGGAGGGGGCAGCTCCAACTCCTCCTGGGGCATCTGAGCCACTTTTTGCAGAAATGCTTTCTCCAGAGACTGAGCCATCAACACTATATCATCTGTAGGCTGGAGAGGAAATTTGAACAAACGGATTAAAACCACAGGAAATACAAAAGACAATCAGTCAGAAATTTTGGGGAATGGTCTTACCTTATTATAAATGTAGCAGTTGGTAAACATTGTGTTGAAATCCTGCATGCATTCACTGGCACTGCGGTAGTAGTTATTCTCGAGTCTCTTCTTAATGGTTCCCATGTCCATGGGATTTTTGATGATCTTGTGATAGTCCTAAAGGGAGATACACACAAAAGGTGAAAAATTACAGCTGCTACATTCATATGTCCATTCAATAAAAAGAATTTACTTTGTGGTCAGGTAGGACTTCTCCCCTTCTAATCAACATTGCTTAAATATTTATAATTACTAGTGTTAAACTGCCATAACTGGGCAGGGTAAATTCCAGTGGCTCTTGTAGCTTATTTAAATAAACATGTTCAACCAGGATGATATACCATGATTAAACTACACCCAGTTGCCTCTACCTGTGTGTGTGTGTTGGGGCGGGGGGGGTTGTGGACAAAGTAGCGCAACAAACGTTTTGAAACTGACACTTACAGGCAGATTGAGTTTAACAGCATCTACAGGTTCATGAAAAGGCCAGGCAAAGTGATGCCTCCACAAAGACTTGAGAAGAACTTTTTGTAGGAACTGAAGTTGGTTGGTCATCCTCCCCTGTCGGCTGGGGTCTTTTACTGGAGGCTGTGGGGGTCCTGTGGGGGTTAACTGGCTGATGGGAGGCATCCCAGGACTCTCAAAGCCCTCATAGAGCAGTGAAGGCTTCCGTATGCGTTTTCCAGCTGAGCCAGAACTCTGGTCCATCGCCGTAAGTCCCGTTATGCCAATCTCAACCCCGATATGGGAGCTGCAAAGAGTACAGTTCAATGACTAATGGGCATGAAATACTGTACTTGTGCAAAGAAATTAACTAGTATCAGACAATAAGCTGGACTCTTCAAAATATAAAATAGAACAGCTATTGTTTTGTCCTTGTGAATTTTACATCTTAGTCACACACCTGTAGTACACATACATATCAACTTGAGCTCAGCTGTATTCAGTCATCTATTAAGACATATAAAGTAACATTACTCTGCAAGTAGTTAATTAGCAGTTTATTCTAAGTGAACACCGGTGAAATCAGCATTTCCAGTACAGAATGAGCACGACTACCACTTCATCCTCTATTTGACTGTCTCACCAATGGCACTGGTGGTGACTCCACCCCCACTTCCCTGTAGGAGAGACTGCTGAGGGATTGTGGGTGGAGTTAAAGCTGACACGCTACAGTAATGACTGGACTATTCTAGAGTTTCCCCCAACACAAACACACATACCATAAACAACACACCACAGCAGCCTGAAACAAATTACCTTCTGGTGCTTGGTGTAAAAATTGGGATACCTCTTACAGAGACCATGTATAGCAAATATATGGAGTAAGTGTATCTCAAGTCCATAGAGGAAGTCAACATTTAATACCGGCTGGCCAAGCCAAAAGGTATGCTAAACATCTCTGCTAGATTTTGCTTACAGATAATACACACAAGTCTATCCTTTACACCAGGGCCACCTGTGTTTCTAAGGCTATGACAAGTTTAACATATATTATATGTGCACTCCATCAAATATTCTCAATGTCTCTACACATACCATTGATGATCACTAGAGCAAAAACCTACATAGAAGATGTATGTCCAGGTAGGCGGATACACAAGCCGCATCCCAAGTTTCATGAAGAAAGGTGAACACAGCAACAGTTAAACTGCTGCACCGATAGTGTGAACTTCAGGCTTTCTGGCATGCATGAAGGGTGCTTCTTCCTGGTGCTCCAATTTAGGAAAGCAAACTCCAGGCACAACTTTTATGTACCAAATCAACACCACTCTTAAGACATGCTTTCAAAAATATTGCCTTTACACAATTTATACATGAAAAATATTTTGGAAGTTCTACATATATTTCTTGCCAATTATTTAAAACAAATGGAGGGGATGTACAGTGATGTATCGACTAAATATTCAGTATTATCTTAACATTCCTAAATGGGAAATGCCTTGTCTTAATGGTTAATGTCCCCTCTCAATTGTTAACACCTTGTACTCACTACAGGACCCCCCCGCCCAACTGACCTACTGATACACAAAAACTTCCAAGGGCATATGGGGGTACTCGGTGTCTCTTCAGATGGTTGTTACTTTTCTCATCAAGCTCAACATCTACATCTGTGGTCCAATTATTGTATAATGTTGTTGGTTGTCCACTTTAAGACTTAAGTTAAAATAGTGTGTACATTAAGACCCCCATGACCTTGATGCAACTATTGCTAGTCTTCAGGGCACTTGGCTGCCACTCTGATGAACAAGGAAAAAAACTTCATGTATGGCACAAAGACTTTTCTTGTATAAATGATACAACTTTGGGAAACACAGTTGACAGTTAGTGCACTTTATTATAAAAAAGGAAAAGTATTGGAGTACATTAACATTATCAATACTAACAGAACGACTTTCTGATGACTGTAAATCTGGTTAACAAATGGATAAAATTAAAAACATGGAAAAACAAGGAAAATCAGAAATAATTCAGCACATGTTTGGGAATTGAAAAACCAAATCCTATGTTAATATTTTAAACACCACAGCTACCTTGATTGGGTTGAGTGACATTGAGTGCTGTAACCAAGCAACCGACCCAAAACACGATCATGGACATTATGCAACTGTCAAACATTTAAGAAATCAATTAAACAATAACTACTGAAATTATAAAAACAGCAGATAACTAATAGGGTCCCTGATCAAACTTAGCTGCATTGCCCATTGTCTCTGAAGGCATGTCGCTGTGTGGGTGATCACAACAGCTCCTGACCGTCACATGGCTACAATAACAAACCGGCATAAGAAGCCTAAATGCCGGCGAGACCACGCTCCTCTGCAGCTTGCTATGTTTTAACGCACAACTTGTAGCACTACCGCCGGAACACAGTTGTTCATAGTCTCTACAGGCTGCCATTTACTTTGACAGACATTCAAAAATTACTGTAAGGACTATTCAAAACAAACAACCGTTACAGGCCGAAAAATGTGCGCCTGACCACTCAACCAGCAGCCAGGGTTACAGTATCGGAGCAACACTGACCAGACGACTCTCTGGAAAGCTAATGCTAGCAACACTAGCACCAACTACCAGGCAGCGGGAGAGAGCGGCCAGCGGCGGGGCGCTACGAAGATGGCGCCGGCGTAGTGCGAAAACAGTCGCAGCTTATTACAGCCTACAACCAACGAACTACAAATTCTCCCCACATATATACACCAACTAAATTTTACGTCTTCACCCTAAACCTCATTACCCAAAGTATTTAATGTCCATTTCTCTCCAGTCTATT